>NW_023270825.1:33997434-34142256 GCF_011800145.1 Mirounga leonina | reverse complement strand
GGAAGGAAGGAAGGAAGGAAGGAAGGAAGGAAGGAAGGAAGGAAGAAAGAAAGAAAGAAAGAAAGAAAGAAAGAAAGAAAGAAAGAAAGAAAGAAAGAAAGAAAGAAAGAAATGGGGAGTCTCAGGACAGGCCAGAATGACTGAATCAAAATCTGCATTTTAACAAGACCTCAGGTGAATCACGCACACATCTAGGTTTAAGAGTCCTGCCCTTTGAAACTGTGGCTTCCACTCCTTTGCTGCAATACCTTGTTTAGGAAAAATGCATTAAAGAATTTCATACATGGCACAAATCTGTAGCCTGACAGGTGAATCTTTTTTTCTCCAAATCAAAATTCTTTTTTCCACCTGTTCCTTTAGGTGGTAACACTAAGTTTTCAAGAAGTCATTTTCTGTGGAGAATACATCTTCTTCAGCGTCTCTTTCCGTTAGTGACTCTCTCTCTCATACACACACACAATAGTTCTTACACAGTTATTATTGAAAAAGAACCTAGTAATACCATTAATTCAGACATCTGTACTTTCACCCCAAAGCATAACAAACCTCCCACTCTGAATGATTTGTTCCGTACACATTTCTTCTAACCTTCAACCACGTTTTCTACGCATCTGTTAATATTATTTGCTGGGGAAGGAATACATTCTAGTTTGTGGCTCTATTCTCTTCCACATCTGTTTCAGTCATTTTTACCACAGATGGAAGGAGACAGAAAGAAGATGTGTGATTTTTTTGCTTCTAAGAAATACTTAAACATGTTTCTTTACTGGGGCAAATTAATGATAATTCATGAGAGTGGATGTAAATATGTATTTTAAAGACTCATCGTTTCCATGTTTCTCATTTGGCTCCCTTCTCATCAGAAGTGATCAGATCACCACTGTTGCACCTTGCAGGGTGGCCGACCCAGAGCCCGTTCACGTGCAGGGCTAATGGTCAGCTGGGTCATTTCCGCATTGTCTGTCCGTGCAAATCTTTCACCTGTTATTTCTTTGCAGGGAACTTTTAAAGCCAGGTGTTCATTTTCTGAGAGTTAGTTAAGTTAAAATCAGATACTATATTCCATCAATGCCCCAACAGGGTATATTTCACACTATGCTGAATCAAAGGAGAGGGGATGCCACGGGTAGACCCCTGATTTATGTCAGTGCAAGATCCACAGGGGACAACCATGTACGCCTTGACTAATTGTTTGTAAAACCCACAGCAGCACGCTTCAGTCCTGCTTCTAAAGCAGAGGGAGGTATTTGTAGAATAGATCTGCCTGGAAATAGAAAGGAGGAAGACGGGCAGGTGATGGTCACTTGGGTTGGCTGAAGCAGATGGCGAGAGCTGCCTCATCACAGACTTGCCTTCCTGCCCCCTGGGCTACCCCTTCAGTTTGGCCCTGGGGGATCTGACTTTGTGGATCCAGAAGATCATTTCTTGCCCATCCACGGATAACATGGACAGAACCCACAGCTGTCTTGTTCTCCCTTTGGCAAACACCCCTGTCTCCCCACATATACTCTTACCCTCTCTCACAGTTCAATAGTCTTTTCTTGTAAGATTTGGAGAGAATATTTTTTCTTTTACCCAAAAGCCGATTCTACCCACTCCGTTGAGGTGGTAGAGGGCTTTTCCCCTCTCTACAAAAGCAATAAAGCCGACTTTGTTGTCGTTAAGTTTTATAAGGTAGTGCTGACCCTATCACGAAGGATTCTCCTCCAGACAGCTTTACTCATTAACCACAGCTGAGTGTTAACCTTTCCAGACATAAATAATACAGCAGCACCTTGGCCTGAACAGAAGAGGGAATGGCTAAGCCTTTAATTTGTCTTTTCCCTTGGATACTTGCAAACTTCTTTTTCTTCTTGTGTTTGACAAAATGTCAAAACTGTATTTCTCTTTATTTCTGTTAAGAAATTCTTCATCCGGCCCTGAACCCGTGCTCTCTGCCATTTAACTTTGCAGTGTGTGGCAGGGTGTGTGTGTGTGTGTCTGTGTGTGTGTGTGTGTGTGTGACTTGAGACGGGGCTCAGCCGTATGACGTGCTTTGGCCATAGGGTTATTAGTAGACATGACAAGCGGGTTGCCCATGGGCGGGGGGCCGGGGGGGTATTGGCGCTTGCCCCCTCGTGCCTCTGCAATCACTGGGGCAAAGATAAGCTGTGTTAGCCCAGGGTCCCAGGATGGAGCTGAGTGTCAGGTAGAGCAGAGCCTAGGCACTCCAGTTGCCCCAGTTACCACAGACTCATCCCCATGAGCTGACAATGCTGAGAATCAGACAGGGGAGTCCCGCCAAGATCAGTGAGTGGAGCTGCTTAGCTGGCCCCAAGTTGATTCCACAAGTGGAAACATAGACACAACTGGTGAATACCCCTGGGTTTCTACAGTTGCTGGTTCACTGGCACTGGGTCTGTCCTCTTGTCTAAAGCCTGCTCCACACCCCTTGCCTCTGCACTCTGGACCCAGGCAAGCCCCCTCATCAGGGGCCCCTCTCTAATCATCACCCCCGACTCCTACTTCATGAACCTCTTCTTCCTTATTGGCTCTTTCTCATCAGTATCAGAAGCATCTCAAGTCTCTCCTATCATTTGCTCCTTGTGTCTTATCACCCTCTTCCACTCACCACCTCACCTGTCTTCCCCTTCACAGGTACAGTCTTGAAGGAGAAGGTTAGCCCTGCTCCGAGGTCACACTTCCCACTGCCCATTCACTCTGCAATTGCTCTCCTGTCATATCACTGAAACTGCTTGCACCCAGGCCACCAGTGATCTGCTAGTTGTTCAATCATGGACACCTGCCCTCCTCCTCCTCTTTGCCCTTCTCTCCCTCTCCCTCCTCCTCTTCCCCCTGCTGTCCCTCCTTCTCCTCCTACGCCTTCCTGTTCATCCTCTTTCCTCCCCCTCCTCCCTCTCCTTTCCCTCCTCCTCCCCCTCCTTTCCCTCCTCCTCCCCACTCCCATACTCCCTCTGGCACCATGCTTTCCTAGGTCTTCTACTTCTTTGCTGCCCCTCCAGCTGCCTCCTGGGCTTCTCATCCTTATTCCAGCCTTATTCCAGCCTGCTTGGTTCCCTCAGGCTCTTTCCTCAGACCTCTCCTCTTTACCCTCTACTTAGAATAAGCTCATCCCATTCTCATTGTCTGATACCAAAAATAGGCTGGTGACTTCCAAATTTATAAGTCCTGCCAGTTCCCTGTACTGAGCTCCAGATACATATGTCTAAGGGTCTGTTGGATATCCCAGAGATAAATGGGAGATCTCTAAAATGTAATGCACTGTTGTCCCCCTTAGACTCTTTCCCCCGTGTTCACCATGTCAGCAACCAGTACCATCCCTCCCACCCTGTAACATAAGCATTAGCCTTAGCTTCTCTCATTCTTCCTTTTCCCACATTCAACTCATTCTCAAGTCCTGTTAATTCTACTTTTCTAACACATCTTCAGTCTGTTCGCTGCTCTCTATTCCATGTCAGCTACCTTAGTTCAGGCCATTTTTATCCTTTGACTTGATTACTTTTCCAGGCTCCTAACTTGCCTCTTGTCCTCATCTTTCCCGGCCCTAAGCTATTCCCATACAGCTACTGACACCATCCTTCCAAAATGAAAATTTGACCCCCTCATTCCCCTGCTTTGAAGCTTTTAATGATTTCCCATTGCCAGGAACCACAGAAGGCTCTTTGTGATCTGGATCCCTACTTACCTCTCCAGCGTAACCTCTTGACGTTCCCTTCCTCAAACTAGTGGAAGCCACCGAGAGCTACTAGCAGTTGCTCAAGGACAACCTGTTTTGTCCCTCTTGCAGCTTTTGTACCTCCAGTTCTGCCTGCTTGGGACAGCCTAGGTCAGGTAGAAGCATCCCTGCATCCCCCACGTGCATTGGCACATCACCCCCTGACTTTTCTACCACCTACCCCCTCCCCTTGCACTCAGTGGCCTCCTTCCTGGTCTATCATCCATATGCAAGTCCTTGAAGCAGGGAATGTGTCTCATTCATCCCCATATCCTCAGAACCCACCTCATCTGGGAGCATAGTAAGTGCTCAATCCATGTTGGTTGACTGATTTGACTGAGGAAATAAATGATTAAATTAATACACACATGAACCACAGGTCTCTCACCTGAATGTCTCCACCTTATATACCAGAGCTGGAAGACCTTTTGACTCTCTCAAAGATTTCCTCTTCTCACCTATCATCTACAAATGGGTTTCATCCTTATTCTGTTGGTGCTATCTTCAGGTCCTATAAAAATGCCTTCAATTCTTTTACTAGCTATCTCAGAGCGATATGCCTCTCAAGCTTCCCTTGTCTCTAATGGCTGCCATATGGGGGCATGAGACACTAATGCTCACTTCAATAAGCTGAAGTTATTGTTAAAACAAACTGAACTACCTTCAGCTCACTTCCCATTCTAAAGGGCCCACTAAAATTGATTCTGTGAAATAGGCTTTTAACAATATCCTCCTTAAGGAGAAAATATAAACAGGGGAGGGCTGTCAGCTCAGAAAACACAGGCCTATTTGCAGACCCAGCTTGTTTCACTTGACCACACAGGAGTGCAGCACCATGTGCACCTGTTTTCATCCACACTAATGGACCCAGGCTTCTCAAAGATTCTGAGAACAAGAAGATGCCAGATTCAGCTGTGACTGACTTGGGGGATGACCCTGCTATGACATGCCCACAATCCATGTGTCTGGATGATGGAGACAGTGCACAGAAGCCTCGAAGCACAAAATTTCTTGTTCATTCGTGCCATGGGTTCTCCATACTAATAAACCAGACTATCACAATTCTGCATCTAAAAACTTTTCTTAGGACTTCATGAAATCTGTGGAGTATACCAATTCAGACACGTACACACATGCATACATTTTATAATATCTGTCGTCTTGTCGTCTAAGCCTTCTGTTTACTATCTTCTAAGACTGTAAGCAGTAAATAGCTCCAGACTGAGCATTTTCCCGCTCTATGACCAACTGGGGTCATATTGTGAATGGAGGGTCCTGGAATCACCACCAGGAAAGTACTTCAAGACTGGAAGCTGAGTTTCAAAATGGGGAAGTAAGTTTTGACTCTCTAACTCCTGTTGGTAGATATCCTTGGCAGTGGTCATTTGGCTAGGTGGTTTCCTTGAACTCTGATTGCTTGTGTACCCTGGCAGGGTGAAATTGTCTTCAGAAGCCTGAAAACACACCCCAGACAGAGAATAAAGGCAGACAGGCTGAGGAAATGCATCAAAGAGAGCTGGAAGAGCAGTGGAGGCTCAGAGCAAAGAGCCCCGGGCAAGGTACCAGGAGGAGAACCAGTGTGAGCTCTGAGTGGGGCCATGAGCTGTCAATTGCTTTTGAAGGTGCTGATATATACATATATATGTCATGTCAATTCTATTTTTTTTCTTTAAACAGAGAAATTAAATCTTTGTGGTGTCTACAGAGTGAAGCAAAAGCTGTGGAAAAACATATATAATAGAGAGAAATGTTAGGAAGAGAAATCATAGGATATAGCAGAGGAGCAGAAATGAGTCTCAGAGAATGGGGCTATCCAAGGGTCAACCACAGTGTCCCAGCCTTGGGCCTAGCAGGCACATTCCCTCCCCAGACTGACACACGGTTTGTTGTCATAACCCATGCCAGACCTTCTGTTTTTGGACTGAAGAAGTAGAGTTCAGTGCGTGCAAAGTTCTGAATGAATGTTTCTCTCCAGCCATGAAAATCCTAAGAACATAGAGAATGGCTCTCAATGGCTTCAAAAGGTAGTGGAGTGTCCAAACTCTCATGATTATACACCCCCATCAGTTAAAAGTTGTATATTTATTGATTAATAGACTGCAAGCATGAACTACTATACTAATATCATGTGCACATGATAAAATATACACAAAAAATAGAAACTAAGCAATGCATGATAAACATACAAAGCTTATAGCACCATACTTTCCTTCCCACATGATAGATTGCCGTTCATGCCTCCTGTGGTGGTGAGGGTGGGTCCCCGCCAACAGTGAAGAGCGTCAGCTACACCCACCCCAGCTTACAAAGAAGAAAAGGAAGATCAAGAGAGTGAGAAGCTGGCAAATTCTTCACAGAGGGGATTATATGTGGCGATGTGGACTTCCATTTCTGGAAATATAATGGACTAGAAATCCTGATAACCTTTCCATTCCAAAATAAGCAAGCAAACGACGACCATTTAAAATACTGAATAATGTATTTAAAAAATTCAGAACTCTTCGGGCAGTGGAGAAAGACTCAGGATGTGAAAATAAAGTGGCCACAGAAGATGCCCTCAAGGGTTTCTTGGCCCCCATCATCTATTCCAGTGTCTTTGGTTTTGTCGCCATGCTGGAAGAGGCAGGGAGTTGAAATGGCAGGGATCCCCCACACGCTACACCCTCAGCAGAAGGATAAAAGGGGAGGTGCGGGGGGCGCCTGGGTGGCTCAGTCGTTAAGCGTCTGCCTTCGGCTCAGGTCATGATCCCGGGATCCTGGGATCGAGTCCCGCATTGGGCTCCCTGTTCCGCGGGAAGCCTGCCTCTCCCTCTTCCATTCACCCTGCTTGTATTCCCTCTCTCGCTGTGTCTCTCTCTGTCAAATAAGTAAATAAAATCTTTAAAAAAAAAAGGGGGGGGAGGTGTGGGGTGGGGGGGGATTTCCTGCTCACAAGGACACAAACAAGGAAACTTGTCTGAAGTTGCCTTGGCTCTTGGAAGAAGAACAATCTCTCCCAAATAAATATCCCAATTTCCCCATTTCCACGCAGGTTTGGAGCTTGAATTCACACCATCTTTATATACCAAAAAGGACTGAAATTAATTACCGGGAAATTAGTTCAGAGCAGCCCAATGTTGAAAGCATCCCTGGCAGATGGCAGAAGCAAATGTAAATTTTTTCTGGAGGAACATACTTCGGCCCCTGTCTCCTGCAATTCCCACAGATAAAGTCCTGAGGGACAGGGGCGTGGAGGAGAGAGAAGGTCAACCACAGATCCAAGCAGAGATCCCAAGACAGATAGTAGAGAAAATGGGAAGAGCCAATATTGGAAGAGTAAAGGCTGAGGACTTGCCAGAGTTGGAATCACAGTAAATCCCAAGCAGGCTAATAAAGAAAAAAACCCACACTCTGACACATTGTAGTAAAACTGCTTTCATACCAAAGGCAAAGAACAGGTCTTAAAAACAGGCAGAGAGGAAACTTAGATCATAGGAACAGCAACTGACAGCCATGAGCCTCCTCAACAGCAACACGGAAGCCCAGAAGTAGAGGGATCCCAGCTCCAAAAGGCTGAGAATCAAAAGTGGTATACCCTGTATACGTGTCTTTGGAGAATACAGGAAAAAGAAAACCTTTTTCAGACCAGTGTCAAGACAGTTTGCCACCAGGAGAACCTCCCTCTATAACCTCTTACTTTTGAGAGAGCCCTCCTCAGTTCTCACCGTGCTGGTCCTGAGACAGGCAGGATGGGTTTCCATGGAAGATGGTCCCCTCCCTTCCGCTCCCCTCACACTTCCTGTCTAGGCCCAGGCCCCATGTACCCAGAGCTACCTGGAAGGGCTGGACGCATTTCTTCTCTCCCTTCTCTTATCACCTTGCTGACATGACGTGAAGGAGCCCCTGACAAGTTGTCCTTTTCCTTTCCTGATGGGGCTGTCTGCAGCAGATGTTAGAAATCAGATCCTGCGCAAATGTCAGCGAGTCTCGGAGACAAGGCACTGCCTGGGCTCCCCACAAGGCAAGGCCAGAAAGGCCTGCTCAGTTGATGCAAGAAAGAGAAGGCTCATGACCTTTGTTTCCCAGTCGGCCTGATGCTCATCCCCACCTACAGCAGTTCAGTGTGCTTGTCACCGGCAGTAGCTGGGTGACACTAACAGGTCAAGTGAGAGGACGCAGTGGAGAAAGCACCAGGAGGCATAATTACAACGGAGCACTAATAACTCTGCCCGTCAAAAAGCCTCTTTCCTTGTGGCTCTGAGCACAGTTCATTAAGCAGAGCTGCCATCTGGAAGGGGGCAGGCAGAGCATGTGCCAGGGTGGCTCTGTCCTTGTCCTTGAGGCCAAGCACACAGACGCTGCTCCCTGCCCTCCTCACGGCCCAACTGCCTAGACAGCTCGCGGACTCCGCGTGCCACTTGAAGCTGCTCACGATGCCAGAGCTCCGGACTGGCCCTCCGCACGCCATCACGGGGGAGCGGTGCTGGTTCTGCAGTGAATTCACTCTGGGATGGAGTCCTTCAGGGCACTAGTGGCCTGCGGAGCTAGGATTGGCTGTTCTCGGGGAACTTGACCATCCTCGACGGCAACACTAATCACAGGGTAGGGGAAGGGTCCTGGCAGAGGTTCATGCATGAGCCAGGAAGGCAGGCAACCTTCAAGTGTCTGAGTAATTTTATAATTTCCAGATAATACAAACATTCCACTGTCCTGCACAGAGAAGAAAAGCTCAGGCATAATTCCTGGCTCATTTGCTTCTTAGAACCAACTTGGTTAGACAGAGGTTACTGGTATTCTGACTTTACAGATGGAAGATGCTGAGGGGAAAGTGGAGAGGCCAGCACCCTGGGGCCAGGGAGCTCAGAGCCCCCATCCTCTCTACGCAAAGACAGAGCTTTCTCCAACAAAGAGCTTTCTCCAACAAAGGCTCCGAGCCTGAGATGTTATGTGAGTACAGAAGAAATCGTATTAGTATTTACTGAGCTCTGTCCTGTGTGCTAGGAACACTCGAAAGGTTTTACATGTTAACCCATTTAGTCCTCACAGGGAGTAGGGGGTAGGCACTATTTTTATTATTCTACAAAATTGGAAAACTAAGGCCCCTGAGAGGTTAAGTTTCTTGCGCAAGGTCCTAGAGCTGGTAATGTGGCTGGGATCAAACCCTCCAGAGCCTTTGTTCTTAATCCCTCTTGTGAGTGTCACATTCTTTCATCCTTCCTTCCTCCTTCCTCTGGCTCTTTCTTCCCCTTCTGTCCCTAAATAAGGCTCTGGTAAGTACTGAAATGATAAATCAATATAAAGAAAATGTTCATTGCTTTTTTTTTTTTTTTTCCCCACCACCAGTGCTGCTGCCTGGTAGGTTCTCAACCTGGAGTGTGTCTCTGACCGGTTTTTCTGAGGAGGGAAGGGTCAGCATTAGGCATCTGCATCTTAAACCCAGTCACTCTTGAAGCCAACAGGTGCTTTGCGGCCAGACTGGCCAGGACTGAACCCCGGGCTTGGCAGGGTCAACCAAAACTCCATCTCTGTGACCTCACCCAGGGCACAGCGTCCCCGGGCTGGCATCCACACACATACCCAGGGCAGAGTCCCTGCTGGCTTCCCTGCAGCCTGGACCAGGTTCTGTCCTGGAACGGCTAGCAGAGCAAGCCTGCTTGTGCTCTCCTCACTTCAACTCCCCAGAAAGCAGGTGTGCGAGTGGGCGAGCCAGCCGATGAGGTGGCTGCCCCCCTGGTGTTAAGCACAAGGTTTATTAAACCGCAGAGCATCAGAGCTTCATTTGTGACTGGCCGGTCCTCAGCAGCCTGCTTTTGTCATTTGTGTCACCGACTGTGTTTCGCTGCCACGGCTTTATTAGAATGTGGTGACACCTTGCAATTGTTCCTTTGTTTGGGCCCATTGACTGGACCATATGTCTGAGGAGTCTCTGCCAACAGATCTAGCATATATTAATTAGCTCTGCTTTGGCTTCTGCAAACACTGCCAGCCTCGTCATGGGTAGAAAAGGTATCTTCGGGGACAAAGATACAGAGGAATGGACAGGCCTGGGTTTTTTGGCCCTGAAGTTTGTATAATCATGAGGGCCCTCTTTAAGAAAAAGAATACAACATTATGAATATGAAATTTCTGGGGCCTTGCAAGGGCCTATGTGCGTGGTACGGGGGTGCCGATAATTAAACTTCATTAGCTTCATGGTAAGAGTATCTCCTGTATCAGGTGATTGACAAACAGATGGAAGCAAGCCTGCCGCATCTGTTGTTGCCATTTGGGTAGACCTCTGCTGTGGCTCGTTTGGGGGTCTGTCCATGAAAATTGGTCTTCCTCTTTAGCACTCAGCAAAGAAGAATGCAGGAGGAAGAAAAAGACACAACTCCCAACATGACTTCAATGGCTCCACCTAACAGAGCACAAGGCAAAGGGACAGAGAGAGTGGAGAAAACAGAAATGTACAGAGAGTGACACAATCACTCACTGGACTCTCCAAACTCATCAAGAAATGCTTTGACACTATTTTGGAAGGGGGCAGAGGGGCTGAAGTAATGAACTAAAATATTTTTCACTCATCCTACTAACAAGTCTTGCCGTTGTTGGTAGGTAGAGTCGTCTCTGTGTTGGCTATCTTCTATCTGTTCCCCACCTGCTGCCCCCTTCTGTTGCTTCCAGCCACTGTCTGCCTGTCTCTATTTTGCTGTTTGCCCAAAAGCTACCTCTATAGGTGGCATTGCCCAGGCTCCCTTCCAGCTGGCCCACAGTTGGTCCTGGCCATTGGGAAGCATCAGTGCGAGACTGGAAGGTGAGAAGAGAAAGAAAGACTGGGGTCTTTCTTCCCTGTTCCTCCCTGCTTCAGTGCCACAGCTCTGGCGGGGGCTGAGCAACCATGCCTCCATGATTACAGTTCTAATGGACTCGGGTCATAGGCCTGGGGGTGGCAACGACTTCCCACTGTTAGTGTCTGGGTGCCTCAGCATAACAAAGGACTGTCAGCCTGTCCCATGAGCCCTCTGATGAAAGAAAGTCATGAAGAGAGGAGGAAAGAGAGAGGGACACACAGAAACAGGGAAACAGGCAGAGAGTAAGACAGAGAAAGAGAGAAACATACTTGAAATGATTAAATGAGAGCTTCTTTTCCTTTGCTAAACCCAGCTCAGCCATTCTCAGTCAGGATCTCTGAAAGATCTTTGAAACAGAGCCTAATGTAAAGGGTTGATGATTTATAAAAGCAGCAGGGACTCTTATGTGGAAATAAAGGGGCAGAAGATCACACATGGTCTTGAAAAGAGATCTGTTGTTTTGAAGTGGGAAGTTGTGCTAAGGGTGGCCCTTCAGCAGAAACATTTCTCTCAAGTCTTTAGAAACTGATGAAGGGTAAATAATAAAGCAAAGCCTCCATTTTCCTTTGGCTGCTGGTGGGTCAGAACCATCTGGGCTAGAAGAGCCTGCTGGAGAGCTGAGATCTTGACCACTGCAACCCCAATTAGTCATGGAGCTTGAACAAATTCCTAAACACCAATGAGTCCATTTCCTTTCCTGTAAGATGGGATCGATGATGCTTATACTACTTCCCCAGGCATGCTTCATCAATGGAAACTTGAACAAATATCACACTGAACAAGCACCAAGCACCACACCAGGGCTAGTTCCTTTTATAAACTGATGATACTTGGTCCAAGAACAGAGATTATTTTAAGTAAGTGTTACAACCATATAGGTTTTCCAACATATTGGAGAGCCCCCAGCAAGAAACAGAATTCAATGAGGACACTCTAACAAAAAGCCTTCTTACTAAGGTGTGGGCAGGGTTAAGAGAAACTGCAAGGCATGCTGAAGCACCCAGAAACTATGAAGAATGGGAAGACATTACTACCTCTAGGTTTGTGAGAGCTAAAGCCACGGAGGAAAGGTCACTCAGGGTCACTTTGAACAAGGAACTCAACCCTAACTCAAAAAAAGAGGGTAGGAGGTGAAAGTGCCACCATAAATCTCTTGGTCGTTTTCCCTTAAGCCTATTTTGGAAGTAGGTGAAGGTTTCTATTATAAATCAATTAACCTAATGGACAAACATTTTTACTTACATAACAGAATTTGTTAACTTTTATTCCAGGATAAATTGTCCAGGCCTCTTTAAAGAACAAACATTTTGGCTTATTAAAGAATATACACTCACTTAAAGGGTTTTCTGACTTGCCTTTGTTTTGGAAACTTAAACATGTCATTGACTAGATAAATATACGTGACAAGAAACCATGGCCCACGGCTTTCCCACTGACTAATAGCTCTTCTC
This sequence comes from Mirounga leonina, assembly GCF_011800145.1. Taxonomy (NCBI): domain Eukaryota; kingdom Metazoa; phylum Chordata; class Mammalia; order Carnivora; family Phocidae; genus Mirounga; species Mirounga leonina. Next base: position 34,130,281 of record NW_023270825.1, on the reverse strand, counting down.
TTTGGTGGTAGGTCCATCTGCCCACTAACCCATTATCGAATCCCCACTTTAGCTCTTAAGGAAGGAGGCCCAGTGGTCCAACTGGCATTTTAGGGTTGCTGATTCAGCTAAGAGTTGGATAGAATCTTGTGGTTCTCCTATACAGAAGCTTTCTCTTAGCCACTTCATAGTCCCTCTCTCACTACACATGCCCCTGCTGCTGCCGAGGGAAAGGCTCAACCACCGTACTTTGTCCAGGAAAGTTTAAGCAGGACAAAGCCCTTCACATTGGCCAGAGGGTCCCTGGGGCCCATCTGTGCACTGAGCTTTTTCCACAAGGAGAAATTGATTCCCAAGAACTGCACCTAAAAAATAACTTGCTATTGATTATCTTCCTGCATCAGGGAAGAGCCAAAAGACATCAAAATCTTATGACCAAGAGAAGCCAAATGAGCAGATACCCTTTGCTCTGGGTTATTAGTTTCTTCCACCCTACTTAGGGATTCTGTAAATCACCCCAAACAAGCAGAGTAAAAACAAAGCAAGGTGAGGGAGTGCAACTAACTGTAGAAGGACCACTCAACCCAGCATACTCCTGATCTGTCAGTAGCTTTACAGCTCCATGCCTTGAGTGGGATGCCTGACTGAAAATCTTTCCCCAGGCTAAAATTCTCTACCTGCTGGGAAGTCAGATGATGAAAACAAATGGGAAAATAATTGAGCTGGGGCTCTATCTGAGTTGCAAAATTTCAGGGACGAGTTCCCTCAGCCTAACTTGATATGAAGAATACAACCTTATTACATAGCATCTTTTACTCTATATCTAAAAATGCCTTTCAGAGCAAATTTATTTGTGATTTGGACAATTTAAGACTTTCAGGCCAAGGAGACTCTAATGTCTTTAGTTGAGATTTGAAATGAACTAGAAATCCAATGAGGCACAGATACAGTCCTCGTGAAGGGAGTCTGAATGAATCCTGTGGCCTCAGCTTCAGGACTTCCTGCACTGGAACCTACCTTGACTATCCATTTGGTTTTCCATTCTTTGCTATGGCTTTGGCCTATCTTCCCTCTGGCTCCACCTGTCTTCCCTCTGGCTCGGACTACACTTGTCTGAACTGCCCTCTGGCCTCCCAGTTCAGGTCATTCAGATTCCATTGAACTTTAGGTTAGTTTAAGAACTGCCCTTCTGTTGTCCTTCTCAGGGAACAGAAAGTCAAGCCAACTGTTGCAAATGAGGGGATGGAAACTAGGAATAGGGACAAGGTAGAGCAATTGCGGGGAATGTAAAAGGATTAAATTAGTCATTATGGAACCAGACCAAAAAGTTTCAGGTGCCAAGAGGCTGGCATCCATAATGCATAAGGATGGCCCCATTATAGGTTTTCACAGGCACCATTAAGCAGAAGAACTTGAGGAAGTGGGTGGCTGGATTTCCAGAGTTGGTATCTTCAGGGTGCTGATTATCAGTGGAAGGATGACATTCAGTAGGCAGAGGAGGGTACTGGGAAGTGAAGTGACTACCAATGAAAAACAATGGTAGAAAAGGAGGGATAGCCAGAAAGCCCTGAGGAACTGGGAGGCCCAGCAGAGTCAGAGAACTGGAAGTCTTGAAGAATGGAAGAGCGTGTTTGGTTGAGACTGGTGACATGTGTGAGAGAAATAGGGAAATGGCCGAGAGTGAAAATCCCAAATTTCAGACAGCATGAAGGGAGAGGGAGGGGGTGGCTTGGTTCAGGGTGTGGCCATGGTGGTTGGTGGACAAAGGGAGTGAGGGGTCTGGACTGGGCTGATAGATAATTGGTCCTTATGGACCTTGAGGTCAATTAGCTTAATGGCAGGAAACAGATCTTGCCAGAGAACTGGTGAATAGCAGTTCTGTGACTGGAGCCCAGGCCTCTGGGCTACCACCTTTGTGTGTTCCACGTTAATAAGCACTCTCCACCTTTCCTGCTAACTATCGTGCTAGCAGCAGCTCACACCAAAGAAAGCTTCGGGAAGCCTCACTTAGATCTCGAATTCTAGGTATCAGGATGGCAGCCCCTTTCCTGTCCAGGAAAACCCTGGGATGCATCTCTCTATGAGGTTGAGAATCCCGACTCCTATTCCACGTCCTCATTCTGGCTTAAAAGTACACACCTAGTGGTTAGCCTGGAAAAAATGATGAAATGGGCTTTTTTTTTTTTTTTTTAAATGAGGTTCTTGGTTCTTTTCTCCTGGTGAGATCTTGGCTCCTCCATGACCCTGTATCTGAGCTAGAGAGGCCACAAGTACCAGCCCATAAGCAACAGGGAATCAGCAACTCAGCATTCACTTGAGTTCCAAGGCAACATTTCTGGCATCCAATCTTGATGCTCGCTTTTGGTGCATATTCATAAGTCAGCACCACCATCAAAAACAAAATCGAAAGAACCAGAACATTGTTTTTTTAAAATGAAAATTTCCTCTTAAAAATGAAAATTTAGCTACCAAGAAATGCCTACAAGCCAGGAGATAGGGACACCGTGATCCTCTGTAAGTCACACTGCCTCCCTGGGCTTTCTCATCTCTTGCAATATCTGAGGTCTCTCTCAGCTTTAAACATTTATATGAATCGACCTAAATAATTAAATAGCTTTTATGGACCCCAAAAGAGAAAGAAAAAGTCTAGTTTAGTTGCTGTTGTAATTTTTTTTTTTAGAGCTGCCGATAGAAATCCTGCACCAGTGTTGTTCCTGTTCACCTCATCATTTCCTTTTCTTTTGTTGCATCTCACATCTCGGCAGAGAGTTTATCTTTACTCTATTTCCCAAATCTCCCATATTAGCTTCATGGTGTCTGTGTGACTCTATTCACTGTATTGAAGTTTGGAATACCGTTTTCTTGAAAGATTAACACCCAAAGCCAAATTCTTATAAAAGACTGTCGCTTCAGCTTGAAGAGCAGAAATGAGTTGGCAGTAAAGATAAGGCCCTCCCTTCATGTTAAGACCAAAGGATTCTGAAATCTTTAAGAAGCCCAATTATTAACTGCATACTTCACTGACAATGCCAAAATAGATACATAATGCTTTACAGTAAAGAAATATCACCTTTAGCAAAAGGCAGGGACACAAATTCCATTTAATCATCATTTATACAAGAACTTGGAGTCCCAGCATGACTTATACCTTATCACTTTAAACATTACGTCATTTATTCCCAGCTCAGTTCAATTCTCTTGTGTTGGATGTGTTCCTTTACTGAAATTGATCTTTGTTAATACCAGGCATAATGTGTTCTTCATTTCTTAAAGGAAACCGATGGACTCCTGCCATGACAGGGGATAAGTGGAAATGTATATACTCCGGACACCAATTCGCCATCAATACACCGGAATGTCTTTTCTTTAAAAATAACTGCCCTGCATGAATGTGATCACTTTCCCAAATTAGTATAATTGATGCACCCGGAGACCTTAATGATTCAGAAAGTGCATACTCAAGGGATATTTAAATAGCTATTTTGTAGGGAGATAAAATATGGGCCAGTTCACCGAAGATGCATTCCTTGAGTTTAGGTAACACTCAGAGCCCAGTGGGGGGCTGGCCAGTGTGTCAGGAAGGCTACTGTTAAATGACAAAGAGGGCAAATGGCTTTGTACTCACATTATCTCATCCTTTTCCAGGCCTTCAGTGAAAGATGCAGAAGACTGCATTTGAGGTCACGTCAGTTATTACAGCCGGGATTATTAAACCAAGTATTACCAAAAGTGAGATGAACTTCAGTTTTCTAGCCTGAAAAATTGGGATGATAATAATTTTTATTTCCTGGGGATTGTTTGCTGATTTGAATCTAAATGAAGTGCCAAAGCATGATTGGGTCTGTAAAATAGCTCTGAGAGTCCCTGGAACTTCTTCCTACAGCACACCCTGTCTCTCTCCAGTGTGGTACGCTGCCCATGGAGGCCATTCTGGGAATGCTGAGTAAATGAATACATGAATGAATAAATTCCTCCACCAATACCCTACAGGCATGCTCCAGCTGCATATCAGCTAGGAGGAACTGACTGCATTACTTCCAGCTAAAAGGTAGCAAGCATACCTCACTCATCATTTCTAAGCCCTTGGCAGACATAACTAATCAATCACAGCATTCTTCCCAAATGTGGCCTTCAGAACATTTCTCAAGACAATGTTCTGGGCAGCCATAACCAATTGTTCAGAGGTGACACCAGAGATAAAATCCATCTGAAATCTCCGAGGCTCTCCAGATCATCGTCGGGGCACCGAGGCTGCCCTTGAGCTGCTGTTCGAATCACTGATTCATCACAGCATCCCTCCTGGATTTTCAGTGCTGCCCTCAGCACTGGCTGGTTGCCCTGTGTGTGGGGGCAGTGGGAAACCAAAGTCTATTCAAGGGAAGACCATGCTTTCTGCCAAAGGACCCTGCAGGGGGACTTACCTGTTTTGTTTTCACCCAGCAGTCCTTGCCCCTGCCGGCCCCACTTTCCTTCCCAAGGGAAGCAGCCCGTTTGTCAACTACCTGAAGTCTCTGGGCTTTCTGCTCTTGGCCCAGAAATCCCCCAGAAGTTACCCGGTTTAATAATAAGCCCCATTCTTGTTCTTTACTTGTGTGTCTATCACCCTCTCGGTATGTGTTGCTTCCGACTTCATTTGGCCCTGACTCTTGCCTGAGACCTTGCTCCTTGCTGCTCAAGCCCTCACTGAATCTCTAAACTCCTGATGTCTGCTTGTCTACTACCAGTCATCTGGATACTTGTCTGCAGTTCTGATGACCCTGGGCAAACATCAGGCACATTACGCTGGATGCTTCTCAAGGTTGTCAGCCTCAACTAAAGAAAGATTCAACACTTATTGCCTGCTTTTCTTGCCAGCCTCTTTAAATCCACTACCTAATTTAATTTTTTTTTAAAGAGTTTATTTATTTGACAGAGAGAGACACAGCGAGAGAGGGAACACAAGCAGGGGGAGTGGGAGAGGGAGAAGCAGGCCTCCCGCTGATGCAGGGCTCGATCCCAGGACCCCGGGATCATGACCTGAGCCAAAGGCAGATGCTTAACGACTGAGCCACCCAGGCGCCCCTAATTTAATTTTCAAAACAAAGGCAGGAGGCTGATACAGCATCATTGTAACCTATACGGGACTAGAGATTTAGAGACATTAAATAATGTGCCTGAGGTCACAGAGCTGGTGGGTGGCAGAGCTGGGATTCAAGATCTGACCATTCACTGCACTGCCTCCTGAATTACTGCATGCATGGTGGGCTTTTGGAGGGGGCCATCCACAGTACAGGGAAGTTACCTCTTTCCACTCTTCTCTCCCCACCACCTCTAGTCTCAGCGCTGCTCATCAGTACTACTTACGCTCATGTGACTCATGTGAGGAGAGGGAGAAATAACAGCCTTCTCTGGGTACAAGAATCCCCATACAGGGATTTGTGGCGTGGGGCCTGATAATTAACCAAATAGGATCTTTTACAATGAGACAATCTCACCAGTTTTTATTGCCACATTAAAATGTGAATCTTAAGCAAAACAAGAATATAAATCTTATTGGAGGATGCTGAAGTTTAAAACAATATATACTCAATTCAGTTCTTAATAGAGAGCAGTCTTTATTGAAGGCCATAAACATTTCTGCATGCCAGAGGGGAAATATGACCATAAAACTAGTTTCTATTTAGTGATTTGGTAAATGAATAGAATGTTTGTCTGGGTCCCAGCAGGATTCTTGGGGGCAGTCATTAAGGTCCCCATATGCAAGAGCAACATTCTGTAGATCAATGTCATCCAAGCGCAACGTTGTTCCCTCAGGGTGCTCATGGTATTTGGGAGAGGATATCTTCTTTTGGGGGGACTATTTTGTGCATTGCAGGACATTTATATCTCTGGGAATAGACCCCTTCCCATTCCCAAAACTACTTCAATGCATTTCCTAAAGAACCCATAGGGGTGGCACTCCTCTCCCTTCTATGTGAGCAAACTAGAACAGAAGTGAGCAAATCAAGGGTAAGTATTCACTTCTCCAAGCCCCGGTTGTTTCCTCTGTACACAGAAGAGAGTGTCATCTGCTTCTGACTTACTCCAAGACATGTAATTGTTCAGAACAAGAGAACAAGAGAAAGTGGTCAGAGGAGGAAGAATAGAAAGGAGGTTAAGCTTTCCAAAAGGTACTTCTTTATCAAAGGGGAAATCTCGACTCTTACACAAATATGAAATGAATGTGTTACTATTAATGAGGGAACTAATAAGACATTACAACTAGTTCAAAGGAGGATTCAAAACCACACACGTACGTAGACCATCAAGAATGCTGAAAATAAATACAGATACCAAACTAGTCAGTATCTACAGGGCAACAATCACTTGCCTCTCTATTGGACACAGTTTGCATTTCTATGGGCAAGAATCACTTGCATGGCTCTCAGGATTCCACATCCTGATAGAACTGCAACATAGTTTATGGACAGTGAAAGATGAACCACAAGGGTGCTAGAGCTAGGACACCCAGAAATCAATTTTGCTTATTTCCAAAGTTTTTCACAGCTGATGTGATCGTGGCCACATCTCTCCTGCAATTTTCTCCAATCTCCTCCTTCTCTACATTCGAGCTACACTATCCTCTTTTACTCCATCAAACAGGACAAGCTCATCCCTATTTTGGAGACTTTGCACTTTTGTTTCTTCCTCCTGAAAATCCCTTCCTCCAGATTTTTGCATGGTTGCTTCCTTCACATCATTCTGTTTCAGCTCAAATGTCATGTGTTCGACAGACCTTCCCACCTCCGGCTCCCCTCACAGTACCCCACATCACCCCTTCTTGTTTATTTTGTTTTTGGTGCCTATGACCTGGCTCTTTCCTCTACAATATAATCCCTGAGGGCAGGGACTCTCAGACCTATGCACTGCTGTCCCCAGGACCTGGGTTATGGGTGTGTTCCAGAAATATCTGTAGGTTACCTGGTTGCTTAGACAGCCAAGCTGAGGCAGCCCACTCTTCTCTCTTGTGGCTGAGTGGCACAGATGTGACTCTTAGATCTGGCCTCTTAACTGGAACAAGAAGATGACCTTGGTGGGTCTAGTATGAATTATAATTGCGGAGGCCCCCGAAGTATGGGCATTTTGGGAAATGACAGCTTGTGTAGGTACCTCCATGGCCAACTCCCAATGCTTCAAAATTCTGTTAATCCCCTAGGCATAGAGCCCATGCCAGGGAAAGTGGGTTAAGGAAGTAACTCTGAAGTGACCGAATTTATCCCTGGTTGGTGAGACTGTGTTTTCTGCTACTATGTGGAATGGGACTCAAGGCAAAGAAATTTTAAAATGATGTTTTGGACACCTTAGATTTGTGGCCTGAAATTATTTTCCTTGCTATATAAACAAGTCTCTAGGCTAACCATCAAAATTTTGTTAGGTCATGAGTATTGCATATCAATGTATGTAAGAGGCTCCCAGGAAGAGGAGGAGGTTGAAACTTTTGCCTTCACTAACTTACCCAGCTCTTCTCCAGCACCTTGAACTGAATATTCTGTGTCTTATTGTGTTTATTGGCTTTGCCAATATAGTGAGGGCCAAGGTGGGAGGGAGGTAGGAGATGGGGAGAAAGGAGGGCATCTCTAATTCATGTCATTGCCACAGGAACTCTGAGGACATCTATTCATGCTTTCCACACATATTAATTGAATGCCTGCACGTGTCAGGCCCTATTCTAGGAGCTTGGGATACAGTGGAGAATAGAACAGGTAATCAGCTCTGCCCTTGAGAATCTTGTATCCTGGCAAGGGAAGAGAATAATAAATAAATGATAAATAAGCAAATTCCATGGCAGGTAAAAAGGAGATGAGTGTTTCGAAATAGAAAAAAACAGATCAGGATGAAGAGATTCAGGAGTGGGTGGCGAAGGGCAGAACAGGTTGAGGTATTAAACAGCACAGTCTGGAGAGACTTCATTTGAGCAAGTTTGAAAGAAGTGGGGAAGGTCCCCGAGCATCAGCTTGAAGGAGCAACCAGAGCAAAGACCTTGGGGAGTGGGGTCATGGTTTGTTGAAGGACAAGGACAGATGTGCCCAGAGCCAGGAAGGATGGGGAGAGGGGTAGGAGGGCGGTCAGGGAGTTGACAAGAGCTAGGTCCCATAGAAGAGTGTAGGCTTTTAGTCTGAGACGTAGTGGATATATTCGTTTCCTGTGGCCACCATCACAAATCACCACACACACCTCGTGGCTTAAAACAACAGAAATGCATTTTCTCACAGTTGTAGGAGCCGGAAATCCACCATCAGTTTCACTGGTGGAAATCAGGACAGGATGTCGGCATGGCGGTGCTCCATAGAGGCTCTGGGGAGAATCTGTTTCTTGCCTCTTCCAGCTTCTGGTGCCTCCACGGTCACACTGAATTCTCCTGTTTGTTGATCACATCTCCCTCCGCTTCCCTCTTGCAAGCATCCACGTGGGCTGCTCCAGTCTCAGAAGTTGTGGGGAGGGGGCCGTAAAGGGGCAGCCCTAAAAGGAATGAGAGCATAGGCCGGGCCTTTTTGGGCCGGTGACTTAGAGCAGGCTGGCATGGCTGCTCAGCCCCAAATGCCCTCTACCCCAGCACTGGGGGCTTCCTTCCAAATTACCTGAAAAAAAATTACCTGACAGAAAGGACGATAAACTGAGAGGGTCAAGTGAACATCTGGGAATTCAAAAGGGCTATGGCAGTTTAGGGGCTAGGACACATACTCAGAGCTGTAGTCTCTCTGCTGGAGGGAGGGCGGAGGGCAGCCAGAGCAGAGAAGCAGAACAGAGATAATGGCGGGGAGTTAGGGTTCTCACCTGGGGTGAGCCTGCCCCTAGCTGTGGTCACTAGGCTTCCAACCAGGAGGGAATTCTCCCAGCCCCAGACTCCATCTTGCAACCTCTTCTATGGAGAAGAGATACTCTGCCAAGAAGTCTAGCCTCATGCAATCTGGCCAGACCTAGTTTGGAGGTCGTCAAACCTTTGCCATCGTGGAGAGGAAACGGGAGAGACTAAAGAATGTGGATTAAGCACCCCCAGCTGCTGACATGTGCTGACAGAGGCAGATGAGAGGAGTTGAGTAGCATATGCTGAATGCAAGCTCCAGTAGTCCTCCACTCGACTGCTCTCAGATGGCTGGTGTTCAGTGTACTTGAAATTATTTATTCAGACCCATCAGCTCTGTTTGGGAAGCCTGATGAATGTTTGCAGACACGTGTGAAGAGTCAAGGAAGCTGCAAATCAAATGTTGTCATGGCCCACACTTGCCTAGCCCACACATTGCCACCCCTGACCCCAGGCTCATGGTCCCTTGAATGGACTCCCTCCTCCTTTTTTGTATTTGTAAAAAAGTGAAAGGGGCCTATGGCTCAGGGATCCAGGCAACCCTCTGACTATCCAAAGGCAGGTTTGTATGCTATTAATCCCTATACTTCCCAAGTAAGGAAAATATGTAATGTTTATAAGCACCCAAAATGGAGGTTAGAGCAAAAAACTGTAGCACTCTGATGTAGTCCCTACCGAGTACGGAGAGTACTCTACTCATGATGCGGGCAGTTGGGTCACTACCCATATTACACTGGGCAGGATGTGTTACCTCCAAGCTTCCAAATTCTCATTAGTAAAATAAAAGAATTAGATCAGACGGAAACAGTTCTTTTCTTTTGCCTTTCATCCTTTTCTTCCTTTCTCTCTCTCTCTCTCTCCCTCTGTCTCTCATTTTCTTTTAAAGTACGGAACAATTTTCTCAAATGAAGAAAATAATTTCACTGGAATTGCTTTTGCTTGGTTCTTGTTCCTAGCTTTTTAGGGTGAAATGATCATTAACAGAATAATTTATGGACAATCTGTGGTATATCCAGAGGTCAGCAAACTTCTTTAAAGAGCCAGATAGTAAATATTTTAGGCTTTGTAGGCCATTTGGTCAAGTGAAAAATAGCAATTGACGATAGGTAAACCGATGGGCATGACTGTGTTCCAATAAAACTTTATTTCAAAAATAGGTGACAGGCTGGATTTTCCCCTTGGGCTACTGTTTGCCACACCCCCACCCCCACCAGGATAGCTCTTCCAGCAATCTCCTTCACTCTTGAGCCTTGTTGTAAAACTGCAGAGTTAAACTGAGTGAGGGAGGAACGGAGACAAAGGAACTAGATCACTTCATTTTCCTGCCCTTAACCCAGTAGCATTCCTCTTACACCCCAGCATAAGGAATAGTTTGCATTTGGAAATAAATTGCTCCACATTCATAAAGAGAAAAGAGGCGAGAGATCAAAACTCCAAACTGTTGTTAACTTAACAGATGAGCAGATTGGCAACCACTCCCCTCTGCCCCACTGGGCCAATGACAAGTCCAGAGCTGGGTCCTGGAATCTATAGGGTCCTGCCATCTTCTTCTACCACAGCAGAGACCCCAACAGTAGCCCCTAGAATGTCCCTCTCTGCTTGCACAGTATTGCTTATATCAATAGCTTCCAAAAAGTCCCAGGGTAAGGTTGTTAATTATATAATTAATCTGCCTATGTGAGGATAGAGATTCTAATAAAACTCTCAGGTCTCCACTGTTTTATAGTAATAGGGAACACCTCCTAAGTTAATGGCCAGTCCATTTTTTCTGAGTACCATTTCTCCCCACCTCCTGTATGATATGTGCCCGAAGAAGGCCCAAAGCCCCCACACCCCGCCTCAGAACCTTTGCACACGCTGTTACCTGGGCCTAGATGTCTCTTCCTCCCACTCTTGCCATGATTAATTCTTAGTTATCTTTCAGGTCTCAATTTACATATCATTTCCTAAGAATTACCTTCCCTTGCCCTCCAATATAAGCCATTCCCCTTTAGTATTCTCTCTTAGTATCCTATTCTCCTCCTTTATCACATTTATCATAAGTGTTATTATATATTTATTTTTTGTCTTTTGGTTTAATGTCCATCAACTCTAAAAGAATTTAGGGGGAGAATATGGGGACCATAACTATTTTGTACAACACTGCATCCCCAACATCTCACACCATGCGGTAAATTGGCACTTAGTTAACAGTTGTTGAGTGAATGACCCATCATTTACTACAGTTGTAAAAGAAAGACTGACATCTTTCCAGTGGGCTGGGGTCCAAGCCCTCTCTCTAGCTTGCAACTTGGACTGAGGGTCTGTTATGGAATTCATATGTTGAAAAATTCATATGTTGAAATCCTACCCACCAATGTGATGGTATTCATAGATGGACCTTTGGGAGGTGATTAGGTCATGAGGGTGGAACCTCATGAATGGGATCAGTGCCCTTCAGGAGGCAGCAGAGAGCTCCCCTGACCCTTTCCACTTTGGGAGGACACAGTGAGAAGTCAGCGGTCTGCAACCAGGAAGAGGGTCCTCACCAGAACCTGACTGAGCTGGTACTCTGATCTTGGACTCCCAGCCTCTGCAACTGTAGTAAATAAATTTCTGTTGTTTATAAGCCAGCTAGCTTATGGTCTTTGTTATAGTGGCCAAGTTGGACAAGACAGGTTCTTACTAATCACTGTGGAACTGCTCACAGAATGGATGTAAGTGATGTACCCTGGACACTCGCACTGACATTAAGCCAGAAAAAAAGAGGTGGGAGCAGGATGAAAAGTCAGCAGAGTACAATATCTTTGTTTCCAAAGTGTGAAAGGAAACTTTAGAACTCTAAACCAGGTGGACATGTGTCATATCTTCCACCTCTTATGAGTTTTCTTCTCCCTTGAGGAGAACTACCTACCTACCTACTCCTTGACATTTCCCAAAGTTATGGTAACCCTACTTCTGTCCCTACTCTATCCCCCACCCCCAACACACCCAGTTACTTGATCCACACTTAACCATGGCCACATAAAGTCTCTTCCCTGAGAATGCCCAGTGAAAACAGAGAGAGATTCAGTCTCTCCCACATGTCAATTGGGTGACCATGGTCTCTGGATCAGGAAAGCAGAATCAAACAGATGTGAAGGGAGAGCCTGAGAGGAGACATGGAGAAAGAGCCCGGGTGGATTCCAGTCCCTGATTCCAGTCCTTTCCTGAAGTCCTGTAAAGCTGCCCTTGGGTGATTTGAGAAACCCACCTTTTTTTTTTTTTAAAGATTTATTTTTCATTTTTATTTTAGAGAGGTGGGGGGAGAGGTGTAGAGGGAGAGGAAGACTGGGACCCCTCCTCAAGCAGACCCCTAGCTGAGCATGGAGCCCAACGTGAGGCTCAATCTCACAACCCTGAGATCATGACCTGAGCCGAAATCAAGAGTTGGATGCTTAACTGACTGAGCCACCCAGGTGTGCCAGAGAAACTCACCTTTTTGATTAGACAAATTACATGTGAAAAAGGAATTCTAGGTAAATATAATGATTTCACACAGTTCATCCTGTTTAATCCTCATAACAATGCAGCAGAGGAAGAATTGTTATCCTTGTTTTAGAAATACGTTTTGGTTACATGAAAATTAGTCCTGGTCTTGAGTTCTAGTCTAAATTCTATCATGACCACATCATCTGAAGCAAATTAACTTCTTTCAGCCTCAGTCTTTCTCAGAAAGCAATTTTAAACTGGTGGGAAGGGTCTGGCAAGCCATTAAGCAAGAATCCTGTGTGTAATTTATGAAATCAATGTCCCTGACCTAGAAGATTTTGAATGGGTGGCAGCTATCAATAAGCCTGGCCTCAGTCTCCTCATTCCTGAGTGCCTGAATTGGATTATATAGTATCTAAGCCACTTCTAGGTCTAACAGTCAACAGATTACTTTCTGGCTTCAGTCACCAAGAGGTTCATTCTCAATCATGAAAGAGCTGAAAATGGCTCATAAATCTGGTGGGACATTTGGACAAAACAGTTATAGACCCACTTGGATCTGTAATAATTCTTTTTGGCTCTGAAAACCTTTGAAAACTTTCCCTTTTATTATGACTACATGGATCATTACTTGGCAAAGACATTTCCCCCTAATATTGACCCATGAACATAAAGAATTATGTGCCAGGATAAAAGGATATAAAAATAAAATCTATTAACTTATTGGGAATAAAAGTGAGAACAAAAGTCATGAAAATTAACCAACAAACGCGACCAGCGAAACTAGATGAGCTGAGAGAATACAAGCTTAATTGACTTACCCTGTATCAGAGGTTTTCCAGTTCTGGGCCTCTAAACTTTTCTTGAAATTGTTCAATGGGGAAAACTGATCCTTAATTTTCCTAGTCTATTGTTGGCTCACCGAGAGCTACAACCTTGATTGAAGTCTTCCTCATTCTAGGCAGGGTCCTCATGGGCACTCTCACTAGCATTCCTTGAATGAATGAAAATACCAGAAAACCAAGAATCTGAAACCTCACTACACTAGGGGAGAAACACAAAAGCAGAGCCTACTAGCATTGAATCTGAGTTCCTAAATTGAAAACCCATTAAAATAGATTCTGAGGATGATGGTCTACCAGTTATACTGAAAGCACTTTCCCAAACTGTCACAGAACTTGGAATTAAGTGATATTCAGAAACTACCTATGATTTTCACACATACAGTTTAGAGAAAATCCAAATCTATTCATAGAATAGTTCCTGGCACATATCAGGCATTCAATACATGATTTTTAAATGAATAAATTAGCTTTACATAGTGTGCAACTATTAAAGTTTTTAAGTGTATATCCACATAAGATGTTTATATTTCATTACACATAAAAGGACAAAAAATTTTTTTATTTTGTATTATCTGTTTGTTTAATTCTTTACCTTAGTTTGAATATCCATACTTTGCTCAGTCATTCCAAAGTATATTCTTCCATTATTCCTTTGGTGGATCATCTTCTGACCTTTAAGACCTCATCATCTGATGCTTGGATGAGAATGGGGAAAACATGATTAACTGGGCCACATAAGAAGAGTCCTCTGCCTATCCGAGACATATAAATATTATATGCCTCCCCTTGCCACACACACATGTATGGATATAGATACAGATAGATGATGTATAGACATATAGATACAGATAGATGATATATAGATATAGATGGACATAGATACATGGGGTATCTATGTAAATAGAGATGAGCAAGGTATAAATGGAAATAGAGATATGTATTTCAATTTTACCTGCCTCATAGAGCACAATAACAATCTTGAATTCACCTCCTTCCCTGCTCCAAGCAGCATGCGATTCGGTGACACCCCCTCCCTCTACCAGAGCTGTTCCTCTCCATTAGATCGCCAGGTCACTGGCCTTCATTAGCTTGCTGTAGCCTCTCATTTGATTTGCTTTGCAGGCTCCCCATGCGGGTAATGATTCTAATTTAGAAAATCTCCAGAGGTCACAGCAAAGAAGTTGGGCCAGAAAGAAAGATGGATGGAAATGACAAGAAGGTGCCCTCACCTCTGCCTCACTCTGCACCCTCCAGAGAGAGGACAGCCGTAGGCTGCTTGGGACTGTGGAGCTTGAGAGCTATACTGCTGCTTCTTGAGTCCCTGGACCCTCATAGTTCATGCCACAGAAAGCTTGATGAAGGGAAGACAAAACATTAGCCTGAAACCACCCAAGGCTTTTAAAAGGTGCCAGGTCCTCTTGTGCCCTGTTCTTTCTATACTATACAACTGCCACAGCAACTCCCCCCTTCCTTTCTTGTCTCAGGGCCTTTGCACATGATGTTCCTTGGGCCTGGATCTCTCTTCCCTCAGCTGGTCCCTGATAAATTTCCACTTATCTTTCAGGTCTAAGTTTACATATGGTTTCCTAAAAAATACCTCCCTTGGCCCTCCAATCTAAATTTAGTTCCCTCTTCTCTTCTTTTTTTAGTATCTGAGTCTCCTCCTTCATCACACTTGTCATAAGTGTTATAGATGTATTCATTGTCTTTTGCTTTAACATCTGTCTTCCCCAGAGGAATTTAAAGGGATACTATGAACTGAATGTTTGTGTCTCTCCACCCCAAATTCTTATGTTGAAGCCCTAATCCCCAGTGTGATGGCATTTGGAGGCAGGATTTGGGGGAGATAGCTTGTTTTGGATGAGGTCACAGGGATGGAGCCTCCAGGATAACACTGGTGCCCTAGGTGGAGATGAGGAGAGCAGTGTTCTCACTCTGCCATGTGAGGAAACAGCAAAAAGGTGGCTGTCGTAACCTGACCATATTGGCACTTGGATCTTGGACTTCCAGTCTCCAGAACTGTGAGAAGTAAATGTTTATTGTTTAAGCCATCCAGCCTATGGTATTTTTGTTAAAACAGTCCAAGCCTACTAAAATGGGGAAGAATATGGAGAACATAACTATTATGTACAACACTGTATCCCTAGCATCTCACATGGTGCCATGAATTGGCACTTACTTCATATTTGTGGACCAAGTGACCATTTGTGGCCGTTGATAAAAGAAAAGGCCAGCATCTTTCCCGTGGGTCAGAGTCTGAGCACTTTCTCCCCCGGTAACCTGGGTCGAGGGTCTTACTGACCACACACAGGACTGCTCACAGGACATAAGTGATGTGCTTTGGGCAGTCAAACAAAGTCCTTGTTTCCCAAGTATTAAAGGCTACTTTAGAACTCCAAGCTGATGTGGGTCTGTGCATCTTTCATCTCATGGGGGGTTTTCTTTTCCCTTGAGAACTACATACTCCCTGACACTTCCCAAACTCATCTACTCCACTGCTGAGCCCAGGCACCCCTCTGGCTTTGGCTTGAGTTTCTGTTTCATCATCTTCTCCCTCAGTCAGAGAGCACCCAGCCACTTGCCTGAACCAGAGGTGTTCAGTTTTACAGTCAATAAAGCCAATTCGTCATATTAGTTTCCTATAGCTACTGTAACAAATTACCACAAATTAAACACAAATTTATTATCTTACAGTTCTGAAGGTCAGACATCTGAAACAAGTCTTACTGGGCTAAAATCACTGTGTTGGAAGAGCTGTGTTCTCTTCTGAAAGCTCTAGAGGAGAATCCCATTCCTTGCCTCTTCCCCTTTCTAGAGGCTACCTGCATTCCTGGGCTCACGCCCCCTTCCTTCATTTCTGCTCATTCTTCCATAGTCATATATCCCCCTCATGCTCTTCTTGTGTTTCCCCCTTCCACTCTTCAGGATTCTTATGATTATATGGAGGTCCACTCAGATAACCCAGGATAATCTCCCCATCTCAGGACCTTACAACTGTAATCACATCTGTAAAGTCAATTTTGCCATGTAAAGTAAAATGCACAGAGGTTCCAAGGACTAGACCCACAAACTACTTTGTGGGGACTGCGTTATTCCCTCTTCTGCTCTGGTAAATTATTCCCAGGACAAGTCCCAAAACACAGGTGAAGAGGCTGTAGCTCCACACCTGCCAGTTCCTCTGAGGAGTCGGGGAATATGATAAGAAAGCCGAGAGGATTGGAACACGGATCAATAAACAAAAGGAGTGGCAGAATCTTCATGCCAGTGAGTCCCATTCTCTAGCATATCAGCCACCGCAGCCAATAAAAGCCAGCTGTGACAACATTGCAGGCCTGAAGAAAACTATGTTAAATAACAGACTGGAGTGAAGGGAAGTCTCTGATATTTGCTAATAACAAATTTGGGGGGATTCTGGCATAAATTTCAAAGCTATTTGTGTCAGGAATTATTTCAGCTGCAAAGAACAGAATAACCACAGATGAGTGGCTTAAGCAATAAGGACATTTAATTATTTCATGTAACAGAAAACTCAGAGGTAGGTGGCTCCAGCATGGGGGCAGCAGCTGAGGGTCCACAGAGATGCAGACTCCCTCATCTTTCTGCTCTGCCTTTCTCAGGAGGTCAGTCATGTCTCCCCTCATGATGGTAAGATGGCTGTCACAGTTCCAAGATCATGTCCTTATGAAACATCATTCCAAGCACAGAGGTGAGTGTGCAGAAGAGGACCCTTTCTCCTCCTCCCGCTCTCTCTTTCATCAGATGTGAAGCCTTTCCCATGAGTAGCCAGTAGACTTCACCTCAGATCTCATTGGCCAGTTAGGTCACATGCCCACTCATAAGCTATTCCCTGACAAAGAGGAATGGGATTCCATAATTGGCCTAGACTAATCAGGAGCCATCCCTCTGGGGGTGAGCACATTGCCCCTCTGCTAAAACAGAAGAAGGGGACTAGCTATTGGATTGGCAACCAGTGGTGTGTGTCTCAAAAATATCAGATGCTATTTATTTTTCAGTGTGCTAACACATAAATAGGTAGATCTCCATTCAGTACAAAGCAAGTTTTTTGTTTAGGTCTGAGATGCTTATCAGGCTAATCTTCTCATCAATTGGACCAGAACAATTATGGTTCTAACATACAGAGTTACTCTAAGTTTATTTAATTTTATGTTAAAAATAAAGACATTAAAATTTGTATTCAGAGACAGTTTCTGATGTGGTAATCATCCATTACAAGTTTGTTTTTTGTTTTGGGGGGGTTCTTTTTGAGAGAGAGAGAGCATGAGTGGAGTGGCAGGGCAGAGGGAGAGGGAGAAGCAAGCTCCCCTCTGAGCAGGGAGCCTGATGCGGAGCTTGATCCCAGGACCCAAGGATCATGACCTGAGCCGAAGGCAGACACTTAACCAACTGAGCTACCCAGGCACCCCCATTACAAGTTATTTATTGTACACTTACAATATCCCTGGCACAGTAGCTAAGATGTGGGGAATACAGGAGAAGATGATGTGTTTAGTTATGTTGAAGTTGAGGCATCTGTGAGATGTCTAAGGGGAGAGATCCAGTAGATATGGGTTTAGAGCTTGGGAAAGGTCTCAGCTGGGCCATAAATAAACATACAGGTGGTCACTAAAGCCATGGGTCTGGTTAGAGACCCTTAAGGAGAAAGTAAAGAGCAAAAGTGTGGAAGATAGAATTCTGAGGAAGCTGCATTCAAGGACAAAAGAGTAATTACAATAGGGATAGTTTAGTATTATTACAGGTGTAAGTACATGGAACAAAGAATGTGCCTAAGGATAGCCCTGTCTTGGGGTCATGGAGAATGTTTAGAGGAGGTGACACTTAAAGAGATATCTGAAGGACAAATGGGGTTAGCCAAATGATGTATGGGAGGGGGATTAGGTTAAGGGGGGGGATAAGAAAGGATAAGAGGATAAGAAAGTATTTCAGGCAAAGGAACTAACTGTGAAAAGACTTAGAGGTAAAAGTTCAGGCAAATTTTGAAAATAAATGTAATTCAATGTGGCAGGACCAGAGTGATTGGTGGTGTGGGAAGAGATAGAATGGAGTCATATCACGAATTCACTCTCTCTCAAGGACCATGAGGAGTTACATAATCAGATGTGCATGTTGGAAATCTAGCTGCAGGGTGGAAAATGCATTAGAGTGGTCCAGTGGTAGATTACATTATTGGCCCCATTGCTTACTGCTCCCTGCATCCACACCCTTACCATGACCTCACAGTGAGCAGAGTGTGCTTCTCCACCTTTTGACTTTGGGCCAGGCCATGTGACTTGTTTTGGCCAATGGCATGTGGGCAGAAGTGACCATGTACCATTTCTAAGCCCAGGCCTGAAGGGGCCTTGGGTGTTTCCACTGCCTTTTTGTACCTCTGCCTTTGCCTACCTGACCAATTCACTGGGCCCAGGAGGATGAGGGGAGACAAGTGGAGCAGAACCACTCCAGCTGCTGCAGCCTAAAGCATAGCTGGCTCAGCTGCCCCACAAACTCCTAAGAGAGAAATTAATGTTTTTGTTTTTGTGTTTTTATGGGATGTTGAGATTCTTCAATATGCAGCATTATTGTGATGACTGCTAACTTAAGAGAGGGCCACACTAAAAACAGAGTGGTGTATTAGGAGATTCTTGTAGCTGTAAACAGAAAGCTTATGGTCACTGGAACCAAGATGATGGGGATGGGGATGGAGAAAAACAGAGAGAGTCAAAAGATATGAGAGAACAGAATTGCTGCTATGACATGGTAGTTATAGAGAGGAGTTACTTATGAAAGTCCCCGGGGGTTCTTCCTTGGGTAATTATTGACTGAGATGGGGAACGTGGGGGGATGATATGTTTAGTTATGTTGAATTTGAAGCACCTGTGAGATGTCCAAGGGGAGAGATCCAGCAAACATGGTTCTAGAGCTTGGGAAAGGTCTCAGGTGGGCCATAGTGAACATATAGGTGGTCACCGAAGCCATGGGTCTGGACAGAGACCCTTAGGGAAAAAGCACAGAGCAAAAATGTGGAAGATAGAATTCTGAGGAAGCTGCATTCAAGGACAAAAGAACAAGAGTCTTCAAAGAAGACCAAGGAAAAGCAGCCAAAGAGAAGGAGAAACACCCAGGGACAGTAGTGTCTGGGAACAAAGAGTCAGAAGGCTCTAAAAAAGGAGGGTGTGGTCTATTGAGCAGAAAACTGGTAAGGAAAGAGGCAAAGAATTTATAAGGAACCACAAAGAATCTACCTAATTTACAAAGAAAGGAAAGAGATCTTTGGCCAAGAAATTGCAGACAATCTCATGGAAGATGAGTCAACAAAGCCCTAACCCCAAGATCAGATGGTGAGATTCACTGAGATGTTCAGAAAGTGAGCAAAAGCAAGATTCAGGGCATTTTGAGTCATTGTCCTTTCCTGGTCCCTCTGGGTGAGTGGTGCTTTGGAGCAGAACTTTGCTTTTCCTGCAGCAGGTCACCAGTGACCCATGCCACTTCACCCAGAGGCCTTGGCAGCCCTGACAAGTCCATAAGAAGCCTAGTCTGATACGTGCCATGGTTGCCCACAGTCCCTCTGACTCATTTCCCATTGATTGGAGTGAATTTTCTGAATGCCTTGGAGGCTTCTGATTGATCCAGTCTGCCCTCTGCCGTCAGGAACCATGGCAGGACCTGCTTTCCATAGCATAGTGGGCTCTTTCCCCTTGTGTTCTGGAGTCTGAGTTCTACAGCCCCGCTGTGGGCTGAAATATCAACACCCCTCCAAGGGAGCGCGGGAGGACGCGCTGGAGAGGAGGTGAGAGCGTGCGCGTGTTGAGGAGTTAAAGTTTGCCCAGTGCTTGCACAAACACACATGGCCATGGTGCCCAGCACAGGATTTCCTGGGGCTCTCAAACAATCACCGCATTTATGACCTCAGCGATTGCTCAGGCTGGGAACGCCAGACATTTGAAGTTGGTTTTCCTCTTCAATTGGAACTGACATTTCCTCACGATTGGATTACTTTGAAATCAAGGAACAGCAGCTCAGATAGTTCATAAATGTATTTCTGTTCCACCTTGTAGCATTTATTACAAAGACTGATCAAAGAATATGGGTTTTCTGCTTTCTACTTCCTGCTTTATTGCAGTCACCTTTTAAGATAGGGTGGCGTGGTTAGCAGGGTGGGGGCAGCTCACAGGCAGTGGGTAAGCGTGTGGCCCAGGAGGAGAGAAGCATCCTTTTGCTCTCAGGGACTCCATCTGTTGCCTCTGCCATCCAGCCCCCTGGAGGAAGGGTCTGGAAAAAGACGTCCAGCATCCTGGGGGAGGAAAGTGCAGAGGGGAATGGTTTAAAAGGTACCAGGAACCGCATACCACCGCGGAAGCCAGTGCTGAAGAATCCGAGCAGAGCCGCCACTCTCCCATCTCCACCCCCTGCAGCCAATCTTGGAGGGCAGGTGTGGAAAGGGCCATTGGCCAGAGGGTTCTGGAGAGGCATTCTAGGACTTCGGGGGGCTGAAGGTTGTGAGCCCTCGTGTGCATATGTTGGGGGAATATGAGAGAGAAAGACTTGTTATACAATCATTTACCTACAAGTGACAGACCTTGGGTGAAGGCCTGTGGACCCGACATTGAATTGTCCCTGTCCTCCACAAGCTCCTAGTCACGTGGGGTCCCTGAGCTGAGAGCCAGAATAGGGGGAGCCCAGGGTGTCACGAGAGCAAGAGTGCCGAGAAGAGCTTCCTGGGGGGAGCAGAGGCTTCTGGTCAGAAGGCCCCTTCGATGTGAGCCCATTGCCTTCTAAGTTCTTAGACCCCGGCTGCTGAACAGGAAAGAAGGCAGGGGTGCAGAGCCGAAGCCCACTCTGAGAATAGCTGTGTAGTCGATGTTTGAGCAGGGTGGGAGAGTCCTGGGCCGGTATCCTGGCTCTGTCATTTGCTAGCTCTGTGGCCATACCCTTGTTGTGTCTCTGTTTCTTTCTTTGTAACCAGTGCACAGAGAGGACTTGCCTCACAGGGTGGCTGAGGGGACTGAATGAGAAAATCCACGTAATGTCTGAGGATGGCGCTTGCCCACCAGGAGCTCTCGGGAAGTGCCAGCTCTCCATGAGGCGGGACCTGACATTGTGTGTGAGTTTCAGAGAGGACAGGGAGGGCAGGGAACACCGGGACCTGCACCTTCGTTCCTCAAGCTCTATTCACGCAGGTGGCTGACCCCATCAGAACCAGCCCGAGAATTAATGTACGGCTATTTTAAATGGAAAAATGAGAGCAAAGATTTTCTTCATTTATCATATGCCTCATTCGGGGTTTAAACACCAGCCATAATCCTCATTCATTTCCTCATGAAATAGATGACAAGGAGTGCAGTCTACTTCTCCTAATGGGGAGAGTGAAACCTCAAAATTGGTTAAATAACTCGTCCCAAATCCCACATTGAGGTTATTGAAGAGTAGGGGCCTGAACTCTGATCCTCTAAACCATAAGCCCAGACCTTCTAATAAATCACAATGCTCCCTGTCAACTACTACCCAGCCAGATCTGCCCTGAGCCGTTACTGAGCTGCTCACACAAGGTGGAGTGATTTCATCGAGCAAGTCACGCTCAGAAACAGAAAATGTTGCCTCAGGCATTTTCTTGGCTATTTGATTTTAATATTAAAGCTAGTTCCAACCATAAGGAGCAAATACCAAGTGGCTGCCTCTCAGGTTTCTCAGACAGCAGGGAATGGGGGCTGAGAAGCAAGCCAGCGTTAAAGGGTCAGCAGAAGGGGACGGGGGGCGGGGGGCACCAACTGACTTTTATTGGTGTGAGTGGGAACTTGACTCTGCAGTCCAACCCTGCTCTGCTGTTCACCCAAAGGAAGACTGTGGCTGGCAATTACAGAAAATCAGTAGCTAGAATTATTAATAATAGCAAAAGAAGCTGTTTGCACAGCAAGTAATTTGTGGTAATGTTTTGTAATTGATAGTCATTGCTATTATTTAAACACTAATTAATTCATGGACTCAGCAATGTATTGGCTTTACTTATAGTGTTATGGCAGCCCTCCTAGCTTAAAATCATTCCTATTGGTTTCTTTAGGTCATTAAAATGCACTGTTTATTTGTTCTGTTTGTGGGTGTTTATAGGGCTGCACCTTCTGAGATAGCTTTATGGGCGGTTTATATAAAAATGACCACTCATAAGCTCTGGTCCTTCTAAAGAAGGTCCTTCTTTTTTTTTTTTTTAATAAAGATTTTATTTATTTATTTGAGAGAGAGAGAATGAGAGACAGAGAGCATGAGAGGGAGGAGGGTCAGAGGGAGAAGCAGACTCCCTGCCGAGCAGGGAGCCCGATGCGGGACTCGATCCCGGGACTCCAGGATCATGACCTGAGCCGAAGGCAGTCGCTTAACCAACTGAGCCACCCAGGCGCCCAAGAAGGTCCTTCTAAAGAAGGCTGGCCTGATGCTTTTCTTACCAGTAGGATTCCCAGAACATCCCTTGGTAATTGGTCCGAAAGTCTCCTGTTGTTGGCTTCATTTGGCCCACCTGTAAAATGAGAAGGGTGAAATCTGTGAAAGCAGGTGCCATCTTGCAGCAATGACCTGGCAGGTCTGGCTTCTCTGCCGACAAGTTTCCTGGGCAGGTCCCTCTGCCTCCCCAGGCCTACAGGCCTCCTCTCTGGGCTGCAAAATGAGGGAGAGAGAAGTGGTCATCCTTACAAGTGCTCGCATCGCTAAGTGTGAATAAGCTAAAAGAATCAGTTTATATGCTTTCTTGCAGGTACACCGAAGGTTCTGACTACTGGAACCAAGGGAAAAACACCGAGAAAGATGAATATGGCTGTGTCACTAGAGGATTCACTGCTGACAGACACGAGCTGCCTGTTCCTGTTCAGTATCTCCGCATCTTCTCGAAGGCTGAGGTTTACTATTTGACTCCTATCCCTTTAAAACACTGGCTGCACATAAAATAAAATCTACTGAATCTCAACTGAGGCTCTAGGCTGATGTTTTATAGAAGATATTCCAGAATATTTTTCCAAGTTTATTTACAAGATGGGAGTCTGTACACTCCATTTATTGGGCATATTAATTTTGTTTTTGTTTTTGTTTTTGTCTCAGAAAGACAGGAGAAGGCATTTATAAACTGCCCGGCCTCACCTCACAAGGTCAGAGCTGAAAGCCACTTTTAGAAAAAATCAACTCTAGAATGCAAATATGTTGTATCGTTCCTGCTGGCTTGTGGTTGTGAAAGTCAGTCAGTTTCAGCAACCTTGAGAGATCAAGATCATGGATTAGCATTCTTGTGATTCCATTAGCTTTGTCCTGTACCATGGCTTCATATCACGGTCCTAACTCCACTCAGCTCTTAACAAATACGTGTTACTGGTTGTAAGAAGCATTTGCTCTGAACTGAAGCTTGGTGCTGGGTTCTTGTTACCTGTGGATGGAACTTCTTCTCTATCTTGGACCTACCAACATTGAGCACCCTCCTGAATCACAACTGGAAAGGTTAAATCTCTTGGCACAAGAAGCCTTATCTGCCTGGTTGAATCCTGACTTTCGGGTGGCATCCCCCAGCTTAATGGCTCTCCTATCACTCTACTAAGCAGGTCTAATATTAGGCCTAAACCTTCCCCAACATTTCTTTGCCCAGCCTTGAGTAAGCTGTCATGAGCCTTGCCAACCCATCCTGAGATGCAACGATGCAACCATGACCAGTACCTCTTAGACTGTTACACAACATTTGGAAGAGGTCAAACAAGTAGACATGATTACATTTTATAAGGAAATTGTCAGTGAACCAAAGGGCTGCCCAAAAAATTAATTTTGAACTTGGCCGTTGCTGGAGTTCATTAAGAAATAACGTGGATGAAAGCAACTAAGCTTCTTGTGTCTTTAATAAAAATAAAAATAGTGTGGAGGGACATGCCCTAGACTTTAAAATATACTATTAAGTTGAAATAAATGAAATAAAGAAAATAAATACGCATTTTGGTACAATTACAAAAATAGACATATTAAGAAGATATAACCTAGATATAGACCTTGATATTTATAATTGATCTATAATAAAGGAAAAACTATAAATTCCACAAATTGATTTGGAGACATTTGATGTTTGAGAAGGAAAAGAATTAATTTAGCTATTCCTCCTACAGTTTTTTATAAAATAATTTCAAATGAGTGAGATAGGGGCACCTGGGTGGCTCAGTCGATTAAGCGTCTGCCTTTGGCTCAGGTCATGATCCCAGGGTCCTGGGATCCAGCCCAGCATCATCCAGCTCCTGCTCAGTGGGGAGCCTGCTTCTCCCCTCCCTCTGCCACTCCCCCTGCTTGTGCTCACTTGCTCTCTCTCTCTGTCAAATAAATAAATAAAATCTTTTAAAAAATGAGTGAAATAGATGAGAAGTATATATATACACACACAATAAAACTTAAAATATCATAAGAAATTGTAAAAAGATTTTTATGTAACAGCTGCATGGCAAAGGACTTTTTAAACATAAAAATAATAGGGGCAGATCAAACAGATTTGACTAAATAAAAATTTAAAACATCTGTATATACGTAAAAAAATCAATGTCAATATTCAAAGACCAACTATGAAAAAATGGTGATCAAATGAGGGATTCTGGGAAGATAGCAATGACAGTGACATGGCTTTTAAACCTCCCAGCATTCCCACACAAAGACAGAAGGAGCAGCTAGATAGCAAAAAATTAAACAGCCATGGACCACATTTACAACAAGTTTAAGCGACAAGAGACCACCCCAAACCCCAAAACACAAGTAGCAGGGCAAACCACCAATAGCTTCAAGACTGGCCAGGTATTAGCAGGTGTCAGAGGAAGTGGAAGGAGGGCAAGGACTCTGAGAGAAGTGCAGCAGACCAGCTGGAGAACAGCAGTTCAGTTTAGGAGGGGGTTTGCTCATCCAACAGTGGTGAGCCCAAGGGGTTTGGGATGAGGTCTCGAGGGGGCCCCAGAGCAGTCTTTCCACCGCCAACCCTTGAAAGCAACCAGTCAGAGCTCTTCTCTGGGAGACTTCTCTGTAATTATATAGGTTGTGGCAATTTTTGTACTGTTATGCTGAGGCTGGTTGTGTGTGAGAGATGGGATGAAGCAAATGAGTAATTATGGAATCTTCTATCATCCCCTACATCCTCGAGAACCAGGATTTTGGCATAGAAGAAAGGAGATACAGATGTACTACAGATGAGGTTAAGTAAGTAAAAATCTTACAGTCCTGAAATAGAATGGCAAGTGTCAGTATGAACTCGTGAGGTGTGCGCAAGTAGAACACGACCTATGTGCTCCGAAGAGTTACCGCAGTAGGGAAAACCATCCGATAAAAACCACAAGGCTTATGGCAAAAATAGGAGTAAGGGCACAACACTCAGAAACCTCATCAGTGACAATTTTTTTTTTAAAGGATAGATATTTGGCACAATTATATACATGTTAAATGGGTAAGAAATACATAAATAATGACAATAAATATGGCACTTTGCCTTGGGAAGGACCTGAACGTTGCTTGTGGAA
Source organism: Mirounga leonina (assembly GCF_011800145.1). NCBI lineage: Eukaryota > Metazoa > Chordata > Mammalia > Carnivora > Phocidae > Mirounga > Mirounga leonina. The sequence continues at coordinate 34,104,686 of NW_023270825.1, read as the reverse complement.
GTGGGCATTGGAAAGGTGTGACTTGTTAGTTATTGTGAAGCAGTGGAAGGACACTTACTTGAAATTGGGAAGAAAGTTGGAAAACCTGCTGTGGGCGGCTGGCTCATTATCCTCTGCTGGGCACTGGTGCCGAACACCAGAGTTACGAGATCTTCTGTAGCCTTAAATCCAGGGTCGTGTTTTCCTGTCTTTGAGATGGAGGCCCTCTGAGACATGCATTTCTAATAGATCACTGTTTCATCACCATCGAAAACGTTACCCAGTGCATAGCTTCTTCGGTTAGCTTCTGTGTCATTGCTGGAAATTCTTTTGCTGCTTTCTCGTCTGCACTTGTAGCTTCACCTGACAGCTGGAAACTGTAGATATTCGAAACCACCAAACCAGCCACTCACGCATGGCAGCAAAAGGTGCCACTTAGGCAAGGTTTGGCAGTTTGGATTTAAGGTCTTTGTAGATAGATGTGGTCCCTTTGGTGGTTGGAAAGATTATTCGTGCGATTTTTTTCACTGTTTTGTGTATTCTTAAGCAGCTCAGATCAGCTGGGTGCAGTTTTCTGCCTTCACCTAATTTTTTCTCCTGTATGAAATCACCCATAGCCAAACGCAAAATCTGTGTTAGGCTCAAATTGTTCCTTAATATACCAATTGTGTTTGAACAAGTTTACATTTTCAGAACAAGCATTATAGCAGAACTGACTGTACACAGATTTTTCCCCCATTAACTCTTTAGGTCTGTCCACTGAAAGGACTAAAAACAATGACTAATATCGTAGCAAATTAGCATTGAGCATCCCCCGCATCATACCGCACTAAAAGAAATCAGGGCTTCTTGGAGGAAGGGCTGGTTTCAGGTCTGGGGCAGAGGTAGATGAGCCTTGTCACCCCAGATAGCAGGGAAGGTATCAAAGCCTACCAGGGCCATGCCCACAGGACTCAGGAGCCAACTGAAGAAGCTCCCACTGCCAAAGATGGCACAACTTATATTTAAATAAGGATAAGAATTGTATAAATGTATTTAAATCCATCAAATATGTTTAAAGCCATAGGTCCCTCATGATATCTGAAAAAACTTAATTGATCACTATTGAAGGATGAAAAGCATTCATTCATTATCTTGAAAACTGATACCTAAAGACAAAGAATCAAGCATTTGTCTTGCCTTTCCTTTGTGAACCACAGCACTGGAAAACCAAATTGTAGATGAGAGGAAACATCTCTTTGTGGAAGTTTGCCAACAATAAATGACAAAGAAATGATAGAACATCACCATTTTGCCACCCCAGTGAATGAATGGATCTAGGCATTAACCATCAACAGCTGCTAACATCACATAAAGGGGGACGTGCAGACATTATGTGCCTCCTGATGAAAAACGCACCACATCTATAATCTCACCAAAGAGATCAAACTTAAGCCTAATCAAGCCTTTGGATCCCACGACTAATTTGCAGGAAATACAGTGCTCATGAACATATTGAACTGTTCTTTGAATATGCAATCAGCAAAATCCAGACTGTGGGGAAACCTGACAGGTTAAAAGGCTCGGGTTCTCAAACAGAAAATTTATAAAAATAAGAGGGAGTCTGTGTGGGATTTGTCGGTTAAAAATAATCTTAAAGACACACGTCATTTTTAGAAGTTGGCAAGGCTACATGATAGTGTTTTAAGGGATGCACTTTTTAGTGAGAGAGCTATCAGAAAACACATAAGGACGTGGTTGCTGTAAGAATCAGGAGAAGCAGTAATTAAGCTACAAGAAGTAACAGAAACTGTGTTCCTGTGCAACTGGGTGTGCGGACTGACTCATGCTCAAGATAGGCCTTCTTGGCTCTGCTTTTCCTCACTGGCCTTATCTCAGGATCCTGCATGGGTTTGCCCCAGCCCTGGGGTAGCAGCCATGGGGCTTCCCACCGGGCAGGGCTTAAATGGTCCTCTCCACGCCAAGGGCTGAGGCAGTTCCCTGGGGGGAGCAGGGCTGCTGTGTGATCCCGGATCTCCTCTCTAAGACTGCAAACTCAGCGTTTGCTTTTCTCCTTGTCCATCCAGGAAAACAGCAAACACAAACGCTGGGCCTGTCTGAGTGGTCCTCCTCACTGTCCCTGCAAGAGCCCACGAGTCCTGTTTGGCGGTTTCAGGACAAGCCAATTAGATCTCGACTGTTAATCAGAGTAATGAAGGGAGAAGGAACCCGAGGGAAGGGAAGGCGGGAAGGAACACAGCGGAGGGCTTCATGGAAGACAGTGAGCACTGCCCCCCTCCCCACTCTGATGTTTTATTTAGGCTATTTGCAAAGGAGCCAGTGGAAACAGCATTAACAATAAATGTGGTGCAGGAGGCTGTGGAGAGCGGGGGAGGGAGGCTGGAGCAGCTCGGCTCCTCACCCATCAGCAGGGCTGGGGCGGGGGGGCTGTCTTACCCACCAATGCGGGCCCTTCTTGCTTCTCACCTGGCTTGCCCTGCTCACCCACCTGGACTCAGGCCTTCTGAAGACGCTCATATCCCATTTAGCAAATAATATGAAGAAGTTCAGAGATGTTTCTAGCACACAGAGCCAACCCAAAAGGCAAAGCCAATATAGCAAGTGCCTGAGGACAGGAAGCCTTTCCTCTCAGGCCCAGCACTGAAGTTGTCACGAGCCCAAGGATCTGTTAGGTGGTTGCCCCCTTGATTAAAGTGGCTAATACTTGATTTGTGCTTGACAATTAACCAAGCACTTTGGCATGCGTCGTCAAGTGTGTCTCATAATAACCCTGTAAAGTAGTGGTTTGACCAGTTGTATAAATAAAGAAACTGAGCACGGTTACTCAGGGCCAGGAAGCCCTCACTTTAAAGAATTCAGGTGTCTCCATCATTCTTTCCCTCTGGAAAATTTCCATCAGCTCAGATCCCCCCATCTACTAATTTGCCTAGACTTGTGTAATTCCTTCCTTCCATCCAACAACTAGGTACTGAGTGTCTCTGAGGGCCGGACCCGGAGCTGGGCGGAGAACAGGAAGTCCCAATGGCTAAACAGTCCTGCTCTTTGATCCTATAGGCTACCAGGCTGCCGGTTCCCCTCTGGTTATGGATTCTGATTCTACTCATCAGTGCTTCCTGTTAAAAAAAATAACAATACCTGTCATTTCTTATGCACTCGCTAGCAGTCAAGCATCGTGGTAAAAACAGTTTACAAATGCTATTTCATTTAAACATCTAAGCCCAGAGCTCTTGCTTTTAAATGATACACTGTAACACACACTTCTATTACAAAGGGGAACATTTTACTTCTCCACATTGACTCCCTACCCTTTTTACAGCCTCAGTGAGACCCAACTCCCAGTAGAGAGACACTTTCCACCTGTCTGACCTGGCAGCCTGATTCTGCCAGTGTGGTCATACCCCATTTCACTGTGCTCTGCTTTATTGCACTTCGCAGATGCTGTGTTTTTTTTATAAATTGAAACTTTGCAGCAGCCCTGCATCGAGCAAGCTTATAGGCACAGTTTTCCAACAGCATTTGTCACTTCGCGTCTCTGTGTCACATTTTGCTAATGCTCACAGCATTTCAGTTTTCATCATTATTCTATTTGTGTTATACATACTTATATTTGTTCAGTAAAAATGACTTGCTGAAAGCTCAGATGATGGTTAATGGTTTTTAGCAATAAAATATTTTCTAATTAAGGCATATACATTGTTTTTTGGGCCATGTTATTGCACATTTTTAGTGAACTACAGTATAGTGTAAACATAACTTTTATATGCACTGGGAAACCAAAAAATTCATTTAATTCACCTTATTGCAATATTCGCTTTATAGTGGTGGTCTGGGAACCGAACCCACACTATCTCCCCGGTATGCTTGTATATCTCTTACACTGTATTTCCTCTTCACGCCTGTCAGCACTCTGGGGAAGGGTCTCTTCAGCAAAGGGGGATAAAGGAAGGCCAGGTTTCCTTCTGAAGCTGAGACAAACACTGTTCCTAGCATGCAGACATTGGATTCCTGTTGGCTACACCAGTGAGACCTTGGAAACTTAGGTTAGAATGACACTCCCTGGCACCCCCGCTTTCTAAGGTCATCCAAAACATCCCCCAATATCCCAGGAAGGCATAAAGGAAGGAAGAGATCTCTATCAAAGAGGACCAAGGCTCAAGAAGGGGCTGGCTTACCGGAGCCTTGCTTCTGAGCATCTGGTCCTCACCACGTCAGCACAGGTACCAAGCTCCACTCCAACCTATTTGATCGGAGTCTACGCTTCAACAACCACGTAATTGGAAGACACACAAAATTTAGAGCACGTGGGGAGGCAGTGCAGTATAGCGTGTTGGTTCTCAAGGTGTGGTCTCTGCAGACCAGCAGCATCAACCTCACCTGGAAACTTGTTCGAAATGCAGGTTCTCTGGCCCCATCCTAGATCAACTGAATCAGAAATGTTGCAGGTGGGGGCCAGCCATACGTGTTTAATCAGCCTTCTGAGGGACCCTGGTGCACACTAAACTTTGAGAACCACTGGTTTAGACAATTACCTCTCCCAGCCCTGGCTCCCTTCCTCCTTATACATCACTTCTTAGGCCGCAATCTTGGCCCCCACTTGGGGAACGGAAGGAAGATCTTGTGTGCTTGGTTTTCCCTTTTCCATTTTATTACCCTGGGGATGGTTCTGAAAACTCCAACTTCTGAACAAAACCTTTTTTGCTTGTACGTTAATCCATCATCTGCATTGCCAATAACGTGGGAGGAAAGAAGTTCCAAGATACCAACTGGCTTTTAAGTGCTTTGTTGTATCTGCTCAGAAGCAGGCTGGGGGCTGAAAGGCCCAGAAAGAGTGAGGGCGTGGAGCCACAAGGCAGAGGGGCTCTTCTGGTCCCAGACCGGGGGTGCGTGCGGGCATGGACACACTTGCACAGGCCCGAGACAGAGCCAGATTGCGGGAGCGTCTCTACAGACAGAAGAGACAAGAGGGTACGAATATCCCCCGAGTCAGAAAACTGCCTGCTGTCAAAAACAATCTAGTCTACCCCCTGACTCTGAGCAGTGCCATGTCTACCTCTCTCCAGGCCCCGGACCTCCATTTCTTCCATTTGGGGAGGTGCCGACACCACCAGCTGATTTAAAGGAAAGAGCACGATAGCGTCCATGACCTTTTTCAGCAAATCTTTTTTTTTTGAGATTGTCCTGTATGCCGGGCACAATGCCAGGTACACAAAGACAGACACGACTCCCCATCTCACAGGGTATACGTTCTAGTGGAAGAAACGGGCATCAGTCTCTCAATTAAGTGTATCATTACAGCCTGTGAGCACGGCACGGGAGTGTGTAACAGGGACCTGGCCTAGTCTCAGGTCAGGGAAGGCTCCCCTGGGGATGGGGTTGTTTGAGTCAGGGTCTAAAGGAGTCTACTAGGCAAAAGTAGGTGTTGTGGTGGCGGGAAAGGCACAGGATGTGAACAGAAATGGCACACGGCAAGTTTGAGGTTCAGAAAGAAAACCCAAGGAAGGGACCCAGACCATGGCAGAGGGAGGCATGGCATCAGATGACACAGGAGTGGTGGGCAGGGACCAGGCTGTGCAGGCTTATAAAGCTTTGGGTCTTTATCCCCAAAGCGATGGGGAGCCTCTGAAGTGTTTCAAGCAGAAGGACATCAGGGATAGGATCACAAGCTGTAACCCTCACTCTGGCTGTGCCATGGAGAGAGCAGTGCAGATGGCAGGAGGATGCACCAGGTGTGAAGGTAGTAGAGTGGTCCAGGGGGTCCTGACCGAGTGCTGATGGTGGACGTGGGGAGAAGCATGCAGAGTAGGGAGACTTAGATGACATCCACAGTCCTTGGGCATGGAAGCCCATGGGGCAGAGGAGGAAAAAGCATCAAGGGCGTCTCTTAGGTCACTAGACAAGGGCTGCACGTGGGGTGAGAGCTGGATTGGGAATGAGGTGGAGTGGATCAGCTACAGGGGAAGAAGTGGTGCTCCCAGAAAGGACAAGTGATCTAACTGGAACAGTCTGCTGTGAATAAGACTCACTTAGTGTTTAATTAAGGCAGGTGTCCAATCCATGGTATTCATGGTGATCTCATGTGTTGATTAGGGTCCCTTCCTCCTAATGGAATCTCTGGGCTTTGTTCACTCATGCCTTTGCCAGCAGGTGGAAAGAGAAGGGAAGGGATGGGGTGGGGGACCAGGTCACTTAGTCATGTGGATCTGGTGGAGAGATGGGCACTAAATGTCCTCACCTATTTGGATTGCCTTTTTATTGTGACTGTTTAGCTTACAGAACAGCAATCCTCTCCTTGAAGGGGAGGCTGCCTAGAAATGCAATAATTTACATCTCCAGCAATTTTCTACAACCATCCCTCAATGAATTAGTCAAACCATCAAGGCATCAAAATCGGTTCCTGTGATCCTTTCATCTTCCAGGTTGTTTGCCTTTAAAGTTTAAAATGGAATTAAAGAGTATTTATAGCAATGAGAGTTTTCTGTGAGCCTGCAGGAAGGGGTCTTTGATAAATAAACACTAGAGAATTACAGAAGGAACCCTGCTACTGGTGTTCTTTAGGCAGGTTAGCAGTGATTGCTGTGCTGTGTCTTGGAAAGGTGTAGGGAGCAGCCACCACTGGGCCTGGAGACTGCGTGTGTGGCAAAGGGTATCAGAACTACAATAAAGTTTTAATTATACATTTGATCCATTTCAGGGTGAAGACTCCAGATAGATTTAGGTTTCTGCAATAGTCAGCGTTGGGGCAGGGATCAAACTGTGCACTCAGAAGAGATGATTGAAGAGTAGTTAATGAAGGAATAAAGGAGGCCAACACAGGATAGTGAAGCACCCAGACTATCTGGAAAGCTCTCCCACCTAAAGGCATGATAGGGGAAGAAGAGAGTGTGGTTAGTCTTTCCTAGAGCTGTAGGAGTACCCTGAATCTGCAAGGAAATGAAGCTGCTGCCAGCTAGATACCGGCAGGGAGGGAGCCTGGGGAGTAAATATGCAAACCTCCCTTCCTGCAGGTGCTTCTCATCAGTCCGTCCAAACCAGAAACCAATGAACAAGGGACTGTGACGCCGTCCACACAGGCAGCCTCCCCCGGCACAAAGCAGGGCAGGGAAAGGTAGAGAATGGATGAGCAGGAACAACAGAGAGAACCCAGCACATGAGCTGAGAGGCTGAGTCACATTTGCAAGTTTGTGTGGATCAGTAGATTTATTAAAATCTTTGCATTTCACTGCCAAAGCTCTTCCAGGTTCATGATGGTACAGTTAATCCCACATTGATAGTATTAAACAAACAAGCAACAGAACACACCTGCTAAGCCCAGGATGTGCCTGGGGTGAGATGGGGTGAGAACTGGATTGAGCAGCACTGTCTGTCTGGTGTTTCCTCAGTTTCCCCTCTGAAGGAGCCAGGGCTTGCATTATTGATGGAATCAAAAAGGGTAAGTTTGGGGATCGCACGTTCCCATCCTGCCTCTTGTTTGTCCAGTAAATAACATTTCCTCTGTAAAACTTGAGCTTTCATCTCAAGCGTGTGGACCAGACTTAAACAGACATCAAAGCTTCCCTTGGAAAAAACCCTCTGTGATCCTGGCTAACTTTGATCTGTTCCTTCCCCAGATGCAGTCGTAACACACAGAGTACCCAGGACACTCTCCCCTTGGCCCTATTTTATTTCCCACTGTGTAGCACACTCGCAACAGACTTTGCCCCTCGTCTTTTCCCTGACTAGACATATTTTCTTTTCACTGGCACTTGCTAATTTTAGAGCAGTTCAAATGTTCCCTTTGGTGAGTCAGGAAACCCCTGAGAGCCCCAATATAGGGAGGCAGACCCGCTCAGACACTGCCCTCTGCTGGAAACTGTTACAATTGCGCAAGTCTTCTGTGAGGGTTGAGTTGGCCAGTTCTGAGCTGTCAGGGTCTGAGCCTCCTACCTGGGCTGTAGCTACACCTGCCACGTAGATAATGTGTTACTTACCTAGAATACCCCTCTCAGTAACAACTTAGATGCAAGGAAACATTTTAATATGATGCAGGAAGATTTTTTTTTCACAACTTGGTATAGAAAAGGATTTCTAAACAAGGCACAAAAACAGAAAAGACTGATTATTTGACTACATCAAATACCAGAAGTTCTGTATGACAGACGACACCATAAACAAACCTAAAGAACAAAAGGAGAAAATACTTGTGACAAAGGAGCAGTACCAAGAATACATAAAGAACTTCTACAGATCAAATAAAAACCAAAAAAATATTCCAGTAGAAAAATATTCTAGATATAAAACTCTAATTCATGAAAATATAAATGTAAAATACAACTGTAAAATTTTTATGAAATAAAAAATGTAAAATATAAATAGAAAGAAATATAAATGGCCCCCAAATGACTAATCAAAATATTCCATTTTACTGGTAATCCAAAAAATAGAAATTCAAACATGAGGGAAATTTTTTTTACCTACTACATTGGAAAAAATGAAAAGGAGAAAAAATTTCCATGCTGTATAGGTGGGATTGTAAACTGGTATGATCACTTTTTAGAGTAATTTGACAGTATCTGTTAAAGTGAAAAACATTCATATACTACAAGTCAATGATTCGGCTTCTCCATATCTCCCCCAGAAAAACAATTATCCAAGTGCTCAGAAGACAGGACCAGGGATGTTTGTGGCAGCTTTGTCTGCAGTAGCAACATGTTGGAAATAACTTAAGTGACCATCAAAATGGGATTGGCTAAATAAAGTGTGGTTCATCCATACCACACACACATATCTGGATAGCAGTTTTTTTTAAATGTTCTATAGGTACTGACATGGAAAGATCTTCAAGACCTATTGTGGTGTGTACAAAAATCAAGCAGAATGTGATAACTTATAATAAACACACCCATACACATTAAACAATATTTTTTTTTCCTGTGGGCATTTGACGCATGGTAAAATGTGTAGAAGATGACACAACAAACTGATGGTGTGTGTTTCCCCTGGGGTAGAGATGAGGGCTGGAGATGGTGTGCGAAGGAGACTTTAGCCTTCTCTGGAATGCTTAATTTTTTTAAAAGAGAATATATTCCTGTATTACTTGTAAAATTAAAATTAATAAAATCTATTCTTATATTAAAAAGAAGAAAACCTTCCTTACTCTTCATTCGTAAAGCTCCTGGAAGGGCCAGAGCATCTTTGAGCTATAAGCAAAATGGTGCCTTGGGTGATTTGTCGGGCAACCTGCTAAGTGGAGGGCACTGTGGTTGTCATGGAGATGGCTGTCCTCACGGCAAACCATCCTGTGCCCCATCTTCCAGTCAGTGTCATGCTTTTAAATCTTGGCTTACAAACTAGCAGTAATAATGCAGTCCCTAACACTTACGGAAGGCGTCTGACATTAAAATGTAATACCTTACTTATTATTTTCTTCCTCTCTCTTTGTCCAGATGAGATTACGTATGTTCAGAGATGTTAAATCACCTGTCCCAGGTCTGTTGACCAATACGTGGTAGAGTTTGTTCTAAACCCAGGGGCTACGCTTCCGACCATTTAAACTGTGTTACAAAGTCACAAACATCTTTGTAGTTTTGTTAACTTCAGAACATCAACTTCCTGTCAGGAGCTTTCCTGGGTTTCTCTGCCCCCCAGGTCATGCCCACCTGCCATATTGCTCTGTGACAAAATGACAGCTGGTTCACTCAGGGAGAAAAAAATCTACCACAGGATGAGGTGTTGTTCAAGCCGGTGCAACCGAGAAGCTCAAAGACAAACACACACTAAAGGAATTACTAAGAGATTAGGAATAATCCTCAATGGCAAGACTACTTCAAATATTTTTAAAGTTAATTTTAGGAACAAAACCAATCAATAATAGCAAAAGTTAAAGTCTGACAATAATGTAAGCCTTGCAAGATTCTCCCAGGATACAATGTGCTCCATCTTCTAAATTCTGGAAATTTTTAAAAAAGGATTTATTTATCTATATTAGAGGGTGGAGGGGCAGAGGGAGAGGGAGGGAAAGAATCCTCAAGCAGATTCCCCACTGAGCGTGGAACCAGAGGATGACTCCACGACTAGGGGCTCAATCTCATGACCCTGAGATTATGACCTGAGCCGAAATCACAAGTTGGATGCTTAACTGACTAAGCCACCCAGGTTCCCCTGGAAATTTTTTTATATCAAAATGAAATGCTTTCCAGTGATGCAGGCCTACTCTCACAGCTGAGCCATCCCTGTCAGGCAAAGAACACAATTGAGCAACATCAGGGATCACGGAGGTGTATCTCTGGGCAGAAGTCCCCCAACAGGGCTCTTGGGGTCCCCTTTGGAGAGGAGGCAGCCTTTTGCTGTGGAGAGATGGACTTTTGAGAGATGTTTTGGGAATAGCTTATGAGTGGAGGGGGCAACAGGCTTACAAACCAGAGCTGTGATTCCTCCTTCCAAATAAAAAAAATAAACAAATTAATTAATCTCTATTTGGTTTTTTTCTTGAGAACAGGTGTGTCTATGAATAATACATAGATGGGCAGGCCATACGTGGATCTGAAGGCCCAGAAGTCTGAAAGCAAATGAGACCCAGAGTGTGAAGATTACACAGTAGATTTTAAGTTGCATCACGTAGGCAAATAAAAACCTGGGAGAGCACAAAACACATTCTGCAAATAATAAGCACATCTAAGCCCCTGACTATGTACACAAACACATCTCCTCTCAGATAATGGTAATTGCAAGTCACTAGGCTCCCATTTGAGGAGGGGGGAGATCAATCAAGAAACGCAATCTAAAAAAAGAAAAAAAAGATTGAAACATGAGGGTTTTAATAAACGATGTTTCAGGGCAGAAAATTAGTGATATTTAAATCTTCCTTTCTGGGTTAGAACTGCACCTCCTTAAGCTCAGCAGGGATGGGCACAGGGGAGCAATGGTTAGTGCAGCAGATGCGGGGTGGGGTGGGTAGCTGCAGAACTCCCGGGTCCATTCCGAGATCCCACCCCTGGCCTCCAACAGTCTTCCTCTGATGGGTCTGCCCACCAAGGCCAAGATGTGTTGTTTTCATTTGTTAAACATGAGATAATGCCATGGCATCATATGGATTAGGGAGATTAAATGCCAGCAAAGCCTTGTGATGTAGGATTTCTAACCAGCAGGGTCTCAGCCTAGAGCTCTCTGGGGGAAACAGAAAGAAGATGTTGAAAAATGTGCCCTAGGCCAACCTCAAGAGCACGAGGAAAGGATCTCCTACTGCTTGATTTGGTCCTTCGAAGACCAGCAGTGTTCCCAGATAAAAAGGAAGCCTTGAGCATCACTGAGACTCCTCATCTCTCCAGTAAGGAAGTACTGCTGACCAAGGAGGGGTAGTCTGAGCTCTCAACAGCTTGAATGTGCAAGCCTGCATGGGCACACACACACATACACACACACACGTACATATGGTTTTATCAGCTCTGTTGAGCAAAGGATTTTCATAGGTAAAGGATTTGGGTTTTTATCTTGTCCAAATCCCTTCAGGTATTGTCTTGAGCTAGGACAAGTCCCTTTAACCTTGCCCCATTTTGAAAATGTAACAAGTCAAATATTATCTCCTGTCCACCCCCAGCCCTTAAGTAAAATGGCCCGCATTTATGAGCAGAAGATATTTGGAGCTGTGGCAGGAAGCAGATTAATATGGAACTGAAAACAGACAGATCCCTTAAAAGTCTGCCCACAGTGTAGAACTGGAAATAGATGAACCTCTTTCCCATTACAGCAACAATACCACAAGGCAGGATTTGTTTGCAAGAGAATAAATTGGCAAACAAGCCAGGACTAGAAAGAAGGTGGCTCCCACCTCCCTATGCAGCCTGAGCAGGGCTGAAGACCAAGGGAAGCCCAAGGCAGCGGCAGGCTCCCAGGGGAGAGAGGGCAAGGGGCTGCACCGAAGATCCTACCCCATTATCTCTCTCCTGATGGCTTGGCCTTACAGATGGAACCCCTCATTCCAGTCACTCACGGTTGGAGCCAAGTAGGGTTGGGTTGGGTCAGCAGGTAGCTTGCCCTTTATTCTCACCCTGATGGGATCATTCGTCATGGTGACAGAGGCATTGTAGTGGAGGGATAAAGGGCAGACCGCCATATGCGACCCAACTTTGTATTCTGGTTCCACTGTGTACGAGCTGTGTGACCTTCGACAAGGCAGAACATGGTGTGCCCAGCAGGTGGATGAGAGTGGGAGGAAGGAGCCCTGGAAAGAGCTGCAGAGCCTTGGATGCCAGGGTAGGGGTGGTCCCTTTATTCTGGGGCACATACCATGGGTCCTTGCTGGGAAACCGTCACTCTGGCTCCCCAGCCCCAGCCTGCCGGTCTTTGCTCTGGGGGCTGTGAGTCACTTTCTAACACCTCTCTCCTGACACTTCTCCCGGCCCTCCCACACACCCATTTAGCACTGCCTGAGGCATGCCACCCGGTCACGCAGACCTTTAATAGCAAGCGAAACAGTAGCAGGTGCCAGAGCTGAGAAAGAAAAAAAAAAATCTCAATCCCCACTGGAGGGCGAAGATCATTTTCTGCATTTCCATTTAAAGGGAGAAGTGAAAAGCATGAAATCACATGCCAACAGGGAGAGAGTTTAAACCAGAATAACCTTGACAGGAGCTGGTACCAGCAGCTTCCAGGTCACAGTTCCCAAAACTGAACTCCTGGGGAGAAAGGGCACATGCACACAGGGAAACACAGGTAGAAGTCACCTAGCCTTCCAACCTAAGTGCCAACCCTCCACCTGCTGGCCTGCTTGACCTTTTCACTTGGACGTGCCTCAGGCTCTTAGGCTCACCCTGCCCCAAACTCAGCTTGTCATCTGCCTTCCCAATCTGCTCCTCTTCTGGGTCCCTTGTCACATAACGACTCCTACCCAAGTCAGAAGTCCGGGAGCCTCCCAGAACTGCTCTCTCCTATTACCCCCACCATCCTGCACCACCCCCAGCTACTCAGCCTCTCAGCCCAGCCAGTTCTGCCCTAGCTTCCTCCATGCCCATGGCCTTCGTCTGGCTCCATCATCTTGCATGGACTCTGCAGCAGCCTCCTGCCAACTCTTTCTCCAATCCAGCCTCTGTTTTGCTCCCAATATGTAACCCCATCATGAAATGCAAATCTAATGATGGAACTTCCCTTCCTAAATTCCGTAAGTAGCTTCCCTCCACTATCAGGATCCATTCTAAACTCAGGCTAGTGCACAAGGCTTTCCAAGCTTTGCCCCAGTCTAGTGGTCCAACTTCATCTGCTCATCTACTCACCAACCCCTGACCCCATTCTCAACTCTGGCTCAGTGTGTCAGGCCCTTTCACATGTCCATGGCTTTGGAAAGCCTGTCTCTTTGCCTTATCTCCTTGATGAATTCTTGCTTGTCCTTCCAGGCCCTATGCACGTGTCTCCCCTTGGGCCCTTCCTCCCATCACCTCATGCATGTCCTTTATCACACCAGTGTTGCTCAGCCACCTTTCTGCCTCCCCCACTGGTTCCTTGAGAGCAGGGACTCTTTCTTGTTCATCTTTGGATCCTCAGGCCCAGGACAGAACCTGACACAAAAGTCTAAACAAATGTCCATGCAAAGTGTGAGTCTGTGAATGGTCCCCTCCTTGCGGGGGACAGACTGTGGAGAGAGACCACGGACATGTGAGGTGAAAGAGGAAAGACGCTCTTCTTCATCAGAGGCCTGGAACCCTGCCTGGGACAAGTCCTGGGCCTCCAGAGCAAAGGGGCAAACCGAGTGTAGACACCAAAGTCCCTCAGAATAACAGATGAAATATAAAAATGTTAATGTCTGTCCCCATGCTGTCACAGGGGAGAAGTTATTGCCTGCTCCAGGGATCAGAGGGAGGCCAATCTTACATTTTGTCTTATTCTGCAGGAGGGTCCTAAGGTGGATCCAGGCCCACCAGGCTTCAGGGTCTGTACGAGCCAGGATATAAGGACATCAAAAACACCACTGCTTCACCAGGGAGCTCTACCCACACAGGAAGCTGAAAGCTGACTTCACTCACTTTTTTTTTAATTGAGATAAAATTCATATAACATAAAATTCACCATTTAACTGTTTTTAAAGTATACAATTTCATGGCTTTTCTTATGTTCACAATGTCATGTAACCATCACCACTGTCTCCTTCCAGGACATGTTCGCCAGCCCCAAGGAAACCCGTACTTATTAAACAGTCACTCCCCATTCACCCCTCCTCCCAAACCCCAGCAGCCACTGCTCTACTTACCATCTGCAGATGTGCCTATTCTGACTATTTCATAGGAACGAAATCATGGGGCACCTGGGGGGCTCAGTCAGTTAAGTGCCTGACTCTTGATATCGGCATAGATCTTGATCTCACGGTTGTGAGTTTGAGCCCTGCATCGGGCTCCACGCTGGGCATGGAGCCTTCCTAAAAAAAAAAAAATGAAATCACGTAATATGTGGTCTTTTGTGTCTGGCTTCATTCACTTTGTATGATGCTTTCAAGGCCATCCACGTTACAGTGCGTGTCTGTACTTCCTTCCTGTTTTATGGTTGAATGATACTCTGCTCTATTGCATCCTGCATTTGTCTATCCACTCATCGGTCGATGGATATTAGGTTGTTCCCACTTTTTGGCAATGATGAATATTTGGCTGCTATGAAATTTGTGTACAAGTCTTTGTGTGAACATATGGTTTCGTTTCTCTTGGGTATATAGCTAGGAGTGAAATTGCTTCATCAAATGTTTAACATTTTTTGAGGAACTGCCAATATGCTTTCCTCGGCAAGTGCACCAAATTTTACATTCCCACCAGGGATGTATAAGGGTTCCAATTCACTCACTTTCTAAAATCTTAGGTATCTTCTAGTTCCTCACATTGGGACCTTCCTTACAGACCTTGCAAAAAATACAATCAACTGGATAGTAACAGAATTGAAATCCCAAATCTGAAATGGGGAAATGGCCTCCAGCCGAATGTGAGCTGACGCCTGACACCTCCAGTCACACGTCCTCCAAAACGTGCTCGCTGCAGCTGTCACCGAAGCAGGGCCCCCGCGAAACTCTGAATTGCAAGGACATCGTAGAATTGCCCGGTCCTCTAGATCTATTAGGTAAGAATGTGCAAGGGTAGCACCTCCACTGCCCCCCTTCCGAATCAGATGAGGAATAAAAGGTTGAGTCTACACCTCACTGGGAAGCAGGAAGGAGAGGAAGCGGGCCAGATTCCAACAAACCATTCTATTAACCAGAAGTTAGTGCTTCTTTCTGCAGAAGCCAGAAGACTGGGGAGTTCTCTGGGCTGGGGCAGGTGGACCAGCAGCCGGGCACAGAGTGGTGGGCTGCCGGGCGGGCAAGGAGCGGCTTCGGCCCCGTCGGAGGTGAGGTGGTTCACAGAGGTCCGGGCGGGTGGCACGGCACACCACGAGGTGCAGGCCTGAGCAGGAACACCAGGCAGGGTCCCGGCGGGTCCCAGACGCTGGGCCACAGCCCTGCACACCCCACCTTGCCTGCTGGGGTCATGTCTAGTGAGTTGCTGCCCCTCCTCACCTGCATCCCAGCAGTAAAAGCAACACTTACCGGGCGCCTGGGTGGCTCAGATGGTTAAGCGTCTGCCTTCGGCTCAGGTCATGATCCCGGAGTCCTGGGATCGAGTCCCGCATCGGGCTCCCCACTCTGCGGGAAGTCTGCTTCTCCCTCTGCCTCTCTCTCTCTCTCTCTCTCTCATGAATAAGTAAATAAAATCTTTAAAAAAAAAAAAAGCAACACTTACCTCCAGGTCCCCGAACACGGACGCCGCTTGTCCCCTTGCCATCATTTACATGATCTTCTCCCGGAAAATTTACACCCCCACCCCATCTCTAGAAAACTCCTACCTATGCTTCAGGCCTCAGCTCAAGCTTGTGGCTTCCGGGACCCTCCCCCACATGCACAGGCTCCATGCTCGCCGAGGGCCGCGAAGCCTCCTTCCCCCATACCCTTTGCCCTGTGGCGCTGTACCACAGTGCCCTCTTACTATCTTGATTCGTGGCCATCTCCCCGCGGTGGTGAGCAATGCCAGGGCAGGGATGGACACTTCGCCCATGTGTGTGCCCAGTCCAGTGCCCTAGGCAATGACAGGCTATTTTGCGATGTCTGCTCCTGGGGAACTGGACAGGGAAC
The DNA here is from genome assembly GCF_011800145.1 of Mirounga leonina. Lineage (NCBI taxonomy): Eukaryota > Metazoa > Chordata > Mammalia > Carnivora > Phocidae > Mirounga > Mirounga leonina. Next base: position 34,088,593 of record NW_023270825.1, on the reverse strand, counting down.
AACCAGAACTGGTGACAGAGAACCAGGCTACGGGTTCAGGGCGAGAACAGTCGCAGGCTGAGGTGATGATGCTCCAAGCCAGGGGCTGCACAAACCATGGCTCACAGACCAAATCCAGTCCATTTCCTGTTTTGGTATGGCCCAGGAGTGAAGATTGCATTTCACATTTTTTATAAAGATTTTTTTTATTTGATAGAGAGAGAGAGAGAGAGAGCACAAGCAGAGGGAGCGGCAGAGGCAGAGGGAGAAGCAGACTCCCTGCTGCTGAGCAAGGAGCCCGATTCGGGACTTGATCCCAGGACCCCGGGATCATGACCTGAGCCGAAGGCAGACGCTTAACCTACTGAGCCACTCATGAGCCCCTGGATTTTGCATTTTTAAATGCCTGAAAAAAAATCAAAAGAAGAATAATGTTTCATGATATGAAAATTATATCAAATTCAAATTGGAGTACACAAATAAGATTTTTTATTTTCTTAAGAGCTTATGGGAATTTGCCTTTCTTCTTTTTACATGATTACCTACATAATATTCTTGATTTTCCTTCTTGGCTCACAAAGATTAATCTGTTTATTATGTGGCCTTTTACAGAAACAGTTTGCTGACCTCTGCTCTGAATGGTTAGCCACAGGATGCTTCAGTCCTAACATCCATCCCCACCCCCACAATCCACCCAAGACCAAGCCCGCCAGCTCCCCTTCCTTGAATGGCAGCCTTCTCTGTGGAGAAGGACTCCATCCCTCCCCATGCTTAACTCCATGCCCCCACCCACACATACTCTTATTCTGTTATCAAAAGGCTTCAGGAAAATACAAAGCAGTTCCAGCTCACGAAAAGATGAATAACCCTCCCTGTGATCAGTGACAAAGGTGGGGTAGTCCTAACGTCTCGTGTTTACTGAGCACCTACTACATGCCAGGCATGGCATTAGACTTTTTAAAGACCCTTTTTAAAAGTTCTCATCATTATAATCCTCATATACATGGCAGAGCAGAGCTGTTGGTCCCCTTTCCCCCTTTTATTCTCTTCTATCTTCACTCTGAGTGGAAAAGGAATCTTTAGCATAAAACATGAAAGTCACACCAACTTATATAGCACTTATCATAAGCAAGGCATTGTCTTAAGTCAGGATTTCTCAACCATGTCACTATTGACATTTGGGATGGATAATTCTTTGTGTGTGGGGGGGCTGTCCTGTGCATTGTAGGATGTTCAATAGCATCCTTGAACTCTACCCACTAGATAAATGCCAGTAATACACCCCTCCAGTTGTGACCACCAAAAATGTCTCCAGACACTGCCAAATGCCCTTCAGGGGTGAAGGTGGGGGCAAAATTGTCCCCAGTTGAGAACAACTATTCTGAATGTTTTACATACAAGCTCACAAAAACTCTATGAAATAGGTCTTGTTATTATCTTCATTTTAGAGATAAGTAATCTATGGTACAGAGAGGCTAAGTAACTTCTCCTGAGTCACACAGCTGGTAAGTGACAGAGTGGGATTTGAATCCATGTCATCTAGCCCCTGTATCCATGCTCTTACTACTGTCAATTTTACCAAGTCTGAGAACCCCACTGAGCCGACCCCACATAGAAAACTGTAGGGGCTACCCCTTTTGCCCTGGTAAGATAGAATCAGAATTGAGGGCCTCCTCGGCTTGACCACAGGGAGCATCGGCAAGATAAAACAGAGACTCGGAGAAGGAAAGGGGCTAGAGAAAAGGAAGTAAAGACAAGGCCAGGGGAACACAAAACTCCTAGGCATCATAGAGGCTGACTCTGTGTGGCCCAAGAAGAGACAAGTCCTATTTTGTGTCACATCTTGCTATGGTGTTCATGACCAGCTGGGAGAAATTTCTTTCCTATCTCTCTCCTCCCTTCCTCTCTCCTTCTTGCCTCGCTCCTTCCCTTCCTCTTTTCCTCCTTCTCTCCCTCTGTCCTCTCTTCCTCGCATTCTCCTCCTTCCTTTGATGCTGGTAACGGCTGTGCACCTGCTTCTCCAGATATTATGAGATGTAACTTGAAATATAAGAGTAAATAAATAAACTGAGGCTCAGAGCTTAATGAGGTAGAACACAGACATGCATATACACCATACTCACTTGAGGGACCTACTAGTACAGCTGGGCTTTTCTATCAGTTATGATTGCTATGGGCTGTAGGTAAGAGAAACCAGGCTTAGAGTGGCTTCAGTAAAAAGGGGATAATTACTCTCTTTCCCAGAAGGGTCAGATGTAAGCCCTCCAGGACTTCTGGACGGTTTTGCAATGCTGTTGACATCCCAGGATCCCTCTGTCTTTCTGCTTCTCCACCCTTGCCATATGGCTTTCACCCTTTTGCTCATGAGAAGGTTCCTGAACTTCCAGGCATTACAAGCAGGGGGAAGGGACAAGATGGAAACATGAGCGCCAGCCAGGTCTGTCCTTTTGGCTTACATCTCAGACTGTGTCACATGTCCACTCTACCTGCCAGAAAGTCTGTGGAGGTGTTTGTTTTTAATTGAGCATATTACCATCCTGCAAAAAATATTGGGGCTCAGTGAGTAAGGAAGTAGGGGAGAATGGATATTGAGGAGGCATCTAGCAGTGTCTGCCACGGATTCCAAAGGCAGCGTTCACTCCACTAGGGACCACTGTTTCCTGAGAGCCAGCGGACTGGGAAGGAGACGGAAACTCTGGGGATGGTGGCTAATCTTAAATCCTCGCCCTTTCCCTTACTGTCTGTGTGACCTTGGGCAGATTGCTTTATCTTTTCATGTCTCATTTTCCTCATCTATAAAATTTGGGGGGGGGAAATCCCCCCAGATTTGTGGTGGGATTTTTTCACAGTATTGTCATGGGGATAAAATCAGTTAGCACATGTAAAATGCTTAGAATAGTCTCTGGTGCATAATAAGCCCTCAATAATATTTATTAGCTATTTTTAGTTGTTATTATTTACTGAATACCTACTCTATGCCAAATACACCAAGTTATCTTCTCTAATCCTCACAACAAATGCCCGAGGGAAGTAAATGTCCACCCACATAGTATGAGTTCAGGAGGGGTCCCAGGCCCCAGTACCTGTCATTTTGCCATTTCATGGAAGACTTCTAATCCTTGAGAATTTCTTTAATGAAAATACCTCTAAGAAAGGTCTCTGTGCTCTTTTCAGCGAGCAGCAAGCCACTTAGACACCAGGGCAGAGATAATCAGCACCGCAGGATGTCAGGCAAAGCCTTTCCCTGGCACTTTCGAGGAGGTTTTGCCCTGGTTTAGTTTCAAGTTTTGAGTGAAGATTTAATCTAATTTCTATTCTTTTTTGCTTGATCTGCAAATTGAGTCGCCCATCCCAGATATGTAAAGATATATGATAATGGTGCTCTGGGAATCAAGCAGGGCTGATGTACTCAGAGGTTTCGTGGCCAATTAGGACAGGGTGCAATCTACAGAAATGCTGGAGTATGCTGGAGTAGAGGAGCATGGGGGGAGAGGGGAAACCGAGGGTCACAGATTTCATCAGTTGGCCCCTGGGTAAGGTCAGACTAGGCCAGAGAACTATCAAGTTCAAGCCCCACACCCTGACATTAGGGAGATCCCAGGCTCTGACTGAAGGGCAGCCAGCAGGACAGAAGGCATCTGTTCTGCTGTGAAGGTGAAAACAGACATGACCCCCACCGAGCAGCCCCCAAATCAACCATCACACTGGGGCTGACTCCTGGAAGTTCAGTGTAAATAAAGTTGTATGTTCCTGGAAGTGCTCTGAAAAATTTAAAGACTCCTATCTTAGAATAAATTCTATTTCTAGGAATATTGTCTACAGAGATAATGTGCAGAAGGATTTTGCACTGTGGCATTGTTTATAATAGTGACAAAACTGGGAACAGCCAAAGCATTCATGAATAAGGGGTTAGTTAATTTACAGAATACGTATTTTTAAAAACAAAAATGTACATCAGAATTTATTAACTTGAAAAGTTATTGCTGAAATGTAGTTAAGTAGGAAAAAGCACGTTATGGGGCAACATGTAAGGTAAGTACCATATATGTGAAAATTAAAAATATATTATACATATTCATATATACATATACATATTCATATATATACATATCTATATTTAGAAAAATATTAGCAGAAAGGCAAGAACACAGAGCAAGACAAAGAGATGTTTGAAAAAATTTCACCAAAATGTTTCTTTTTTTTTTAAAGATTTTATTTATTTATTTGACAGAGAGAGACACAGTGAGAGAGGGAACACAAGCAGGGAGAAGCAGGCTTCCTGCAGAGCAGGGAGCCTGATGCAGGGCTCGATCCCAGGACCCTGGGATCATGACCTGAGCCGAAGGCAGACGCTTAGTGACTGAGCCACCCAGGCGCGCCCAAATTTCACCAAAATGTTAACATTGTTTATCCGCATAAAAGAGTTCCTGCAGAACCAGGTTTCTCGCTGTTGGAGTGGAAATTTACAGATAGGCAAAGGGAGGAAGCTAGAATAATCCATATGGTAATGGATTAGAGTTTGAGGCATCAGTATGAACTCATGTTTAGCTTAATATAGACACAGATGGTGGCATATAGAATATTTATAGGTATGTGTATACACACAGGTTAATATACGCACACATATTTCTTTGTTTTGTCAGCTGAGGGGGACTAGAAGAAAAGACATCCCAGTAGCAAGGAGCACACCTCGTGCCCAGATATTTATTCATTTATTCATTTATTTATCTGAGAGAGAGAGAGGGTGCCAGGGAGGAGCAGAGGGAGGACAAGCAGACTCCATGCTGAGCACAGAGCCCAGTGCAGGGCTCTATCCCATGACCCTGAGATCATGACCTGAGCCAAAATCAAGAGTCAGATACCCAGTCGACTGAGCCACCCAGGCACCCCCCCAGATCTTTATTTCTAATACCATTCTCCAATAAAATGAACCATGTTTCCTTGAAGAAATGGCTGATTCTAGGACTAGGGTGTGAAATATACGAAATGAGCCTAGAGATCTTCTAATGCCATAGAGTAAGAAAGGACTGGGCACCTGAGTGGCTCAGTTGGTTAAGTGACTGCCTTCGGCTCAGGTCATGATCTCAGAGTCCTGGGATCGAGTCCTACGTTGGGCTCCCGGCTCAGCAGGGAGCTCAAATAAAGAAATAAGTAAAATCTTTTTTTAAAAAAAAGAAAGGACTGGGGTGCCTGGGTGGCTCAGTCGTTAAGCGACTGCCTTCAGCTCAGGTCATGATCCCAAGGTCCTGGGATCAAGCCCCACATCGGGCTTCCTGTTCTGCGGGAAGCCTGCTTCTCCCTCTCCCACTCCCCCTGCTTGTGTTCCCTCTCTCGCTGTGTCTCTCTCTGTAAAATAAATAAATAAAATCTTAAAAAAAAAGGACTAAAAAAAATTAAAATAAAGTAACCCACATTAATGGGTATGTCAAAGGAGCACAGAATTCCCAATAGCCAATACTGGGAATACAATTTGAGCTACAAAATGAATAAAGCAGTATTGTATTATAATCTAAATATTAAATAAATGTCTATGAGCCCATGCTAATATAAATAAATTATTGAATAAATTAATAAATGGTGGGGAGAGGAGACAAAATAAATGTCTTGTGCAGAAGAATTCCAAATAATTTATGTAGGTTCTCTGCCCTGAGAGAGGGAGGGCATACTACTCATTTGGGAAGTGTGGCTGTGCACAGTGGTCTCCTTGCAAAAAGGACAGCTGGGAAAGAGGGAAAAAGAAGAGCTTCACAGTGGAGAAGCTGACAAGCTCATCTCAGTCTGGTGATCAACAGCAACATAAATCATAAATCACATTAGTAGGATGTAACCTTGATATGATGTGATAAAAAGACATTTTGCCACCATGCTCTTCCTCCTCAAAACTCACAACCCCAGCCTCAACATGAGAAAAACATCAGACAGATTTCCAGGAGAGGGGCATTCTCCCAAATGCCTGACCAATACTCCTCAAAAAATGCCAAGGTCCTCAAAACCAAGGAGAAGCTGACAAATGGTCATAGCCAAGAGGAGTCCAAGGAGACAGGTAAATCTAAAACTGTTAAAAAAATAATAATAATAAAGTTTTTCTCTTTTTAAAGTTCCCACAGAATGATTTTTCCCTAAACAAAAGAATCAAAGTGAGTTTTGATCTCAACCTTTAACAATGCAGAAAAGCAGTAAGGGCTTTGAAAATGAAGCTTTTCTTTAAAGGTTTTCCAATATCCTGGATCAAATTCTTACATGGGGCTTAAGGTCAAAGTTCTTGGGCTTTCTCCAAAAAATTGAAAGATTTTCCCAAATATATCAGAGGCAAGCACAACCCTCATAAGGGGAGGGCTTGAAGAAGGTGGAGTGGAGGCTTCCTTTCCTGCCTCTCCATGTTCTCCTCATCACACATGTTCATCTCAACACACTCTTTGTGAGATGGCAAAGCCTACTGTTTCCAGAGACATTTAAAACACTTTCATCAGCCCCTAGTCCATCTCAGTGGCTGGCCACTATCTGTCCACAGAACAGACCCAGAGGAGCTTCTCAGAGAGGCCGTGGAGTGTCCAGATAGAAGTGCGTGGGCAGTGGCCAAGTCCTGGCAGTCACATGGCCTCAGGCCCCTGATTCCTGGGGGACGGTCTGACACTTTGCCATGAGCACATCTGGAGGACAGACTGGTTTATGAGCTATCCCAAAGAACCCCCCAGCCCCCACTTTAAGTCAGAAAGAAGAATCCTGAGAGACTGCACTTCTGTGAATCAAGCTGAAAGGGGCAGGCCATGAAATTGTCGTATTTCTTCTTATTGATTTTGTACATACGCAGCTCGACTAAGTAGAATTAGAGCAAATTGTGTTCCTGATGACCTGAGAAATATGCTACAAAAACATTTCTTCTGAATAGTCCAAAAAGTCCCTGAAGTTAGCACTAGGATTTAGAAACAAGGTCAGAAAATGACATCTCTGAAAACTGAAAATGACAAAAATCAATATGCAATGAATGGGATTAGTCCCCCCTGGTTACTCATCCCCTATAAGTCATCCACTTCAGAGATGCTTAGCAAACATATCATAGATAAGACTGGAGTGCCTTCCAGATCCAGACCCCAGGAGTCTTCCGCATTGCCACCAGAAACTAGTCAATGGACTTTAGCTTATTGAGATAAACTATAATTTTGAAAATTGTAACATGCTAATGACAAATGCAATGGAAAGCTCTCCTTGGAATCTAGAGATATTGGATATAAATTAAAAAGTCCTGGTCAGGGTTTTAAAAATAATTCTATGGGAAGGAAAGACACAGCATGGGGAATATAGTCAATGATAGTGTAATAGTGTTAGATGGTGACAGATGGCAGCTACACTTGCGGTGAGCGCAGCATAGCGTATAGAGATGTTGAATCAGTATGTTGTACACTTAAAAGTAATGTAACATTGTGTCAACCACACTCAAATAAAACATTTTTTAAAAATAAAAATGAGTCTAACCAAGAGTGACCAATTTATGGTTTTTGGTTGCTAGAAAAGTGTCTTTTCCCTGGACAATTGGGACAACTCTTCAGATTCCAGCAGAGCTGGTCCTGTGAGACGAGGTAACCCTGCCTTCACTTTCAGTTTTGCAAGGAACTTTAGGATCTCCAGGAAAGACACTGGGAAGGAAGGAAGGTAAATGGACATGAATATCCAGTTAGTAGGAGTCCTGCATTAATGCATCTCTAAATCAGTGTCTCATGAGTTTGGAAAGTGTCCCTCCGTACTCCAGAGCTAGCACAAACCTGCATGCACTGAGGCAAGGGAGGTCCCACATCACAAGGCTAAGGACTCAGATGCTGGGCTAAGATGTATGACTAGCGCCTACTTCATGAAGCCTGTGTGGGCTGCCAGCTGGCCTCCTTAAAAAAATAATATCCTGCCTCTTAAATTCTATTTGCTTATAGAGTCATCTCCTTTGGAGCCTGGCTAATGTTACAGTCAGTGAAGACAGATCAGTCTGACCTCCCCAGATGTTTCTCTAATTGTTGATTTTTCAAATTCATCCAAGAGCAAGAGGATTGGGTTCTTTCCTAAATGCATTGAACCACTGAATGGCCCCCACCCAGTAGTTGGGTATTGGTGAAGAAACCATGACAAGACATGTTTGGACTACAAAACCTGCACAAGGATCCTTTGCTCATGCTCTCGACTTTATGGCCTGAAAAACACTGCTTCAAGGGCTCCACAATTTTCCAGTTATCATTTAAAAAGCAAAACTCACAAGAGGGGAAATTTTGCTAGTCGCCCAGATGCAGGGCATAGGCCACAGTTTCCTTGAAGAAGTTTTACCCATGGGGTACAGAGAACATATGTTCTAAAATATTTGCCTGTATATGAGTAGAAACTATCTTATTCCCCACTATATGCTCTTAAAAAAAAAAACTTAATTTGGACTCCATTCTGCTTTCTAAGACAACAACCATCACTTCTCCTTCCCTACTTCGCCCTCTGCTCTCTGTCAAATGTCTTTTATGACAAAGAAATTGCAAGGCTTCGGGTCATACTCAGCTTTCCCCTTGGTTTCTGCAGGCCTCCTTGGGGCACACACACCCCACTATGATTACAAACATTTGCCAGCTCAAAATGTCTTCTCCAAGCCCCTCTATAAAAGAATATTAAAATCAAGGCTCATGCTGTTATGAGTTTCTGGAAAAACAGTCCTGGAGGCAACAGCTGCTCTTTCTTATTGTTGTAACAGCAACTCTCTTGGCAGCACTGAGATGGGCTTTTATAACTTCCCTGGAGGGAACCCACTGAAGTTCAAAAGTGATTCCCACCAATTCCCGACCTCTGTGTGATCCAGAAGAACTCCCTGCCAGCCACCAGCTAGGGAAGCAAGGTGCGGCCCATGAGCCCCTCCTATGAACTACGTGAGAAGGAAATGAAAAAGAGAGAGCAAGAGAGACTGGACAGCATTCCAGTCTCCAAAACCTGGACAGCATTCCTCTGTGTCTAATGGCCCTACTCGGAGGCAGCTGCTACCTTCAGGCATGACTTCCCCTCTGGAGTATCGGGAAGGCCCAAGGTCAGGCATCAGCGCTTTGCACCAAAGATACTCCTGAATTTCAACCTCCAAAGGAACAAGGCAAGGATCCTCTTTGCTGAAGAGACTCCAAAGGAGAACAAAAATGGAACTTGTTGGCAAGAAGCCTAACCCGACAGGTCTCTGGTTTGCTAAGGAGACAGCAGCAGCTCTTATAGGTGAGAGCACAGAGAGGGAAGGGGACCCCTGCAGCTCGAGAGCCTCAGACATCAAAACCAAATCTGTGTATCTGGGGGAGTGCAGCACCGGGCCCAGGCTTTCCCACTCAGTTCGGGTGGACAGATAAGCCTGGGTCACCTCTCTAACGAGCACAAGGCTATTTTTTTCTCACTGTCTGCTTCTGTCATCACTGGGAGCCCAGGAGATAAGCCATTTGAATAGGGTACAGTAATCAAATTAGGTATCATTTATGTTTTATATATATTATTAAATCCTCACAAGGAGCCAATGAGATGAGCATTATTATATTCATTTTATATGTGAATAACTTGAAAATATTAGGGGATAAATAACCTACTCGAGAATACGCAGCAAGCAAATGGCTGAAGGGGGATTTGAACCTGGCTCCAAAGCGCATGCTCTTTGCCAGGCTGCCTTCCCTCTCCACCTCTCATGCCCTCCCTGCCCAGGGTGGCTGCCCCTCAAGTCTCAGACAAGGGACCTGGTGTGTGCCGAGCCCTCAGAAGAAAAGTGACCTCCACAACACTCCGTGGGGTCTCTCATCTGAATATTTCACACACTATTTGCTGAAATTAAAACACTGGTCTGTCAAGTGAATGGAGGTCCTTTGGAAATGCCAGCCTCTCAGGGTTGCAAGGCTCCCAAAGAAGCACCTGACCTTCATATACATCTCAGGAGTTCTGCAGGTCACGGTGTTGGCCCAAACGCTTTTTGCAGAGGAGCAGTTAAACCTGCTCAGAGAATTGGTACAAAATACTGGGAGGACTTCCACTAAAGCCTGGATATTGAAAGCATGTATTTATCTTTGCCTCCCATGGAACTATCTCAAAAATGACAGTACAGAAACGTAAAGGAGGGGCACCTGCTTGGCTCACTCGGTGGAGCACGGGATTCTTGATCTCAGGGTCATGACTTTGAGCCCCACCTTGGGTGTAGACATTACTTAAAAATAAAATCTTAAAAAAAAAAAAAGAAATGTAAAGGAAGAAATCACATGGACAAAGAGAATGGATGACAAGACAACAGGAAACAAGACAAAGGAAAGTGAATGGTTGAGTAAAGCCTGCAGATCAGAGAAAGTTTGAACCCAGCTGCCTTCAGAGGGATGGCTGATGACAAGCAAGCAGATGTGTGCCGTGGAGCCCCTACAAGGCTTGGCTTTGAAGGCACCGGGTACCTCTAAAGTCAGGGATAGGGAGTGGGTCTGGAAACAACCTGATGGGTAAAAAGCCTTCACGAGGAGCATCTACATGGTAGCCCTATCCTTTCCCACACCATGCAATCAAACGGTCAGCATTCCTCTACCTCCCATGGGAGACAAGGGGCATATTCCCTGGAGAAACTAAGCTGAAACGTTTCCAGAGCTGGAGACACCAAGTTCAATAAAGGGTAAAGTACTAAATGGATGAATGTCTACATACTGGACAGTGGGGCTCTGAGCCCTATGTCCACCCCTCTCTGAAGGCTGGCAGACAGGTTCTTGGGAGAAAATGAACAACACCAGAGAAAGACTTATCTGTGATGACATTTCAGGGCTGCCTAACAGAAAGGCACAGCCTCTGACTTCCTTATTTTACTAAAAATTTTTAAACTTTTCATTTTGAAATAATCTGACTTCCCCCAAAATTGAAAATACAGTATGAAGTTACCATAGATTCTTCACTCACCTTTCCCAAATTTTAATGTTTTACCTAAGTATAGTACAAAGATCAAAATCAGGAAATGAACATCGGTACCATACTATTAATTAATGTAGAAGGCTTATTCAAGCATCACCAACTTTTCTTCTCTGATCTGGGATCTAACCCAGGGCCACGCATTGCACTTAGTTGTCATGTGTCTGAGACTCCTCCTACAATTTAGGACAAATGACCATTATTTCTTTGTTTTGAATGACTTTGACACGTTTGAAGAGGACTGCTCAGCTACCTTCCAGGATGTTTATTCTAAGTGCATCATAACAGGAAACATATGATATCGGTATATCTCATTACTGGCTATGTTAACTTTGATCACTTGGTTAGGGTAGTGTCTACTAGGCTTCTCCACTCTGTTGTTACATTTTCTTTCTTTTTTTTTTAAGATTTTATTTATTTGAGAGAGAGAGAAAGAGCAAGAGAGAGCACGAGCAGAGGGGAGAAGGAGAAGCAGACTCTCCACTTGAGCCCGATGTGGGGCCCCATCCCAGGGCGCTGGGATCATGATCTGAGCCGAAGGCAGATGCTTAATGGACTGAGCCACCCAGGTGCCCCTATTGTTACTTTTCTAATTAATAACTATAGGTGGGGAATAAAATATCCTGTTTCCCAATACACTTTGACCTACTAATTTTATCATCCACTGATGCTCCTGCCTGTAACAATGATTACTGTGGCCTTTGCCAAATGGTGATTTTTTAAAATTTCCATCATTACTTCTAGATTTTTAATTAAAATTCTATAGTTAGAGCTTTATCTTCTTCCCCAATCATTTATATATCTACTAAAGCATTTATTTATATTAGTATAGACTCATGGATATTTATCTTATTCTATTCTATCCTTTTTTTTTCACTTGAAGTATAGTTGCCACATAATGTTACATTAATTTCAGGTGTACAACACAGTGATTCAACAAGTTTATATGTTATACTATGCTCACCACAAATGTAGCTACCATCTTCTATCTTGTCTTATTCTACTCTCATTATTTATTTTGTTGCTCAAATTCTCTCAGATTTGGCCAGTGAAAACTTTTGTCAGTTGGCTCTTCCATCCTTTCAATATGTCCCCACCATTTTTTGAGTACTTTATTACTTTTTTTGTTAAAGATTTATTTATTTTAGAGAGCAAGAGAGTGTGAGCAGGGGGAAGGGCTGAGGGAGAGGGAGAGAGAGGGAGAGAAGCAGACTTCCCGCTGAGCACAGAGCCTGATGCGGGCTTGATTTCATGACCCTGAGATACTATGACCTGAGCAGAAACTAAGAGTCAGATGCTTAACTGACTGAGCCACCCAGGCATCCCAAGTACTTTCTGACTTTCTGAAACCATAAGATATTCCAGGCTCATCCTGTACTTTTCCTAACATAGCCTAGAATGACCTATTTCTCTAAGGAATGCTAGCTGCTTTTACTAGAGAATGACATATCAAAATCAGGCTGCCCCTAGATGTGCTTCTTGTTATTGGGGTGCATCTCTTCTAGACCTTCTCAGCAGACAGAGCTAGAAAATAAATTTATGGACACATATGCACATACACACACTTATATTCTATAGTTGTTTTAAAAATAGAGACTCAAATTTTAGTTTAAGATGGACATAAACTAAAGTCTGCTTCCAACACGAAGAATGGAGAAGCACAATACAACTCCCCAGTGTTCTCAATTCCATGAAGTTGTAAATATTCTTTCATATACCTTCACATGGAACAAATATGCAAAAATAGATAAGTACCTTAAACAAGCTGCCAAGGGTTTCTTCCTAATAGCTATTTTTCTTTATAGTTTCTACTTACACTATTTACATGGTTTACAGAATATTTACATAGGTTCAAAATTTCTTCCCATAAAATACTTATTAGTGGGGCGCCTGGGTGGCTCAGTTGGTTAAGCGACTGCCTTCGGCTCAGGTCATGATCCTGGAGTCCCTGGATTGAGTCCCGCATCGGGCTGCCTGCTCGGCAGGGAGTCTGCTTCTCCCTCTCCCACTCCCCCTGCTTGTGCTCCCTCTCTCACTGTGTCTTTCTCTGTCAAATAAATAAATAAAATCTTAAAAAAAAAATACTTATTAGTTACAAAGGCAAAAAGTAAGCTTTATAGAGAAGCCTGGAAGATACCTCCTTCATCAAATGATCAAAAAGAACATCACCAGTAATAGGACAAGTCAAAATCATGCACTGGATACAATAAGAAGCACATAGTACCCCTTCTGGGATATTCCTATCAAAGATGCATGACTTGACTCTAATCAAGAGGAGACATCAGACAAACCCAAGTTGAGGGAAAGTCTACAAAGTAACTGACCTGTACTCTTCAAAAGTATCAAGGTCACAAAGCAAAGACTGATAAATTGTTCTAGATTAAGAGACTAAAGAGAAACAAATAAATGTAACATGCGAATCCAAGCTGGATCTTTTTGCCATAAAGGGTCTTCTTAAGGAAACTGGAAAAACGTGACTGGGGTTTGAAAATTAGATGGTAATAATGTAGCAATGTTAATTTTTCTGAGTTTGATGTTGTGTTATGTAGGAGAATGACCTTGTTTGTAGGAAATACCCACTAAAGCGTTTGGACATCATGGAATTATCATGTCCATAGTTTGCTTTCAAATGGCTTAGGAAAAAAATTTCTTTCTGCTATATCCACAACTTTTTTTAAAAAAGATTTTATTTATTTATTTGAGAGAGAGAGCATGCATGTGCACAAGCAGGGGGAGGGGCAGAGGGAGAGGGAGAAGCAGGCTTCCCGCTGAGTAGGGAGTCCTATGCATGGGGCTTGTGGCTTTTCCTGGAATCATGACCTGAGCCGAAGGCAGACGCTTAAGCTTAACCGACTGAGCCACCCAGGTGCCCCTATCCACAACTTTTATATAAGCTTGGGTTTGCTTTACATTTTTAAAAATTAACTAGCAAATTGAGAGAGAAAAATCATGGGAGAAAAAATTTTTGAAAAAGTCAGATGTTTAGTCCAGGAAATTCAACATCCAAATACTAGAGCTCCAGAAAGACAAAACAGAGTAAACAGAGGGGACAAAGTTAACAAAGAAGTGTAATAGAAGAAAATGTCTGAGGCATTTTTCCTACGGGATACCATTTCTCAGATTAAAGGCCCCACCAAGCACTCAGCATAATAAATAGAAAAGACCAAGGCATATCATCATGAGATTTTAGACATAAAAGAAGATGCAAAGAACTTCTGGGGGCAAAAAGGTCACATACTCTATATGGCCATTTTTGAAAAGTAGATCATTTCTCTTTGCCAAGCCTCAAATCAATAAAATTCTTTTTATAAGACAGTGACTGAAATGTTCAGAACTAGAAGAGACACACATCAGTCAAAAACGGGCTTTTCAACAAAATCCTGCGATTTTCTACTCAAGATAATGTTAAATTATAATCAGAAAATACTCAAACCAGTTTCTCAGCCCTTTCTTTTAATGAGATTGCTTCTTGAATGGTGTCAAACATCCGAGCAGAGATTTGAGACCCCCCCCGCCACTTGTCCTGGGAAGGCTGCATGAAAGAGGATAAGGCTGTCCTTCCAAGGATGTAAGAGGATACAGCGGATAAAGGTCCAAGGATAAGGTGTGTGGACACTCGTTGCTCACCGCTTCTCTCCTGGAGGTGAACAGCCTCGTTCATTTCTACCCAAAGCTGTCTAACAGGGATGGCATCCAGTTACAACTTGTTCTTCCCACAAAACACCCAACGTATGTGGCAGTCCTGGGCATTTGGCCTGACCTGGTCCTCAGCTGGTGAGCCAGCCTGGGAGCAGGTCAGATGACCCTGCTGGCTTCTTCCCCAAGACTTATATCCCGATTGAAGCCTCAAATTCTGGCTGCTCTGAAATAAGTCAAAAAGAGAAAGACATGTATCATATGACCTCACTGATATGAGGAATTCTTAATCTCAGGAAACAAACTGAGGGTTGCTGGAGTCGGGGGTGGGGCGGGAGGGATGGGGTGGCTGGGTGATAGACACTGAGGAGGGTATGTGCCCTGGTAAGCGCTGTGAATTGTGCAAGACTGTTGAATCTCAGATCTGTACCTCTGAAACAAATAATGCAATATATGTTAAGAAAAAAAAAAAAGCAGGAGGGGAAGAATGAAGGGGGGAAAATCAGAAGGGGAGATGAACCATGAGAGACGATGGACTCTGAAAAACAAACTGAGAGTTCTAGAGGGGATGGGGTAGGAGAATGGGTAAGCCTGGTGATGGGTATTAAAGAGGGCACATACTGCATGGAGCACTGGGTGTTGTGCACAAACAATGAATCATGGAACACTACATCTAAAACTAATGATATAATATATGGTGATTAACATAACAATAAAAAAATTTTTTTTAAATTCTGGCTGCTCTGCCGGTGAGAAGCACAAGACACACAGGAAAAGAGGGTATTTCTCTTTCAGGCCTTGGACAGCTGGTCCAGACCTGTTCATGTTTTCATCTTGTCTTCTGCCCCACTGTCATCCCTGCGTGCTATATGTGAGCAGGGGGCCTGCCTTCCAAGCAAGAGGCAGCCCCAGGCCCACAGCATCTGGAAAGAAAGTCAGAGGAGCTTTCTCTGAAATTAATCCAATGAAGAAGAGGAAGATGACAGCAGGAAGAAGGGAGCTCAAAAGTGTCACTAAGGAAAATATTGCAAAAGAAGGATAATCCCCTAGAAAACAGAATTTGTAACTTCTTTCCTTCTCCTCCCCCAAATCCTACCCACTCTTTAAGCCCTATCGGTGGTCCTCAAACCAGTCAAACCCAGGCTGTAGGGCTGGCAGGGGAGACTTTGCCTTCCCTAGAGGCTGGAATGGGACTCCACAGCTACAGAGAGCCAAGCTATGCGTTGGTGGCAGCAGGAGGACCTAAACCGTGCCAAGTAGAACCCAGAAGCCACCAGGAACTCTGTCAGGGAAGAGAGAAACTTGGGGTCTCTCTGTCTGAGAACTCATTGCCGAACATGGTTTCTGTTATCCTTCTAATGGCTACACTTTTTGAATGTTCTTCTTAAGGTTAGTGTGGCCCAGGGCCAGCACAGGTTACAATGCAGAAGGTTCCAGACACATCAGCCCCATCTGGATGGGAAGCCTTTGAGTCACAGCCCCTGTAGCTCCCCAGTGCCATGGGAAGTGCAGAAGATTTGTCAATAGTGTGTCACTCCCTTTGGACAGCTCCAGGGTCTTCTCTTCATCAATGTGACACAGAACAGCCATTAAATTTATCTGTACACCGAGAGAATTTAGACTCAGCATTCATGAAACCTCTGCTCTTTCTATCTGCCCTCAAGCAATCAACATCATTGAAAAGAAATCCTTCCTGATTCCAGCAAGTAGATTTTGAAAATTTCTTCCATCTTCAATTATTCTTACTACTCTCTTTCTTGCCCTGTGACCTGACTGGGAGCAGCCTTGAGGGCCCACACCCCCAGACAACCCACCAGCCATCAGGAATATATTAAATTTTTGTCTTGACCTAATTTCACTCCAAATTTGAGAGCCCTCTGCTATCTTAGGAAATTTTCAGTCACTTATCAGGAGTCTCAAATTTAGGTTCCCACTGCAGAGAAATTATGGCTTCCTTAGTTACAATAAAACCCTTCCAAATGGCCAGCATCTATTTAGGCACTAATTAGAGTGAATGCCCACCCACCAAATATAGGAATCAGTCAGATCCCCTTCCTTCTCTATGTCTATGAGCTATGGAGCCAGACTGCCTGTTCAAATCTTGACTCTGCTACTTATTAGCTGTCCCCTTGGGTGAACCTCTCTATGCCTCAGTTTCCACATCTGTAAGAAGAAAATAATAATGGTTTATAATTCATGATTTTATTGTGAGGATTAAATGAGTCCATATATGCAGAACACTTAGCACAGGATGTGGCACCACTAAGTACTCTATAAATAATAGCTGCCATTATTATCATTATTACATAACTTTGGCCCAATTTGGTAAAAAGTCTTCCGCTCAAAGTGCTGTCAGAGCGCTTGTATCATCCCTAAAAGACAATAAAAAATATCACATTACCCCCGACAGCAGAACAATAGCTTGCCTTCCAATATGGATACTTCGTAGGTAAGTTATTTTGATAAACCACTGCCCCAGTGCTTATTGGTCTTTATGAGCCCAATGAAGCTTCTGAGTTAACAGTAACATTCAGAAACAAAGAGATTTTTTCCTTTCTCTGGACCTGCTTCTCTAATTCTGACTCCTCTCTGACATCTCCATCTGAGTTCAGCCTCCAGGGGAATAAGCGTCATCTGACCTGGCGAAGACTGATGGCAGGAGACAGCCCTGATGTGCAGGAAGAATCACATGGGGTTTTAGTGCTGGATCCTGGTGTATCCCTCCCTAGAAGGCCACGTCCAATCCCATCTAAGCTCTCCCTTGGAGTTGCTGGATGTTTGCAGCTCTTAAAGAGACAGTTGGTCCCAAAGGAGCTTCTGACTGAGTGTGAGGTTCTTTGTGGCATTGCTTTTCCAGTGGTTTGGGATCATATGGCAAGAAGCAGAGTTGGGCCTTATTCTCAAAAAAAGGATTAACTTGAGATCTAGTTTTAGCACTGGTTTGAGACAGGGCTAGCTTCCCCATCCTGCCAAACCAGGATAAGAGAGACAAAGAAAATGGCGCTCTAGGAAGGCTAATCTTCCATTTCTCTGTAAGGTGCGCTGGAAGAGATAGATCTGAAGCTGGGGAGATGGTCCAGGTGGGAGACAAACAGGCCTGGGCCAGGTGGTGCCAGCCATAAACATGCAAAGGCAAGAATAGATGTGTCTCAGTGCATTCAGCCTGCTATAATGAAATATCACAGACTGGGTGGCTTATCAACAACAGCCATTTATTGCTCACAGTTCTGGGGGCTGGAAGTCCAAGGTCAGGATGCCAACGAGGTTGGGTTCTAGGAAAGGCCCTCTTCCAGGTCACAGACCTCACACTGTTGTGGGGTACAAGGGCTTGGAAGCTCTGTGGGATCTCTTTTATAAGAGCACTGACTTCAGCCATGAGGACCCAATCCTCATGACCTAAGCACCTCCCAAAGTCCTCACCTGCTAATATCATCTATCACCTTTGGGGGGCAGGATTTCAACATATGAATTTTGTGGAACACAAACATCCAGACCATAGCAAGATGAAAGGTGGTTCCAAGGAAGAGCAATCTGAACAGGGGAGAAGGAGCAGTTAAGAAGCTCTAGGTTTGGGACGCCTGGGTGGCTCAGTCGGTTAAGCATCTGCCTTCAGTTCAGGTCATGATCCCAGGGTTCTGGGATTGAGCCTCACATTGGGCTCCCTGCTCAGCAGGGAAGTCTGCCTCTCCATCTGCCTCTCCCCTCGCTCATGCTCTCTCTTGCTCACTCTCTCTCCCTCAAATAAATAAATAAATCTTAAAAAAAAAAAAAAGAAAAGAAAGAAACTCTAGGTTTAAGTCTGGGTGGTTAAAAGAATCTGTAACTAGGAGGACAGCCTAGTGATGTGGGAGTTGATTGATTAGATGTTGCTTTGTGACACCCTCTTGTAAAGATCCAGGCAGCTCCAAACTTGGGGTAAATAAAGCAGTCGGGGCTAGGCACCCAGATTCCAGATTAACACATATCCATCATGAAGTTGTGAGAACAGTTGTCTCCTCGGAGGGAAAAGACATAAAGAGAAAAGAGTAAGAAGTTGCCATCCAATACTGAAGAAGCCTCTCTTGTCAGGGCAGAAGGGGGAATGGAGACTAGAAGTAGATGGAAAAGGAAAGGTCCAAGAAGGAAAAAGTGTTAGTTAGGGTTTTTCAGGGAAACAGAACCCACAGGATGTGTACCTTACAGAAAGAGATTTATTTTAAGGGATTGGCTCACATGATTATGGAGGTTGGCAAGTCCGAAATCTGCAAGGTAAGCTGGCAGTCTAGGGTCCTGATGTTGCAGTTCAAAGGTCATCTGCTGGCAGAATTCCTTCTTGCTTGGAGGGCTCTCAGCCTTTGTTCTATTAAGGCCTTCAACAGATTGGGTAAGGCCCACCCAAATTGGATGGAGGGGGGTAATCTGCTTCACTCAAAGTCCACCAGTTTAAATGTTAATCTAATTCACAGAATACCCTTATAGAAATATCCAGAATAATGTTCGACCAAATATCTGGACACTGAGGCCCAGCCAGGTTAACACATAGAACTAAGGATCTCAGAAGATGAGGACATATGTCCAAGGAGACCATGGATAGGATTTTAAGATTGAGAATGATGATCGAATATGAGCACTACCTGAGAGGCCTAGGATTACAAAGGAAACGTCCATTGGATTCTGCATCTGTGGATCATTGCTGACCACCTTTCTCCTCCTGTTAAGTGTATGATAGTGGTTAAGAGCATGGGCTTTGGGTTAAAAAAAATTCTGAGAGCCCATACTGACTCAGGCATTTCTTGCTGTTACCCCTGCACAAATCACTTTCCCTCGCTGGGCCTCAGTTTTCCCACCTCTAAAATAGGGGTAACAGCAAATAAATCTATTTCTTATGATTACTTTGAGCATTAAATGAAATATTTTTGAGTGTCTACCAGATACTAAGTGCTTGATAAAAAGTAGTTCATACTCTTTATATTAAGTGAATTAATTAGATTCTTAATAGATTGATAGCATCATTATCTTGATCATTATTGCTTTCATCTATCCCATATTCTGAGGACACAGTTTAGAGTACAAGGATTAAAGAGGAATAGATTAAGGACTAAAGAAGTCCATTAAAGATGGAAGGAAAGTAAGGAAAAATGTGTGTATGCACTGGATCTCAGACCTGGCATTCTAACCTGCAACTCAGTCCTGAGACTTGGATACTTTAGTTCATTCCCTCCCCTTTACAAGCAAGGAAACATTTTCCACACTAATGTACTATCTTCTCCCAACCCTTAGTTCAGTAATAGAGTCAGAACTAGAAAGCAGACCTTTTCCCTCTGCTCTATGCCTTTGTCACCAAATCAGTCTGTTCCCAACTCCCACAGCTTAGCCCTTGATTTTGATGCTGCATTTCCTAAAATACTTCCAGAGAGAATGAGGGTCACAGTGGACCACATCACTCCCTTACCCCAGCAGTGCTGAGGCGTATGAGCAGTAAGCAGGTGTGGCACTCACACCACACAAGGCAGGCATGAATTCTGACTCTTATGTTTTACTCAGGGTTCCCTGACAGTCAAAACCATCTTTCGTTTCTTCTTTCAGCCCAGTGAAACAGGGGTTAATGACTTTGTCCAAAGAAACAAAACAAAAGACTCAAATCCAATTAAAAAGATCTCAGAAACAAGTCAGGCATAAAGAGTGTTCCAGAAACTCTACAATTGAATTTTTTTTCATTGACAAATGATCCTGCCATTGTTGTAGATAGGGTAACATATCTAATTCCTATAATTCTATATCCTTAACCGAAGACTGCAGGAGATGCTTTGATGGAAAGAAAGATCAATGGGACTGAAAGGAACATATTCCACTTCATTCCCTCTCTCTGAATTCAATTTCTCACCAGGTACCCTGATAGCTTCCCTCTTCCACCCCCACCTGAAGCCAATTCTCATTTATCCAACCTTAATGAAGAACATGAAGCCAGCGATTCACCAAACATCTAACCTAGTAAAGACCTCAACCTTCTCCCCCAAGCAAACCTCTTCCTCTTGGCAATTTTGTCTGATGTTCTCCATCCAGAAGAGAAAAAAATAAACTGGAAAATGACCAGAAAGAGAAGAAACAGAGAGAGGATTGAATGGCCTAGGGAGCTCGCATATAAGAGAACCTGCTTCAGTATTATGAAGTGTCAACCACACTTGGGCTGTGTTTAAATAAGACTTATCTGACTCTTTTGAGAAAGCACCAGCATCCAAATCATCCACATGGTAGCACAGCTGTGGCCTGCTCTATGACACACAAAGCCACATATTGTCAGTATGCAGAGAAGACATCGCCCTGTAAGTGACATTGCTCTGTGTGTTATCGTGGACAAGTGATTTAATTTCCCTGGGACTTAGTTTTCTCATCCATAAAATAGGTATAGTAATAGACTCAACCTCAAAGGCTGTGATGAGAATTAAATGAGTTATTATGTTTAAAGCACTATTTTATAGATGTCACCAAAGGAGCATAGAATACCTGAGAATAATTCCACCGGGACCTTCACAAAGAAAATGATGCTTGGCTTGGCCTTAAAAAAAAAAAAAATGGAGCAGGGGTGTAAGGAGTACAGAAAAGTGGAGAAGCCAGCATAACAATGGCAAAGAAGTGAACATACACAGGAATCTCTGGCTGACGGGAGGCTGGAGTGGGAGAGACCTGGGAGGGGAGGCTGCCAGAGCCCCAGGCCTCCTCTCTAGGCTCTGCTGGGCAAATGCATGCAGGGAGGAGGCTGTCCAGGTGATGGGTGCAGCTTCTGCCACAGGGAGGAAGCAGTCCTTGACTGGGGACAGAAAGAGTGGTCCTGGGAGAGAAAGAGGAGCACCTCCCATCTGCTCCCATCAATACCCTCAGTATCTGTTCCCATTACTTCCCCATGGTGGGGGGCAGGAAGAACGAAGGGATGTCTGGCCTGGGATGGGATGGTTTTCCAGTTAAATTCAAACAGAGCTAATCCTTGGCAAGTTTCTGAGTGGAGCCTTCTGTTCTAGAATTTTCCCTCATGAGCACCACCTTCATAAGCAGCCCCTACGCACAGGCTCCCCTCTGTCCCTGACTCTCCAGAGTCCCCTGACACTCTGAGGAAGGAGCAGCCCAGGTGAGGCAGACCTGGGAGACCATGTGTGCAGGAATAACATCAGCAGCCCCAGGCTTTGTCCCCTGGAAGGTCCAGGCCATCTCACCAGCCTAGCAGCCTTGACCAGCTGAAGTGCTCACTGAGGTGAGGGAAACAGAGGGTGGGGTGTGGGAAGTGGACTGGGGACCAGCTGTGAGATCACAAACCATGGTATGTTCCACTCACCCTCCCGTCCAAAGTCTTTGGTGGAGATAGTGGTTGGCAACCCCTTGAAGTCCTTGTGACAAACGGGACTTAACACAGGCATCACTAGATCAGTGCAGGGTGAGGGAGGACTGGTCCTTGAGTCTTGCCTCACTTCTTCCTGGCCCACATCCCAACCATCCTGGTTGCTGTGGTAACCAGCTTTGCACAGGGATAAACTGAGAGCATCGTGCCTCAGTTGTGCTGTGCCTCCAGGCTTCCTGGACACGACAGCGTGGAGCCCAGCCAGGATCTGCAAGGAACTTAACGACTCACGGGGTGATTCTGAAGCACTCGATGGATGTTCCTCCCTTCTGTTGCTTAGACAATTCTGGGCACAGGTGGGCTGAGCCCCAGTGGCCTGCAGGAGTGACTCAGGCAAGAACACCCCCTTGTGTGGCCTTCCCACCTTCTCTGTTGCAAGCTTTCCAGTCTCCATCCCCATGCCCCAAGCTTCATTTCCCCAAATGGGCTGCCCACACTCAAGATTTTGGCTCAGCCCTTCTCTGAGGAAACTCAGGCTAAGATCCACAGTTGGGGGAGGCGGAGGAGGAGGTGTAGAGAGCCCCAAAGAGGAATACACAGGTAAGCAGAGCCAGCAAAAATCACAAAGGAAAAAGATCAAAGGAGAGAAGCTTCATATTCCCAGACCAACCAAATCCTATGGTAGTTGCCGGCTCAGGGAGGCATCATGGAGTCTGAAGTGGGAAGGAGAGGCCCATGAGGGATTTGAGTCGGGAGGAAAAACCATCCAGAGAACAGTTACAATCCAGACCTCTCACCACCCCTACCTCTGCCCCCGCCCAGATCACACAGCCATATCTCAGAGCATCTCAGCCGCAGAAAGGACCACATGGGGCAGAGCTGAGGACCCCTCCAGGGTAAAGCATCCTCCTGGAGGAGGCAGTCTGAAGGGCCAGGGCATCGATGTGGACGGGTGAGACACCCACTTCGGGGAGAACTGAAATCCAAGCCAGCTTTTAGAGGCAGGAGCAGAGTCATAAACAAGAAACCAAGTCAGGGATTGTGAGCTAGGTGGAAATCAGGAAGGACATACTTATGCACTGGTGGGGACAACTGTCCCTAACTGTGATTCTCCTTTTTCTGTGTATGGCTCCCTCAAGGGTACAGAGAAGGGTGGCTCAGGGTCAGTGACATGAAGGAAAAGCAGTCACTCCTGCCAGGGTGGTAAGGACTGATAACAGCTCAATGCACTGCTCCTAAGGTATTTACACTTCAACACAGTACCCCTTGAAGAACATTTATCCAAGCAATGTTTATGGAGTACCTATCATGTGCTGGGTGCTGTTGTAAGCACAGCAGTGAACAGATTTAATGGAGACAGTCTTGTAGGGGAGACATGATGACTTAGTGTAAATAAATGACTCTGAGAGAATTCTGAGCAGAGGCAGGGACATGGGGAGCTTTCCTGGTGCCCCTCAAACCATAACCCATCAACCATTGTTTAGCTACTGGTAAAACTGGCCCAACTTTCAGCCCTGTAAATAGAAAAGAATCCTACAGCAGCACTGAATCATCATGGTGAAAACTGAAGTGCCTCAGAAATAGCACAAGGAGAGCTCTGGGTCCTGAGAAAGGATGACAAAAGTAGGGTGAGACAGAAGTAGGCCCGCCCATGAGCTCACAAAGAGTAAGTGTTGTTCAGAGTCCATGGACTCACTCAAGAAGCCTGCACCTGGCCCTTCCCTGCAGATGAAGGGGAGGTTCTTGACATGGATGAGTCAGGATTCACAGACGAGACTATGGTGAGTCTTACCCACTCTGGTTCAGCTCCTTTCCTACATCATGAGTCTTCATCCATAACAGACGTAGATGGGAAGGAATGAGGAGGAGAAGTAGGTGCAGCCTCAGGGTCCTCCTGCCCCAAGATTCCTCTGAGGCACCAAGCCCAAACCCTCCCTGGGTATGGGCCAGCCCCTCCCTTCCCTGTGTCAGCCCATATTTGGTCCCATCGCTCCTAAGTCACATAGTGCACAGGCTGTATAGGATGTTCTGTGCCTACCCTGCTCTCAGGGCTGGATTCACTTGCTTCCCTGAGCCTGTGTCCCAGGGATGAGCGCCAGGTGCCCCCGAAACTGTAGCTTTTCCCCCGGCCCTCTCCATGTTTACCTGCTCCCTAGTCTGGCTTGTTCCTAGTTGCTCTGCTGGAACCAGAGCCCTCATGTGAGCCCAAGCTCCCTTAGCTGCATGAGGAAATCATACCTGTCCCTGCTTTTCAGTACACCCAGCTGCCACCTGGAGTCCTCTTCCAACGAGAGGAACCACTCGGAACCACAATGTTGCCAGACCCCAAGTACCATTCCAGGGACCTGGCTACTCCTGATGCCACATCTCATCCCTCAGAGTCATTCTGAGTGACCCGTCTGAGTGGCAAGGCTGGTTCAGATGATCTCGTTTCAGTGACCTTTTCCTGGCCCTTCCCTCCATCTGCCAGCTCACTCCCAGCCTGACTCATGGCTGAGCAGCATGGATTTGGATAGCAACAACACTTCTGACCAGAACTGAATATATTTATTTGTATATTATATACAAGTATATACATAATATGAGATATAGATATAGATATAAACAAGTGAAACCTTTCCCTAAAATAAGGGTCCCAGGCTTTGCAATGGTTTTAAATTACCCCATTTTCTATAGCAAAGTTACACACACACAAACACACATACACATCATATCTTAAATATAAGTTGACAGGGTGTGAGACTGCATCTCATTTACTATATAATGAAACACCTTAATGATACTCTTAGAAATAACGCCTTTTCTCTGAACCACTTTTCTTTTTAGCATTTAATGTAATCACCACAATTTTCATCTTTTTTCAGAAGTACTCCACAAACTCCATTTTCCTTGCTGTGAAACTAAACCCAAAGAGTGGGGGTTTCTGCTACATTCTTAGCAAGTATTTTGAGATTTCTTTAGAAATGCATAACTCCACAGAATTGAGCTTATAGACCTACAAGATGTTGAAAAGGTGTCACATCAGTAAGAATATCTTGTGGGCTAATTTTAAATGAACACTATGCAGTGTGTGTGGGGGGGTCATACCCTCAGAAGTCTTTCCTGGTTGTCTGAGATCAAACAAGATATAAAGTAAAGTCAATAACAAAGCAAATGACCAACAAACCATTTTTACATCAATCAGGACTAGTTTTTTAGTTGAAGTGATCAAAACACAACTCAAAATAACTAGAGCAAAAAAAACACGGGGAGAGTGGAGAGTGGGGGGAAGTAGGCTCCAACACACCCAAGTTCAGGAACTCAAAGGGACGGTATCAGACCTCTCTCCCTCTCGGCTCTACTTCTTTCAGTGTGATAGCCTCATTCTCTCTGACTGAAGGGAGATCTTAGTTGTAGAAAATGCTAACCATCATCCCAACACATCCAGAAAATCCTGGAGAAGGACTCCAAGTGGTTCTGCTTCAGTCACATGTCCACCCATGGCCACTAACTGTGGCCTGAGGATGGGGCACCGACTGGCCAGACTCTGGTCACATGTCCATACCCATGGCTTAGTGGAGCAGAGAGCCAAGAGTAACAGTTCCCTCAGAATCACGTAGTATAGAAAAATGGGCATTTCTGTAAGGAAAGGGAGTACCAGGGGTGAAGGGAAACCAAGCAGACAAAACAATAGATACTTACCTCAAAATTCAATGCACTGGTTTTCTTCAACTTACACTTAACCTCTTAACAGTTTCTCCTGGTCTCATCAATGTGGAAAAGAGGATTTATCTATATTCATATATACACAGAGAAGAATGAGGAGAGACCCAGAGAAGGCTCAACAATCAACCAGTCAGCATTACACAGAGAAATCTTAATCTTAATTTCTTCTGGAGAATGGGCCAAATTCAAGTCAGAGGGTGATGAATTCAAGCAGGAAAGCTCATATCGTCTCAGACAATTCTGGGCAAGTGGAGGAAACAGTAGTCAACACTGTGAAACCAGAGTAGAGTCAGGCAGGGCTCAGGGTGAAAGCTGCCATTACCACCTACCCTTACCAATCCAGTGCCAACACCTGCCTCTTGCAGCCCAGCATGACCACATCTACCTGCTTCCACTGAGCACTTTGAGCTGAGCACAGCCTGTAGCTCCCTTGGCCCATCTTCTGCTAACCAGGATTTAACTATCCTTTTGGGTTCTGCTTTTTTGCTTCTGTTTTACCAGGCTATGGGAGTTTAGATTTCATAACTTGGTTGATGCTTCCAAAAAGTTTTAAGGAAACTTCCCACCCTACTCAAGTAATTCTATGTTTCTAGCTCCCTCAACTCCCCAAATCCTAATCCTTGTTCTGGACAAACTGAACTTAATCACCCTTTTTGATCTTATCTCCACTGTTTTCTTCATAAATACTTCCTTCAAAGAACTATACTTTAAATTACTGTTCTTCAACTAGTTTTTTACATCTCAGCCTCTGAGCTTTTGCTTGTGTTATTCTCATTCCTCGGTGGTTATTTCTCTATCAAAATTCCAGTCATTCTTCAAATGTTACCTCAAAAACAACCTTCCTCATGAAGACTCCTACTGCCATCTCAGTGGGAAATGATTGCCATCACCAGTATTAGAATTTGGAATCAAGCTATTTTAAATAGCTTTCAAGTATGAGATTCCTCTACTTGTCTCTCTGATATTCTGTCACCACTTTTTGAAAGTGATTTCATTCAATTCCAGCCAGGAAAATTAAAACATGTTCTGGGTCTAAAGAAAGTATTGCTTTTGGATTTTTCTAAGAATTTAGGATGTAGAGAGGACTGTGAATGTGCCATGCAAAATATGAGCCTTAGTCTCATGAGCTAAGGGGAGCAAATTTATGTGAATCTATAACTCTCAGAACAACATATAAAATGTGTGAGGATCTGAGACTAAAAGGGTTATTCATTTGAAATTTGGAGATTTTGCTACCAGACTCCATAAACTACAGTACCTACTGACAAATACATTCATTAGAAGTTTAGCCTACAAAAAAGACATAAACTGTGTTCCAAGGGAATCCAATAAACAAATAAGTTCCTAGAAATTATAAGTCTTGTAATAGAGCACACTAGCAGTCAGAGCATATGAAACGTGTAAACAGCTTCTAAAATATTCTTTTCCTTTATAAAATTGCCTGAATGTAACATAGATTCATTTTGAAATTGTCTCTACACAAGGGTTTCCTACTTGTTAATATTCTGTTCTTTATCACAGCAAGCCATTCCAGAGATTTCCCTGTTGGGCACTTTAGATTTACAGATATCTTTTAAAAATGTATTTCAAAAAAACAGTAATTCCTCCTTGCAATCAGACTTCTAACAGGCATTCCTGCCCTGTTTTCACCTTGTCACCCACAGTCTGGCTGCTGGTCTCATCACTTAAATGCCTATCACCAAGTTTAGAAACACCACCTGCTGGCAAACCTAATGAGAAACTTTGGGGTCCTGTGTTACTTGATTTTGCTGTGGCGTTGACATTGGGGGCCAATTTCTTGCTTTTGAAATGTATCCGCTGGAGTGTGGTCTTTGCCTCTCCTACCTCGACATTCTCCTGAGGAACCTCAACTGCCAATTGATTCAGCTCCCCAGTGCACCTCTTCACCTCAACACCCACCTCACTCATCCTCCCCCAATTTCCCCATCTCAGGATGGGCACCACCTCATCTGCCTGTTGTTGAGGGTCATTCAAGGGTCCTCTTCTCTCAGCCCTCACATCGGATCAGGCACAAGTTCTTACTAGTTCTGCTTCCCTGAATCCTTCAGTAGGTTGCTCTCTCCTTGTCTTGGCTGGTGCTGGTGCTCAGCACTCTCATTGATTTTTTTTTTATTAACATATAATGTATTATTTGTTTCAGGGGTACAGGTCTGTGATTCATCAGTCTTACACAATTCACAGTGCTCACCATAGCACATACCCTCACGATGACCATCACCCAGCCACCCCATCCCTCTCACCCCCTCCCCTCCAGCAACCCTCAGTTTGTTTCCTGAAATTAAGAGTCTCTTATGGTTTGTCTCCCTCTCTAGTTTCATCTTGTTTCATTTTTCCCTCTCTTCCCCTATGATCCTCTGTCTTGTTTCTCAAATTCCTCATATCAGTGAGATCATATGATATTTGTTTTTCTCTGATTGACTTATTTCACACTTAGCATAATACCCTCTAGTTCCATCCATGTCGTTGCAAATGGCAAGATTTCATTTTTTGATGGCTACATAATATTCCACTGTATATATATATATACCACATCTTCTTTATCCATTCATCTGTTAATGGATATCTAGGCTCTTTCCATAGTTTGGCTATTGTGGACATTGCTGCTATAAACATTGGGGTGCACATGCCCCTTCAGATCACTACATTTGTATCTTTGGGGTAAATACCCAGTAGTGCAATTGCTGGGTCATAGGGTAGCTCTATTTTCAACTTCTTGAGGAACCTCCATACTGTTTTCCAGAGTGGCTGCACCAGCTTGCCTTCCCACCAACTGTGTAGGAGGGTTCCCCTTTCTCTGCATCCTCAATTTTTGCCAGCACCTGGTAGTTTTCTGGCTGGTCTCTCTGCTTCTATTTCTATCCTTCTCATCTATCCTCCCACTGCTGCCAGGGTGATCTGAGAACAGCACTGTGTCACCCCTGATCAGAATCACTCAATGACTTTAAATTCCCTATAGGACAGATCCCAAACCCCATCATGGCATATACATGGGCCCCTGCTTCCCTGCCCTGTCTCCTCTCCAGCTTCTCCCCACCATACTCTGTGGCCATGACATTGTAAACCACAACTGGTCCCACAGATATGCCAGCCCCCTCATGCCTCCTTGCTCTTGCATATGTTGTCTTTTCTGCCTGGAATGTCTTCATTTTGCTGGCCTTCCTGGCAATCTCCCACTCCCTCTTCAAGTCTTGGCCCAATGCTATCTTCTCTGAAACATTTCTGACCCCCTGAACAGTCCGTCCTAGGTTCTCTTTCACCTCTGTTTTCACTGTATTCAATATACAATGACACTAACTTTCATTCGATAAGCATTAAATATCAATCAACAAATCAATAACTAATCTTTACTGAGTACCTACAATGTATGAGACATCCTTCAAGCACTGTTATAATTTAAATAATCACAACTCTATGAGGTAGGTACATTTATTATTATTCCTATTTTAGCACAAGGATATTGAGGTACATAGTGATTAAATAGCTCTCCCAAGCTCATATAGGTAGTGAGTGACAATGACAAGATGTGAAGCCTGAAGCCTGTGTTCAAAAATCTTTCCACTCTCCAGTCTTCATTAGAGCAATCATTCTTATATGGCAACCATTCCTTGGCATGGTCATGTTTCCCATCAATGACTTTATTAACTTTGTTTTCCCAGGAACTACACAAGGCCAGCTATGCAGGAATTGATGCATGTTTGCTAAAGAAATGTATGAATGAGTAAGTGAATGAGTGAATGAGTGAATGAATGAATAAGTGAGACAAGGGTCCACAATACCTCTTACAGGCATTTCTAATTAGTGCCTCCCGAGTCTCCAACCTGCTCTTTCTTCAACATGAGTGTATCCTTCAAGCTGGTGAATCCTGCAAAACCTGACAGTACAAACAGCCTTTAATGAATAGCAAGAGGCAAAAACCATTAATCAAGCACTACCTGCACGAGAACCAGCTGTGGAGAGTTCTGCTGAAATATGTCATGGCCACTGCAGCTCAAGCATACAAAAGACTGACCCCACTGGTCACAACACACCCTCCAGGAACAAGAGTGAACTGAGCTGAAAGACTCACAGCCTGGCCATTTGGGCTGGTGTTTTGTTATTTTCTCCTTTGCCTTCCCTAACCCCCCCAACCCCCACCCCCACCCTGGAGAAGGATGGAGAAACGAGGAGATCCAGGGAAGAGCATACTTGTTGCCATCTCATTCCCCAAGTTCTTTCTTCCTTCCAAAACAGTTGTTGGCTCTGCTGATTCTACTTCAGATTCTTTCCAAGGAGCTCTATACCCATTATCCCTACATGCTTCCTTCTTGCCCTGCAGAGAACCCTAAAGCATTCCAGAAATGAGTTCACCGGGGCTTGATCCTTTCTCCATTCTACAGTGTTTTCAAGCTGACTACAGCCTTAAAAGTTGTCCAGGCATGTGAAATCATGTGACTAAATGGTTATACACCCAGACTCCAGAGCCCAGCTACAAATCTCAATGCCACCACTTACTAATTCTAACTCTGTGTATAAGCTTTTAGACTCCTGATGCCCCAGTTCGCATATCTGTAAAATAGAGATGGTCATAGTTCACATTTCATAGGGTCATTGAGGGATTAGAACAATATGATAAATATAAAATGCTTAGAAAGTTGCCTGACACATAACAAGTGGTCAATAAATTTTCACTTTTATGATTATCATTAACAAGTACTGAGCCCCTAGGGAGTCATGTATCCATCCAGAGTTTTGATGAGATATAAAAATAATGAAGGGCCCACAAGATTTGATTTTTGTCCCCACAAGGCGGGGGGGGAGGGGGTGGCAAAAACAAGAGTTCATAAACAAAAAAGAAGACAAAACATAAAAGCGAGAAGTTTCCCAAGGCTATGGAAGCCAATGACATTTCTGTCAAGAGGAACATTATGCTTTTTTTCAGGAGCATAGCACATGCTTAGAATACAACTCTCTTCAAGGAAACTCAGAAAACTTGGGAGACATTTCTCACTCATCTTTGGCAAAGTTACATTTGGGTCTATTGCAGTTTCTCAAGTTTGGCATTGTTGACATTTTGGCAGGATAATTCTTTGTTGTGGGGGCTGTCCTGTGCATTGTAGGATGTTTAGAGGCATCCCTGATCTCTACCCACTAAATGCTAGGAGCACTTCACACTGCAGCGTGACAACTATAAATATCACTGGGTAAAGGCAAATGTCACCTGGGGCACAAAATCACCCCAGTTGAGAACCACTGGTCTATCAGGATTTCAGAAACAATACCCAGTGGGAGTTTGCTATGACAAAAAGGCCCCACTTCACGACCCTGGACAGGAGACTTTGGTCTTATCATTTCATCTCACCCGGGCTACCTTTCCTTGATGGTAGAATCCAGTTACTGTGGGCAGCCTCTCAGGGTTGTGGTAGGGATAGGGATTAACCAGATTTTGTTTGTGAACTCACTTTAACCATAAAGCATTCATTCCCATGTAAAAAATATATATATATATCATTTTAAACACCCAGAGGACTACTGCTCTGCTGTGATTGTGCCTCTGGGTGGATAAGTAAATTCAAATTGAAACATTGTCACATTAGAGTCCAAGATTCCAAACCCAGATGATTCTGAAGTTAATTCATAGTCACCTAGGACTTCCTCAATGGTAGGCACCAAGCCATGCCTTCTAGAGACCTATAGATAGATTAGGGGCAGCTTCTACCTCAAGGTGCTTTGGTCAGCAGGTATGTTCTCTGCTCTATTATCACCCATGCCTGGGACTGGACAAATCAGCCCTTTGTGTTCACAACACCAAAAATAAAAAAATAAAAATTGAGTTGCAAGATCCTATCTAGTAATACTGCCTTGTGTGGTTATTTGGCATTGGAATTTCATGGAGACTCTAACTTAGACCTTAAAAATCTCTCAGAGGACAGAAAATGAATATTTATTGAGTCTGTGTCTTGTGCCAGATTCTGCTCAGGTTCATTCAGGACTGTGAGAAAAGTATTATTATCTTGTTTTTTACTGATGAGGAGACTGAATATCATAAAAAGGAAAGTCATTTTCCCAATGTCACAGGGTAAGTGGCAAAACTGGGATTTGAACCAACCACGTTGGTCTTAATCCAAAGCTTTTGCTACCACACCATGCGAATGGAGGTATATTTGGAAATGACACTATAGATAGTAGGACGTTGTATGCATTACTCAGACCTTCTATCCCACGGATGTGGATGTCAGAGGAAGACATTCTGCTCCCCTCTGTAAATGCCTCATTTTGAAAATGCTAGGTAAATGGCTATCACAGTGACCTGCAGTCCCTCTGTTAAAGTGATATCATCTAGGCTGAGCCAGTAGAATCTGGATACAGAGTACAAAGGAGGGGACTCCTAGCCAAAAGAAGCAATAGCAGTGGACGTTCCAGTCTGTGACTTCTTGGATCCCAGCTGTCCCCACAGCCTTACAGGACATGAGGAATAGATCATCTCTCTGAAGCCAGCTCTCCAGGAATTAACCAGGTGAAAACAAACCAGTAGAACCAACACAGAGGCATGGAGTGGAAGACATGTTGACCATAAGGCCAGATCCATAGGAATCATGCTTATGGTCATCCTTGACAAGTAACAACAGTGTTACAATTTTGCAACACTGTAATTTCCGTTACAATACATGAATATGCTTGGGGACCAGAGAAGGGCAGATTGATAACTTCATTTAGAGCAAATCAACTGGATGCCACTGATAGATTTGTGAATCATCCAGGAGACAAACAAGGGGTATCAAGGAACATGGAGTCTTCTCTCCTGGTGATTTTTACAAGCCTCATCAATTTCTGTCCAGAAAAAAGAAAAAACAAAACACTTCCCTTTGTGTTATTAATATAAAAGTTCTAGAATTCATGAAGTTGAATCTTATCTAAAATTCTGATCCCTTGGCCAGCAAAACTTTGCCATCACACTTTTGATTTCATTGACATGAGTAAAGGAAAACTATGTCTATACAAATGTGGGCTGGTTAGCCATGACACTTAGAAAAAAAGCCATATAGGCAAATATTGTCTGTGTCCTTAAAATCAGTGTCCTAGAAAGAGCAAGACTTAAGTGGTCTAGATGCCCTTGTCAAAAGATCTTAGCCTCATGCCATTATGCACTCAATTCTGATCCCCTATGGACTGAATGAACTGGAACTGGCTGAGTTAGGTTATCCCACCTCCCCTCCACCAATATATCCATTTGTATTTCATAATTTGCATAAAGGGTGAAAAATCCCTGGGGTGAAGTCTCAGATTCTGGAGTTCAGTTATAAACAACACAGCTGGTAAACTAGATAATAATGAGGCTTGGTACCATGGTACGAAGGGGTATAAAATGTTCAAGGTCACCTTCATATTGTTTTCCAGAGTGGTTAGACCAGTTTACATTCCACCAAAGATCTTATCATATGATCTAGATTCCATTTCTCAGTATATACCCAAAGGAAATGAAAATAGGATTTTGAAGAGATATAAGCACTCCCATATTTATTGCAGCATTATTCACAATAGCAAAGATATGAAAACAACCTAAATGTCCATCAACGGATGAATGGATTAAAAAGATGTGTTATATATACACAATGGAATATTTTCAGCCATGAGAAAGGAGGGTATCTTGCCATTTGCAACAGCATGGATGGACCTTGAGCACATTATGAGATAATGTCAGGTAAGTCAGAGGGAGAAAGATAAGTACTATATGATATCAGTTTATTTTTTATCCTTATTTGCTAATTTTTTTATTATGTTATGTTAATCACCATACATTACATCATTAGTTTTTGATGTAGTGTTCCATGATGCATTGTTTGTGCATAACACCCAGTGCTCCATGCAGAACGTGCCCTCTTTAATACCCAACGCCAGGCTAACCCATTCCCCCCACCCCCCTCCCCTCTAGAACCCTCAGTTTGTTTCTCAGAGTCCATAGTCTCTCATGGTTCGTCTTTTTTTTTGTGGAATCTAAAAAATCAAACTCGGAAAAAAAACAGAGAGTAAAATGATGGTTACCAGGGGATGGGGGTGGGGGAATAAGACTGATGTTGTTTAAGGGTATAAACCTGCAATCAGTAGTACATAAGCCATGGAGATCTAATGCACAGTATAATGAATACAAACAACAATATGGTACTATAATTATGTAATATGATAAATATTGCTATAACAGAAATCATATTAAAATATAGAAATGTATCGAAGTAACATGTTGTACACCTTAAATTTACACAATGTTATATGTCAAATTTACTCAATAAATAAATAAAGCCTTTTCCACCTGTGGCAAAAAAAGAAAAAAAAAGGGAAGCAGCAGCCCAGGTACCATGTAGCGTGTGTGTGTAGGTGTGTGTGTGTGTGAGCGTGTGTGTGTGTGTGTGTGTGTGTGTCCTCCCTCTCTATACTCTGCTCCCACAACACTGAAGTTAGCAGTTAGTGAGTTTCTGGTGCCCATATAGGCGGATACCTGGAGACATCGGTCTTTCTCTGCCCCTTGCCTCTTCTATGCCGTTTGGTGGGGAGCAGGGAGCTAGTAAGAGTCAGCTGAACGGAGGCAATAATGGGAGTGCTGAGAGCTAACACACAGTAAGGGAAGAAGAATTGTGCAATGATGAGCTAAACCCAATGCTGGGGCCTGATGTGAGAAGGGGTTAGTGGTTCTTGGTGATGTACAACTAACACAAGAATCTGTCCTGAATCACGTGCCTGTCTTGCGAGAAAGAGGTTGTGCAAGCAACCTTACTCTGGGGACTTTGCATAACTAAGAAGAAATATTTCTTCAGAGCAGGGATAAAAGATCCTTGGTCCTGAGTCCTGTAGAACTGTCAGAGTTCGAGTGTGTGATTTTTTAAGTTCATCCAGCTCTGATAGCTATTAATAAACAGAACTCAGATCTGTACAAATATAAGAATCACCTCTGGGTTTCTAAACCTATTTGGGGAAAATAAATCTGGAAAAGACTGATATTCCAGCAGCAGAGGGACTCAGAACCATGAAGATTTGGATCTTATTGAGACTACGTCTGTATTCTCAAGCTGACAAAGCCAGAGATACCTGGGATATACATGCTTATCACTCTTGCCCACCACAAATATTTTCTTTCTGTAAGGCATTGATTTCTTGTGTCTTTGTTGATTTCTTTTTCCTATCTAAAGCCAATCCCTCTACATGTAACTACTTGTGACTGGATCCCAACCTCTTCACTTACCCAAAGATTTTGCTCCAGCAATTCTCTTTCTTCTCTTACATCACCTATTACACCAGTTTTTTTTTTTTTCTCCCATTGAGTCATTACCATGAGCCTATAAGCATGCTATTGTTTCTCTCACCTTTAAAACAAACAAACATTCTTTTAATCCTACTTTCCCCAGGAGCTCTGGCCCCATTTCTTTGCTCTCCTTTGTATCCAACTCCTTAAAAGTGTTATGTATATGGGTCAAGCACTTTCCTCCCATTCTTTCAAATATTCTAATCAGGTTCTTGCTCCAGAAATTGCTCTTATCAAGGTTACTGGTTACCTACACATTCGCAAGTCTGATGATTTTTAGTTCTCATCTAACTTGATGGATCAGCAGGACTTGGCATGACTTGTCATGCCTTCTTCTGGATTCACTATTCACTGGTTTCCTGGAAGGAACTTTCTCTGTTTCTTTCTCCTCCTACCCCAGTGGTTCCACTTGTACCTTCTTCTGCTCTTCTTTCTTTTCTCCCCAACCTTTTAATGTTGGAATCAGTCTTTTCTCTATGACACTCATTCCATTGATGATTTGATCCAATTTCATTGTTTTAAATCCCATCTATTCCCTAGTGACTCCAAGCTTATGTCTTCATCACAGACCTTTCTTCTCAATTCTAGACCCTTATGTCCAACTCCAGGGGGCAGTTGGACATATGACTTTTCACTTGACATATCCAAAGCATAACCCCTGATCTGCACCCCCAAAGCTGTTTCATGTGCATTCTTACCTGTTTCAGTTGATGGCAACTCTATTTTTCCAGTTACCCTACCCCAAAATCTTGAGTTCATTATTGACTCCAGGGTTTTCCTCACACTCCCCATGTAAAATATGTCTGGAAATCCTATATTTCAAAACATATCTAGATTTTGACGGCTCCTTACTACCACCATTCTCTCTGTAACAACCCCTTAACAGGTCTCCCTGTTTCTATCTGTGGCCTCTCCCAGTCTATTTTCAACATAATAGTCAGAGTAATCCTTTTTAAAAGTGAGAAAATTGCTTAATATTTGAAAATCCATCAATGTCATTTATCAGTTTAACAGAATGAGAAAAACCACAGGTTCTTTTCAATAGATGCCAAAAAATCATTTGATAAAATTCAAAACCAGTCCTTGATTTTAGAAAAACTTTCAGTAAACTAGGAATAGAAAGGAACTTCCTTAAAATACCTACAAAACCAAGAGTGTCTCCAAAAATCACCATATTCAATGGTGTTATATTGAAATCTTTCTCCCCTAAAGTCAGGAATAAGATAAGGATGTCCACTACTACCATTTCTTTTCAACACAGTACTGGAGGTCCTAGCCAGTGCAGTGAGGCAAGAATAAGATATACAAGGTTTAATGATTAGAAAGGAATAAGTAAAACTCTTTCATTCACAGATGACATAATAGTATGTAAAATTATAAAAGAATCTGTAAACTGTTGGAATTAAAAAGTGAATTGGCAAGATTTTATTCTTTTTTATGGCTGAATAATATTCCATTATATATATACATACTCTTAACTATAGAGAACAAACTGATGGTTACTAGAGGGGAGGCAGGTGGGGGGATGGGTGAAATGGGTGAAGGGGATTAAGAGTACACTTATCTTGATGAGCACTGAATAATATATGGAATTGTTGAATCACTATATTGTACACCTAAAACTAATTTTAGTATATATGCTGCCAAAGCGAGCACCACCTAAAACTAATATAACACTGTTAACTATGCTGGAATTAAAATAAAATAAGATAAATTTAAAAAATAGTCAAATTCATAGAAAAAAAGAATTAATAAGTGAATTGAACAAGGTTGCTAGATACAAAGTGAACATACAAAAAATTAGTTCTATATACTTGCAAAAAAACAATTGGACAATTAAATGAAAAAATGCCATTTGCAATAGCATCAAAGTGATCAAATACCTAATAAAAATACAACAAAAAATGTGCAAGACCTCACACTAAAAACCACTAGATATTGCTGAGAGAAATCAGGGATCTAAATCAAGAGATAAATATTACATGTATATTAATGGAAGGGGTCAATGTTATTAAGATGCCAATTTTTGCCAAATTGATCTAAGGGTTCAATTCATTCCCAGTCAAAATCACAGCAAGATTGCCTTCTGGAAACTGAAAAGGTCATTCTAAAATTTATGAAAATGCAAAGAACCTAGAATAACCAAAATAATGTTGAAGAATAACCAAGTTGGAAAATTGCACACTATTTGATTTCAAGTCTTATAAAGATACAGCAATAAGGGCAGTGTGGTGTGGGTGTGACTGTTGACAAATAGATCAGGAGAAAATAGATCAGAATAGATCTACACCTATGTGGTGATCACTCAGTTACCAAACAAACAAACAAACCTACCTGTGCAATTCGGTGGGAAAAGAATTATCTTTCCAAAAAAGGATGCTGAGGCAACAAGATATTTTATGAAAAAAAAAAAATTAACTCTGACTTCTACCTCACACCATACACATAAAATAATTCAAAGTAGATCACATACCTAAAGTGGAAGCCAGGCCATAGTGTAAAAGGAAAAACATAATGAATTAGATTTCAGTAAAATTAAGAATGATCAAATCTCATCATTAAGAAAGTTAGCAGGCAAGCTATGGACTGGAAGGAGATACTGACAATACAACTATCTGACAAAGATTCTGTATTCAAAATAAATAAAGACTTCTAAAAACAATAAGAAAACAAATTGTTTTTTTAAATGAGCAAAATATTCAAACAGACACTTTATAAAAGATGAACCCAAATGGACAACAAGTGTATGAAAAGGTGCTCAAATTTATTACTCATTAGGGAATTGCAAATTCCCATACCCACCAGAATGGTTAAAGTTTTAAAACTGACAATGCAAATTTTGGTGAGGATCTGGAGCAACTGGAACTCTTTACATTACAAGACAGAGTGAAATCACTTCAACCATATTGGAAATATCTGCTAAAGCTAAATATTTGCCTACTCCATGAATTGCACTCTTGGATGTGATACTCTTAGGTGTATATCCAAAAGAAGTAGGTGTATATGTCCACTAAAAAACATACACAAGAATGTTCACAGTAGCCAAAAATTAAAAACATACCAAATGTGAACAGGAGAATTGATAAATTGTGGTATGTCCATACAATGAAATATTATATATCAATTAAAAACAACAAACTTCTACCACACACAATCACATCAATGAATCTTGCAAACAAAATGGTAAGCTAAAAAAGCCAGACACAACAGACTACACATTTTATGATTCTTTCTATAGGAAATTCAAGAACAAGCAAAACAAATCTGTGATAATAGAAGTCAGAATAGTGGCTACCCTAAATGGTGGTGGTGGGGTTATGGATTTGGAAGTTGACAAGGGAATCTGAGTGCTAGAAATAATTTGTATCTTGATCTGGATGGTGGTTACAAGAGTATATATATACATGAAAATAACCATGCAGCTGTGCTTTACTGTAAATTATTCCTCAAAAATACATTATGTAACTGAAATATTTACTGGTTAAATGGTACTGTATCTGGATTTAGAGAGGAGGGGAAGTGAATGGGGGTACATAAAAGATTGACAACAAGTCGATAATTTTTAAATTAGGTGATGGGCACATGGGGTTTATTATATTATTCTGTCTGCTTTTATTTGTTTAACATTTCTATAATAAAAAAGTTTAAAGCAAACAAAAGATCAATGAAAAGATAAGTCATCATGCCATCTCTCTCCTTATAATCTTGCTTTGACTTCCATCTTATTCAGAGTAAAATGCCAATGTCTTCATAATGGTGACAAGGCACCATATGCTGTGTCCTTAGAGCCTCTGCTACTACTGTGTCCTCACTCACCCATCCCAGTGACACTGGCGTTCTCTCTCCTCAGGGCTTTTGCTTAGA
The DNA here is from genome assembly GCF_011800145.1 of Mirounga leonina. Taxonomy (NCBI): domain Eukaryota; kingdom Metazoa; phylum Chordata; class Mammalia; order Carnivora; family Phocidae; genus Mirounga; species Mirounga leonina. The sequence goes on along the minus strand of NW_023270825.1, from coordinate 34,049,891 downwards.
CCGTGCTCTCTGCCTAGAATGCTCTTTCTCCACACATCTACAACTCCTTCAATCTTTGCTCAAATGTCATCTCAGTTAGACCATACTGACCACCATATTTAAAGTTGCAACCCACTTCCTTGGTATTCTTGACTTTCTTTACTCTGACATATTTTCCCCCTTTTCCTTCATAGAACTAATGCCTTTCTAACACACTGCATAATTTACTTATTTATTGTATTTATTGTTTAATACCTATCTTCCTCTCTATCTTAAAATGTAAGCTCCTCAAAAACCAGTACCTGTTTTGCTCGCCAAACTATCCCAAGCATTTAAAGTAGTAACAAGGTCCCAAAAGAGTACCTGGAACATAATATGTGTTCAATACATACTTGTTTAATGAATTAATGAATGAACAACAGTGCAATAAAAAAGTCTGATTCTGTCTTGACCTCCCATGAACCTTGATTACAGAAAAAGAATGTGCTACTCGTGCCTCCCTAATTGCTTCTGGATCACATAAGATTTGTGTTTTTGTTAAAATGGCATATGTCAGTCTTTGGTGGTATAATGAATGTTAAACAGTGTGCCTGTTTTCTCATTGTCCTATTTATCTTAACAGGGAAGATCTTCAGAGCCCTGGAAGGGGGATATTAGGAGTCTGTCTTAGTCAGTTTGGGCTGCTGTAACAAAATAGCACAGACTGAGTGGCTTATAAACAATTTATTTCTCACAGTTCTAGAAGCTGCAAGTCCAGGATCAGGTCGACTGAGGCTCTCTTCTGGGTCACAGACTTCTTGTTGTATACTCACATGGCGGAAGGAACAAGGGATCCTCTCTGGGGTCTCTTTATAAGGGCACTAAATCTATTCATAAGGCTCCATCCTAATAACCTAATCACCTCCCAAAGCCCCATCTTCTATTACCATCATCTCAGGGGGTAGGATTTCAACATATGAATTTGGGGAACATTTTCTAAGCACAGCTGAGCCTGACTGGCCTGGCTTCCTCAGCTCCAGTCAGTTTGACTGACAGTGAGCCCAGGACACAGGAGAAGCCATACCATTGGCAGACCAGTGACAAATCTGACTGGTCACCTTTCATCTCTCAAGAATTTGGACCATGGGGCGCCTGGGTGGCTCAGTTGGTTAAGCGACTGCCTTCGGCTCAGGTCATGATCCTGGAGTCCCAGGATCGAGTCCCGCATCGGGCTCCCTGCTCGGCGGGGAGTCTGCTTCTCCCTCTGACCCTCCCCCCTCTCATGTGCTCCCTCTCATCCTCTCTGTCTCAAATAAATAAATAAAATCTTTAAAAAAAAAAAAAAAAAAGAATTTGGACCATGAAACAAGAAACCAGTCAGTGTAGTAGATACCTGAGCTGAATAGGTTGGGTCCTGCACAGGCAGAGAGTAAGGCATTTGAGGAACAGAGCAACCTCTGTCCTGACTCTACTCCCACTTATGGTCCCTGTCCCCACATAGCCCAGGAGGACTCTCTCTTCTGGCCTCGAACACCCTGTTAAATTCTTAAAATAAACCATATTTACTCGAGCTTCAGTTACTCCATGTCCATTGAAAAGGCATCCTCAGACCAGGGCACCCAAGCCCTGATATGCCTGGTCCTTGGGCATTCAAATGCAGGCAGATCTAGCCAGCCTCCCCTTACATCAGTGCATCCCAGAATATTGGTCCAATGTAATCAATATAGACTCCTGGGCTGAATTCTCAGAAATATGGATTCACATGCAAATGGTAGGAGATAAGGACCAATAATATGTGTTTTTACCATCTCCCCAGAATATTCTAACTTGCAAATCAGTTTGAGAAATCACTATAGGCTACCATTTCCAGATGCAGATATTTCTACAGTGTACGTGTAGCTCTTTTTATAATTCTGGACAAAATCTGCATTGCAAATACAGTAAGAAAGATCTTATTACACATACCTATACCTCCTATCCTCATTTAAGATATATTAAGGCACAAAAACCAACCCCGGTAACCCTTAGGTTTCCCTGAGAAGTAAGCTCCCTTTTTGGCAGCATTACCTTGGCCTGCATATCCAAGTTCATAGAAATGAAAAAGAATGAAGCTCCTCACTTAGTAAGCAGCCAACCCTGTTCCTGTTTCCTGGAGGTCGCTGAGTCCTACATCAGGGTCACACTGACAGAGGGGTGGACAGGGCAGGACACAGTAAATTTTACGATCTATAATAACAGTCCAAGTGATGCAACAGAGATAAAAGCGCTAATCAAATTTCATGCTTCAAGGCGTGAGCTGATTACTGCCAGGCAGAGAGGGGATTTATTCCCAGTGGTTCTGACAGGCACAGGGGTCCAGGTGCACTCTATGAGGCTTCACACACTACTGACCACTTCCAAAAAGGAGAACCCATGAGTCAGACAGTGTGATGCCCACTGGCTGGGTTTCTGAGGTTTCATAGATCAGAGGCAGAGGGATGCCATAAGAGAAACTTCACAAGCAAAAGATTTGCAGAGAAAAAAATGACAGAAAGAGCTGCAGTATGGAATGAACCTGGGGAAGCCCTAGAGAACATGTGCACCAGGTTCCAGTCCAACCTAGAAAGAAAGGAGAATCCTAATGACCTCTCTCTTTTGTATTTGGTGTCTTCTGTAAGAATCAGTTTCACCCTCTGTGCAATCAGGATAATAACAGTACTACCTCTTGAGATGGTTATGAAAATGAAAGTGGCCAAGATTGGATTATGGGATAGCATTACAGGTAGTACCCCAAAACTATTAAGCTGACAACCTGGGAGACATCAGAGCACAGGCCTTTGACTGCAAGACAGCAATTCTTATGCCTAAGAGCTCTGTGTAGTTAAGATCTTTGGTTCTGGATCAGAAGCATACAGAGAGACTAAAAGTCTAAAATGTTTTTGGTAAAGCCCAAGAAACTGTAAACCTAGTAATCAACTCCTAATGTAATTCTCAGGCTCCAGAACTTGCACCAACAGAAAGTAGGCTGCCAAGACTGTTTGACTTCCCAAACCTTTGTGTTCATCTAAAATATGATCATGGAGGACAACCAACTAGGAAGATCCTTCTAGGAGCAGACCTTGGCATTGAGTGGTAACCCAACCACTGGATTAATAGTCATAATTCTATCCTGTCCCCAGGACTTTTGCAGCCCTGAGGAACCTCTCAGTTGAAACTGAGAAGAGACCAAGCTGTACCTCCAAGTGCACCCCTCAAGTCCACTCCAGGATGCTGGGTCTCAAGCCAGTCCCCCTACAGGTAGGCCGGTCTCTCTTTCCTCTTCCTAAGTCCTACTCTTTCTTCAGATCTTAGATAAAATCAGTTCACCTCTACCCAGAGTCTTCTTTAACCAGCCATGTCATAAACTTTCCTTCTTTCAGAATTCCTTATCTTTTTACTAAGCACCAGTATTATGCATGGCAATAATCTTTATCCTAAATAAAACAAACAAATATAAAGGTAATATATTTCAGAGGAAAGAGCTCTGGCTTTGGACACAGGCCCTGGTTCCATCTCTGTTAACTGAGTGAGCTGTGGAAAGTTCCTTACCTTCTCTGACCCAGGGTTCTCATTTGTTAAATGCAGATAATCATACTTCGTAGGGTAATTTCAAAGAGTAAAATGATATATATAAATTACCTGGCATACAGTAGGCATTTAGTACTTGTATCACTTACTTGTATTAATTAATATAAGTAATTATTATTATCTGTATCATTCACTTTTTTTTCATATGTTCCAGTTTTATATATCTAACTAAAATTGAAGCTATTTAAGGATACAGTTGAGTCTTGCACACTTTCATATTCTTCATAGGTTGATGCCCACAATTAGTGTCATGAAATATTTGTTACTAAGGACTAAAGTAACTTTTGAGCTAAGGCCATTTTCTTCCCTTTGGTGTTTCCAAAATACTAGCCTACAGAGATGGAGGCTAAGTTTGTGTCCATAGCAAATGCAGTGTCCTTTTTCTGATAGTTCTGGAAGCAGATGATCAGCAGAGCAACTGGAAATTCCAGTTGAGGATATGGACCCAAACATCCAGATATTGAGAATCCAGGGATAGAGTCCATGTGGCAAGATTAAAAATGTAGTAAAAATAGAAATATGGACTAGAAATCTTGCTATTTCCCAATGGAAATGAGAGGATAGTGGGTGAAAGATCCCAAACAGGAATCTGGAAAATAGGTTCAAGAATCAAAGACCTATAAAAAGGACTTTATAACAGAATCAGGTCTTCTGACTCAGGCTCCAAGTTTTTATATGTTGTGTGTAAAGAAGGCATCAATTCTGGTCTGATCCCAAGTTTAGCAGGAACCAGGAGGTGCCTGACAGATGTGTTCCCAAAGCTCCCTCCAGGCAGATAATGACACACATTCTCTCTTTAAAACTAAATGAGAAAAAAATTTTTTCAAAGAATATAGTCTGATTTATTTTTTATCTTCTCCAAGAGTAACCATGTTCTCTTTATGTACTACTAAAAAAGGCAGAGAAAAGTACTGAGCTTTGAAAACATAAACATAGAAGAAAGGGACTGCCGCTAGTGGGTGGTGTCTAGAAATCCAGGCAACTTAATTGTTCCACATTTGCATCCCAGAAAAAAAAAGCACAGCCACCTCCCATTCACCATCAACCTCCACGTGATCCTCGGGGCATTCCCTTCTTGCTCTCAGTGGTTTAATGATCTTCCTTGAAAGACTCCTGTGTGTACCGGGGGAAACACGCCTTTCCAGGCCAAGCCCAGATCTCCCGTGTCTGGGGTGGTCTCCCTGATTTACCCTGGAGCTCCTCACATATCCCCTCCTCAACTTCCTCCTCTGCCGTCAGGCATTGCACTACCGTCAGCCTTGGAAAAGCTTCATAACTCAGGATGACAACATAGAGACTATTAAGCCTACCTACATCAGCAAAACTGCCTCACTGCTGTCTGTGCTGCAGGTTATAAAGATATGTCACCACACACAAAGGCCCCGGAGCACTGGATTTGATGGGTTGTGCTCAGAAGGCCACTCCTAAGACCAAAGCCATTTTTCACTCAAGGACTCTGTCAACGGGGGACTCCAAATGCCGCACAGTAATGCTGACGGTGATGGCTCTGGGGTATTACCCAGGCATGGCCCATTGCTCAGATCTCAAAACTGGTGATCAGATCAAAATACATACTCATTCACACACATACATTGAAACATGAATATCAATTCCTTTTACTCCTGATTGGGGAAAACCCACAGCCTACTGTGTAAGAATCTACTCACTAGGTTAATGGATGAAAGAATCAGGGTGGTAGAAAGTCAAGATCCCCAAATCAAGTCCAATGATCCCCCAAATTTCCATGAAAAGAAAAATGTCTGGAGCTTCATGGAGAAGAGATTTTTCCTTAGTGCCCATAAAATATGAGCTCTATCGAAACTACCAAATTTCAATGGCCCTGGGGCCTAGAAGCTGTCTTCTGAGACTCCTCAGCTTCCTCTTCTCAGCCTCACCTCCCAGCTTTGACCTCCAGGCAGATTAGCAAAAGTTGATGGGTGACAGTGTCAAAAACCTAGTGATGATTTAAAAGCAAGTGGCAGTCGAGAACACACTTATCAAAATTTGCAAATATGTCTGACATTTGCCAAGAAGTCTGTCAGTTTTCTGTGACACTATGACCAGAGGCTACAAGATGGTACAATCTTGTCTCTTGTCCCTCTCTAGGGGCTTGATGATGACATCTTACTTGTAAAATGTTATATAGCCTGTATAAACTAAACTTTAGGATCTTAATTTAACGTACGCTGGCGTTTATTTAGAATTAGGGCTTTCCTTCATTTTCATATCAGATTCCTACCAGTTTAAGCTTCTCATGGCCCTGTCCATCCATCCAAATCAACACTGTCTGATATGATGGAAATGTTTGGTCCAATAAAGAAGCCACTAGCCACATGTGGCTATTAAGCACCAGAGTGTAAATACTTGCACTGTGGCCAATTTCCAGCTCTTAGTCTGAAGTTCCTGAACACACAGGCAGGGATGGATATGCACAATCAGCTTCCTGAGGCGGTGCAGGCCAGCTCCAGCACACCACAGGGTGGACCACCAGTGAGCCAGGGACTCCTGGGAAGCGGCTTGCCTAGGGAATGGAGGGTCTTCCCCATGGTGCCAGACTCGTGTGTGAGAGGTCCCCAGTGATGACTGTGTCTGCAGAACCCGGGAGAAAAGATGAGTGTGACTACTTTCCATACTGAGAGCAAAAATCGCCCAGTCAAAGCACAGCTTGCCTTTCATCTTACGTCTCTTCCCTCCTCTCTGCCCCTTCACCCTTACAGGATATAAAATGGCAGTTTGGGAGTCTGTGAGCTGAACATCTCTTGGCCCTAAAGAGACTGCCTCATTGCCACCAAAATCCAGCCTGATGACCAAGGGAGAGTTTCATAACTTTCACATCCAAGTCAATGACTGTCCCTCTTGAAAACCCCTTCCTTCATTCAATGTCTTGGCACGAAGTTTTTCCTTCCAGATCTCCTATGGTGAAACCAATGAGGGAAAGAAGAACATAGGCATCTTCCTGCTATGACATGAGATAAACATGAATACATATCCATTGTTTTCCTCCAGTCACAGATGCTTACTCTAGACATTCTTCTCTGTTTTGCAGCCAGGTACATTTAGGGCATGCATGTTGTCTGGTCGAAATCCCGTGCAGGAGCCAATCATCAAGTTGAGGGCTCAGGAAGAATAGCAAGATTTGCTAAGATTTGGAGAGCAGCCCAAGGTGCCAATCTGGAGAGAATGGCACAGTTGGGTCTGAAAAAATGGCCTTTTTCTCCCTCCCTGAAGGAGAGAGGTCATGGAAAGAGTCACACAGAACACTCTACTCTCTCCCTCTAGCTTCCTGATGTGAAGCAGCCCCTCAGATGATTCCTCGCCCTTTCTGGGTCTTGGAACTATTTAAGAATTGCCAAAGGACTGGGATCCCCAGAATAAGGCACATTCTCTGAAGCCTGCCTGTAATTTTAAGGGGGCTTACAGACAACACTCACCCCCACCCAGAGTCAGAGGACCCAGATTCCGGGGATTTGAAGCTCGGAAGCTCTGTGTGAAGGCAGGTGCAGTGTTCTTGTGCCCTCTGAGAGCACCACTGCCCCCCAGTCCTCCCCCTCCTCCCCAGCTCCTTCCCACTTTCTCCAGCTGGCTGCGTTTCAGCCTAAGATTGCTTGCTAGTTGAACTGGCACCGTAAACTGTTCAGCAGTGGTTTCCTGGGTCTAGAGGAAACAGCCAAATTCCTTTAAGCAAATGATGTCTTTGTTATTGATTTTCTCCACTGAAGGCTTGAGAATCCCTGATTAAATCATAAACTGCTGCATCAGCCATGCGCTGCTTCAGTCTCCTGAACCAAACTTCAATTTCTTTGGGGTCCTTCAACTCAAATGCAGCAAGTTCTGGATCTATATACATCGTTCTTTCACTCATTTAAACTCTAACATTTATTGAGTATGTTTCAAGAGCCAGGCACTATTCAAAGCATGGGATACAGCAATGAACAAAACAGATCTTATCTTAATTTATCCTCTTCCAAAATGGCAATTCTAACTATTGTTGTTTTCAAAACAATGGCAATAATTATTATAACAACTACACAAGTCACAGGCTCTGTTCTAAATATTTTATATGCATCACCTCATTATTTCTCAGAAAACTTGGTGAGGTAGGTATTATCATGATCCCTAATTTACAGATATGAAAACCGAACCAAAATGTACCTAAGTAATTTGCCTAAGCTAAGGACAGGCAAAAACATGATGTAACACCAGGCAGTTTCACTAAACTACTTTTAGATTCAACATCCCTGGTTGTGGTTACAAAACAAAGTGAGACTGTGCACCACCACTGAAATGTGAACAGATGTCTCACAAAAAATTAGTCTGGCAGTGTGCATATATTTAAGCAGACCTGGGGTTATCTGTGTTGCCAAGGGTATTGAAGTCAGCATGGATATAATCAGAGGGGACTGACAACTTTGTTAACCAGAGATGGTTTGGTGATCCTAGAAAAAGTAGGATGTGCATGACTGGGAACGCAGGGCTAAGGATTACTAGCACTGAATTGGCAGCCAAAGGACAAACAAGCCAAAAGTTATTTTTAAAAAGTTATTTAAAAAAAAACCATGATGGACAGAAGAGATGATTATAATCCTAAGGGAATAACTGGAGGAAGTACTAAAAGGACATACTCATCTGAAGGAAATATTTTTAAATAGCAGTTTCTTATATCCACAGCTTCTAGAGATCTCAGTTAGTGCTAACAGACATTCAAATGAAATTTGAGGTTGGGAATATATGAGAGCAGTAGTCTCTATGCAGTGTCTGATGGCTATACAACTTGGGTGACCATAAATAAAAATTGCTAAATACCAAATTAGGTCCAGAGCCTTGGAAGGGACCCTAAAGCTTCAGCTACATTAGCGTCATGGCAAATCTATCTCTGCCCAAGTGACTATGAGAAACACATACTTCCTTAGTGTTTGGATCACAGTGACTAAGAGATTAAAAGCCCAATTTGGAACTTGGTGATCAGAGAATAATTCTTTGAAGGTGCTTTGATAAAAGATGCAAGATAATAGTGGAGGTGGTGTGAAGGGAGGCTTTTGGCAATCCAAACCACTGAAAGAGACATCCAATGTAAATTTGAGTGAGATACCAATTTTTGCCTATCAATTTGCCAACTTAAAAAAAATCACACTGTTGAAGCAGCCTCTAGTACATATAGTATCTATGTAAAAGTTACAAGAATCTTAGGCAGACAAGGGGAAAAGACAAGTCCCCTTTGATCAGAGAGAGGCCCTGTAGGTGAATGGTATAACAATCGGTGGAACTTTGGGGCAAGGTAAAAAGCATTCCTTTTGCTATGTGGTACCTCACTTGCAGGGTGCCCGGCTGGGCAAGGGAAATGCAAACTGGATTTCAGCCCTAATTCATCCTCTCAGCTGGGCATCTTTGTGCAGTGTTCCAACTGCACAACCAAACGTGGTGGTCCTGTATCTAGGAATGTAGTGATTTTAAAAATATACCTAAAGGGACTTAAAAATGTGTACTTCTCTGGCTCAGGAACGTCCACTTCTTGGAATTTATCTTAAGAAAATTATCAGTGAAAAGGACAAAGGATTATGTAAAATAAAGCATATAGATGTAGTATTTGTATAGCAAAAAAAATTAAAAACAACCTGTATATCTAATAAATAGAAAACTGGCTAATTAACTAGTGATTCCACCTTACAAGAGAATACTGACCATCCATGAAATGACTTTTCAATGACAGGAGGAAATATTCATGACATAATTCTAAATTAAAAAGCAAGAAGGGAGGGACAGCTCGGTGGCTTAGTCAGTTAAGTGTCTGCCTTCAGCTCAGGTCATGATCCTGGGGTCCTGGGATTGAGCCCCACATTAGGCTCCCTCCTCAGTGGGAAACCTGCTTCTCCCTCTTCCTTTGCCCCTCCCCCCACCCCCGTGTTCTCTCTAGCTTGTGCCATCTCTCTCTCTCAAGTAAATAAATAAAATCTTTTTTTTAAAAAAAAGAAAGGAAACTATGCAGATTTAAAAAAATATGTGTGTCTCTTAAAAAGACTAGAAATTTTTCCAAACATTGAAAGTGATTGTCTATGGGTAGTGGGAATACAGGTGATTTTTACTTTCTTCTTCATGATTTTCCATACTACAAAACTTTTTTACTTTGTAAATGTCATCATAACCCTCATGGCAAACACACATTTTTAAATAGTACCCAGATTTGCAGGGCAGAGACAAAGCGGGAGTGGGGAGTACATGTCGCCTTGACCTCACGGGTGTATTGTCTGCACCTCATTGATTTCCATTTCCTATTGAGTCCCTGCCCTTGGCTGCCCAGCTGCACTTGGCTTCATTGTCCCCTCTAACTTACAGTGATGGGGGGGGTCACTGTAAGGAACATGATGTCTCCCTATGATTGTCACCACCTTTCAAAGCCCTAGGAGTGTCTCTGTGTGCTTGAGCACTATGACACAATAGCTTTGGGTCACTAAAGACACTTGCCCAGACACCATCGTAGGAGGTGAAGGTAATGTGAACCAGGCTGGAGCAGCTAACTGACTTAGCTATTTACTTCCAGATTTATAGGGCACCACTGCTGAGAAATTAAACTTACTGAGCTATTTCCACAAGATATTAACTTTATGTAATCCTCACTAAACATAAATTGAGAGCTGGGTTTGGGTTTTGTTTTGCTGTTTTTCATTTTCAAATCAGTAATTAAAGATTATTCAATTATGATAATGTGTTTCTTTTAGGAATGGTCTTTGTAGCTGAAGCATGATGAATACCATGCAGCTTGGATGATAATAATGACTTTAAAAACTCTCCTATAGGGCGCCTGGGTGGCTCAGTTGTTAAGCATCTGCCTTCGGCTCAGGTCATGATCCCAGGGTCCTGGGATCGAGCCCCGCATCGGGCTCCCTGCTCGGCGGGAAGCCTGCTTCTCCCTCTCCCACCGCCCCACTTGTGTTCCTTCCCTCTCTGGCTGTGTCTCTCTGTCAAATAAATAAATAAATCTTAAAAAAAAACAAAAATAAAAAAAAAAACAAAACTCTCCTATAAAGTTCCAACTGGAGGAGATGTGCTTTCTCACTTTTTCTAGGCTAGCTGTTCTCTAAACTTCATTCCAGAATCACCTTTAATGCAAGGCAGACTTCCCAGGGTTACAGATGGGCAGGGTTGGCAGTGCATGTTTAGTGACTTGGAGCCCAGACACAGCTGGTACCCAGGGGGTCACATTAGTACACTGTGGGTAGCAATGGTAAAGGGCTTCAGGCTTAGTAATCATGGTTAAATGGTGGCTTAGTGTGGCCAGAAAGAATAGCTCAGGACCCTAGGCCCACAGATCTCCAAGGAGTGAAGGGAAAAGCCCCACTTGGGTCATGGTGGCTGATAGGGCTGCACAGTTTAGCCCAGCCTCCTCTCTGCAAAACAGCTCTTGCCTCAGGCTTCCCCAGCAAACATTTACTGAGGGCTAGTTGTTGATGCACATAACATCCCTGGTGAGCATGTAATCAGCACTCCTTCGGATGAGCACTTAGGCTGATAAGGTGAATCCAGGTACAAAAGACCAACAAGCAGGCTCCTGGCTCAGCTCCTGGCTCAACAGGAACCAGATCTCTCTCTTTGGTCCAACCTATCTCTCAGGGGATCAGGCAGAAACAGTAGAGGCTTCTAAATAAGGCTAGACCCAGGTTTTAGTCTTTCTAACTTGGCCAAATTTGTTTTGTTAAACCTCAGTTTCCTCTTCTGTAAAGTAGGGATGATACAATGTAACTCCTGGAAAGTATGGTGAAGTCAGCGAGATACTAGATGTAAGTGTGTAACACGGTTACTGACACCCAGTGGCTGGCGGGTATCCGTTCCCTTCCACAGCTCCCAGTGACTCCCAGGTTCCTCTCATTCAATCCTTAATACCAGTGACTACACTTCTGAGTCACCTGGGAAACTTGTAAAAACTACAGATGCAGGCACCTGGGTGGCTCAGTCATTAAGCATCTGCCTATGGCTCAGGTCGTGATCCCAGGATCCTGGGATGGAGCCTCACATCAGACTCTCTGCTTGTCAAGGAGCCTGCTTCTCCCTCGGTCTGCCACTCCCCCTGCTTGTGCTCTCTCTCTCTGTCAAATAAATAAAATCCTAAAAAAAAACCCCAAAACTACAGATGTTCCAGCCCAGTATTAATTATCTATTGCTGTGCAGCAAATCACCCCATGCTTAGTGGCTTAAAAATCATAAATGTATCATCTCACAGTTTCTGTAGGTCTGGAATCTGGATGCAGCTTAGCCAGGTGGTTCTGGTCTAGCATCTCTCATGATGCTATAATCAAGGTGTCAGCTGGGGTTACCATCACCTGGGGCTTGGCTGGGGAAGGAGAATATACCCCCAAACTCAGTCACATGGCCACTGGCCAAAGTTCCTCACCTATGGGCCTTCCATGGGTCTATCCATGACATGACATTTTGGCTTTCCCCAGTGCAAGTGATCTGGGAGAGTTAGAAGGCAATACCACCGTGTCTTTTATGACCTGGTCTGCAAGTCACATACTTTCACTTCCATCTTATTCTGTCTGAAGAAAGTCACAAAGTTCTGCCCACATTCTGTGGGAGGGAATACCTAGGGGAAGGATCACTGGGGGGGGGGGGGGGGGTCAATCCTGAAGGCTGGCCTCCACAGGCCCCAACCCCAAAGATTTAAACTCAACTGGTTTGGGGCTCAAGCATCTTTATTTATTTTTTCTTAACTCTCTAGGTAACTCCAATGTGCCACCAAGGTCAAAAACCACATGCTATATAGTCTCTCCTAAGTTACCTTCTCTCCAGCTCAACATGGGCCATTTAATCCCTTCTTCCCTCAGCATGTCCTTAACTGGCTCCTCCCCTCCTGCTGCTAAATTCTCATAGGTTCTGAGCCGTCTGGCCTGGAGTAGGGCCCTTCAGAATAGCAGATAGGGGCAGCAGAGAAGCTGAAGTCCAGATAAGCAAACAGCACCCAAAACTAACATGACAGAAACACTGGAAGGCCCTGGAGCTCCTGGAGCCAGTAGTTAGGCAAGGAGCCAGGCTAAGTCAGAAATCGTGACCAAAGCAAAGGGGCCCCCCACAGCCAAAGCAGTCTGCTGGCTCAGCCCTCGCTGCCTTTCTGTTCTTTACCCTCGGAAAAGCCAGTTTCAAAACACCTCCCTAAAGTGCCACAGGTGATGCCGACCAAAAGCAGCGTGGAGTTCGAGTTCTGAGGAGAACAGACAGTCCCGGCTTCCTGGCAGAGGCAGTTTCCCTAACACAAGCTGCCCTCAAGCCCTCTTCCAGTAAGCAAGCTTTCCTGGCTCATTATCATGTTGGCATTGCCATCTACAGATGAAAGTTGCCTACAACAAAAATAAACATGAAATGATTATGACATACACATCCGTGGGGAGAGAGGTGTCCATCATCACAGATGGCTTATTCATCTTCATGTAATGAAACCCAAATTGTAGTTGTATATATTTCCAGTCTGTTCTCTCTCTGCTCACTATAGAGGTATCTGGCTTTGTCTGGTCAGTTGCTGCCTGCTCTGGCCCTCCAGTCCTCTGGCCTATTGCAGCACAGAACCGAGGTAGAAGGGGGAACAGAAGGATGGAGGCATGAGAGCCAGGGCTTGGGGAAGGCTACGCAGGGGTGCCTCTGAAGAGACATGGGGAGTATCTGCAGCATACAAGGGAAATGGATGGAAGAGAAAAGGGCTGTAAAAAGAGAAATGGTTCTCAGGATTGAGTCCCTTTAAAATGTCCAAGGATAGCAATTAAAAACAAAAACAAAACTTAGTTATTGGAAATTTCTTTTTAGTTGATGGACTATGTTTTTTGATCATGATCATGTTTTGAGACTGGACCATGAGGGCCCCCTTGAGCGAGGTTACCTGGGTATCCACATTAGAGTCCATGCAGAGGTGAAAAGGTGTGGAGAGATCGGGGCACTTCACATAGGCACCGTGACTGAAGTGGGGGGTAGACAGGAGGCCACATCATACACAAGTTTGTGCCTTCAAACTGTGTCCTGTGAGCAGTGGGGAGCCTGTGAGGAATTACAAACAAAGGAGTCACCAGATTGGATCAGGGTGTGCAGGTGATGGGAGGCAGGCCATCTCATTAGGAGGTCTTCGTCCAGGTGAGAGATGATAAAGGCCCGTGCTAAGACAGTCTCAGTGGGGGAAAAGGAAGGACTAGATATGAGCAACACTTAGGTGATAAAATCGGTAGGACTCAGTGCTTTACTAGATCTTTGATGGGACAGGGAGCCAGGGGTACTCTGAAGAAGGAGGAGTCCAGGCTGACCCTAAGGGTCCAGCTTTGGTGTCTGGGGTGGGAGGCCATGACAGACTTCAGGGACATAAGGAATTCGGAAGGGGAGCAAGCACTGAACTCTAGTTATAGGCAAGATCAATGGGAAGGCACCTGATCGCACGCAGTGACAATGCATTATCCTTATGCGCTCTCATTACTAATAGTTTTCAGCTTTTATAACAAGTCTCTCTCAAACCTTATGGAGATGTAATATTTATTTAACGTTTTTTTTCAATTTCTAGGTTTTGCTATTCTGGGTACTATGGATACCCACATCACCTACAGCTCCCAGATATAATCCTTGGACTCCTTTGTTTGAAATTCTTCATTGGCTCCCCACTGTTCACAGGCTACAGTTCAAAGGCATAAAATGCTATTTACGATGTCTACCTCCCAGGGCGCCTGGGTGGCTCAGTCAGTTGGGTGTCTACCTACCGCTCAGGTCATGATCCCGGGGTCCTGGATTCGAGCCCCACGTCGTGCTCCCTGCTCAGCAGGGTGTCTGTTTCTCCCTCTCCCTCTGCCTCTCCCCCTGCTCACGCTCTCTCTCAAAAAAATAAAATCTTAAAAACAATGATGTCTACTTCCCAGTGCAGTGATGGCGCCTATGTGGAGTGCCATGAACTCCCCATACCTTTCCAGATTTGTGCGTTTACTCAGGCCCTTCCCTCCACTGGATTGCCATTCTGTCCCCACAACCTGCACCCCTGCTCCCCAAGCCCCCATCTGGAGGGCCCCTACTGTGTCTGTACTGTGTCGGTTCAATTATCACCCATCCTAGAAACAATTAATTCCCTCTTTACTTTCCCCATTGTGCTCCAAAGGTAATTCCATCCCAGTGTTTATAACCTTGATGCACCTATGATTTTAAATGTCTGCCTCATTCAATGAGGTTGAAAACTTCTTAAGGGCAGGACCTTATCCTGATAGTATGTAATAACTATAGTTTCATTGTTATGAATATTGTTCATGACCATTTGGTGAGCACCTAGTATGCGACAGAGCCAATGCTCTTTCCAACACCATGATGCCTTTTTCTCTTTTAAGATTTTATTTATTTATTTGACACAGAGAGAGAGCATGCACAAGCAGGGGGAACAGCAGAGGGAGAGGGAGAAGCAGGCTCCCCGCCGAGCAGGAAGCCTGATGTGGGGCTCGATCCCAGGACCCTGGGATCACGACCTGAGCTGAAGGCAGACGCTTAATGACTGAGCCACCCAGGTGCCCCTGAATTTTTCTTTTTGCTATTTTTATTGCTAGTGCCTGGCAGAGTCTAGCTTATAGTAGGCGCTCAGTAAACATTTTTAAACAAATGAATGTGTATCTATTTGTTGAGAAAAAACAGCAGGAAGTTTGAGTTTGACTCTTGTTACTTCTCTTCTCCAGCACATATGAAGCCTATAAGCTGATATCCTATTTCTAAGCCCCAAAAGTAGGTTTTTAGGAATAAATGAAGCAGATGTAACAAAAATTTTAATATACTATATATGCTTGTTTTTATATGAAAATTTCTAGAGCAATAACAGATGATTGGGGAATTACTTTTAACAGTATTTCAATGAGAAGAAGGAAATACAAATATGAATATGAACTTTTAATCAAGTATACTCCATTGTATAAGACATACCAACCTAGTAATCATTTCTTCATTTTTTTGTGTGTGATTTGATCCCTGAAGTTTTGGGCATTGTTGTAAGTTTTTCATGGTACAATATCTTAATAATGATTATATTAGTATTTGTTATTATATGATTTATGGGCAGAAGAAGCTTCATTTTATTATTTTCTCTCCTTTGAGTCTGTTTGAAAACTATTGTTATAAAAAGATGAAAGCTTTTTTTAATGCAGCATTGTTTTAGGATCTCTCCTTAGTAGACTCAACACTAGCTTCATAGTGGTTCCCTTTTCCTCCACTAAGCCCTCCCTTTTCCTACTAAGCAAGCAGACCACTCTCGGAGAGGTCACTCTGGTGAGTGAATGGTAGATCAACTGTGGCACATTATGTATTTTATCTGGCGAAATCACTCCCCAACATGTGCAATGAATTCGCCTGATCTGATTTGCCGGCATGATGTATGCAGCAGTGATTCGGGCCTAAACAGCCACCTGGAGAGGCAATCCTTCTTCAGGGCACAGCCCAGGGAATATGAGATGTGGTCAGTGACAAGCACGATGACAGCAAGATTTATCCGTCAGTTGGGGGCACAGTTAGTGATGGTTTTCAGCTTCAGGATGGGCTCCAGACTAAGTAGCAAAACTGCTCTAAGTCTGCAGCCTGGAGCAAATGAGAATTTTCCTTCATCTCTGAAAAACCTCAGCCAGACCTCTGAGTCCAAGAGAGTTGCAGCTTGAAACCCTGCAAGCCGTTAACCCCTCCTGAGGACAGAAGCTGTTGTGAGAAGAGCAGATGTGCAAATAAATTTGATAAAGCATCCAACATTCCAAATCCTCAAGGGAGCAAAATTGGGTTCAGATTATTTTGTTACATTTTTGGTGAGAGGTAGACAATGAACATGGAAACAAAAATAAGTTTTTAGAGCCAGAGATTTTGATACCAGAAAAGCCACTACCAATTTGTAACTTTAATACTACTTAAGCAGCCTGAGTTTCTACTGTCTTAGGTAAAAGATGGTGAAAATATCACAGAAATAATATATGTAAAGAGTCAGCACAATGCTGGAACATAGTTAGTTCTCAACAAATGATAGTTATATTGTCCTCGAAGATTTTTGACTGAGTTTGCAAGGTTCCAAGAGGCACACAAGAAAGAAAATAAGTGTTGGTTTCACAGATCAGAAAGAAAATAGTGAGGAAAGCAAGAAAATGATAAATTATGCGAAGACAGGTGAAGAAGACATTAGAGAAATTAACAGGCAGCCAACAGGAATACGGGGAAATAGGGGCAGCTAAGTTTCTCTTAGGTAGAGCTCAGTTTTTCGGGACTTGCTTCTGGTTTTAAAGGCATTAAATTATTAAAATTAAGCTGAAGTCTCCTGAACATTCAAAATCTCACTGTGATGGTTTGGAAGCTTTTAGCGCTGACTCATGCCACCCCCTCAGAGACACACAAGCATAGGGACAGTGTTGGCCTGAATGGATCTCAACGGCCACTGCCCATAAAAAGAAGTAGAACAGACAGCAGCTGAAGGGTTGCTAAACCAAGCCATTAAGTTACACTTCTTCCATTTCCCCAGTCTCTGTAAAAACTTTACAATTCATTAATTTTGTGGGATTTCAGGATCCCGAGTCTGTAATTCTTGGTTAGTGCTATCCCATCTGCTCTGGCAGAGAAGATAAGCATACATGGTTCCCAGCCACATATCAGCGCAGACTCTGGGCTCAGACCTAGAGATGCAGTTTCAACTCGGATGTTTAACATCTGCCTGATTTATGGCCCCTTGATTTATGAAGAGAGCTGGTAAAAGCTGTTGGGGAGCATTTTGATGCCACTTGTGTTCATTTTCAGCAATAAATTGTAATGGTGTTGCAAGAGCAAATGTATCAGACAGCCAGAGTCTATTATGGTGCCAGGCCAGCAGCATCCTGGGAAAACCACAATATTTTTGGGATGCAAAAAGCTATCTTTGAGTATCATTTGGGGCATATTTTCAAATACACAAAAATTAGGAATATAGGCATTCAGGTTCCCACAGCCACACTAATTGGGCCACATGATTGTCTAACCATCAGGTTGTATATGACATGGAGTATGACCGACATGTGTCAAAATTAGACCCAAAAGTGATTCAGCCATCTGCAGTGTGGAACTGTCAACCCTAATGGTCTGATTACACTCTGTGTTTGTACTATGACATTTTACATGGTTTATGCATTATCTCCTAGCTTGTTAAATAGCATTACAGTAACTTATATCTTCTCCCCTTCTTGCTTTGCCCTTGGTCTTTCCTAGTTGGGAACCCTCACTTCTTTTCACCCCAAAGCTTCACACGATTCTCTCTGGCATCAGTCACTCCCCCAGCCAGTCTCTCCTACAACAGATGCCATACCCATCTTTCTAAAGCTCCACTCTGTTCATATCATATTCATCCCCTTCATATTCTAATCATATCATTGTTTTGGTGCTCAAAAACCACCAATGGGCTTTCATACCTTTTGAAACACACAGTCATGACACATTTCACAACTAATGGGCTATGCGGATCTGGTCCTCAGGGGGACCTTCCCCAGATCCCCAGTTGTAGTCAATTTTTGTCTTCCTCATTTGACATTAAACTCTCTGACAGCAGAGATAGCGCCAGAATATAATAGGTGCTTATTAAATATTTGCTGAATGAAAATAAATAAATAAATAAATGTTTGCTGAATGACTAAATGAATGAATCCACTCATACACAGTGGCTGGCAATTTGAACTACTAAAAATTCTTCTGGAAAATAATCTGCAAATATCAATGTTCATGAAAATATTCATAATCCTTCACCTTAAAATAATATTTCTGAGAACATGTTCTAAGGCACCATTCAATGGGGAAACGATATCTATGAGGTATTGCTTATAATAATGAAATGTCAGAATGAATTTAAAGCAATAGTAAGAGAATGGCTAAGTTAATTAAGGTAAACCCATTCAAATGAATATTATAAAGTCAATAAAAATTATTATGATGACTTGTTAGTGATATGGAACATTCTGTGTTCTATTTTTTTTTTGAGAAGTATTGTAAATTAAAACTGTATCTAGTTTTATCCACTTACCTAGATAGGATGGTAAACAAAATACTTAGAAGTAAAAATGGTGGTATTATAGAAAAAAACTTTCTTTTATTTGGATTTCAGTTAGTGTTATTGTGCAAGTAAAAAGATCATCTTCCTGCCTAATAAATGAATACTTCCATGGCTCCCTAGCCCACAGAATAAAATCCAGACCCAGTCTACCATTCCAGATATTGAACAGCCTCTTTGTTTGTTTAGAACAGTCTTTTTTAAATCTATATTTCTAGGCTTATTTCTTTTTCATTTTTGGATATATATATATATATATATATATATATATATAAAGCACAGATGCAGTGAAGCCCTATGTGACTACCACCCAGATTAAAGGGAGAACATTCACAACTTCCTCCTAATCTCTATCCTTACCACCCCCACAAAGGAAACTACCATCTTGACTTTATTGTAGTCATTCCTTTTGTTTCTTTATAGTTTTATCACATAAACACTATCCCTGAGAAGAATGAAGAGGGGGAAATCAGAGGGGGAGACAAACCATGAGAGACGATGGACTCTGAAAAACAAACTGAGTGTTCTAGAGGGGAGGGGGGTGGGAGGATGGGTTAGCCTGGTGATGGGTATTAAAGAGGGCACGTTCTGCATGGAGCACTGGGTGTTATGCACAAACAATGAATCATGGAACACTACATCTAAAACTAATGATGTAATGTATGGTGATTAACATAACAATAAAAAAATTTTTTAAAAAACCCACTATCCCTGAATATCATATTACAATTTGTTTTGAACTAACTTAAATGGTATCATATATTTAAAACTTTTGGCTTCTTTTCATTCAATATTATATTGTTTATTCATGCTATGTGTGACTATATTTTGTTCATTTTCTTGAATGTCTAGCATTCCATCACATGAATAAACAGCATTCATTTATCCATTCTACTGTTGATGAATCTTAGGGTTCTTTGCAATTTGAGGCTATCATGAATAATGCTTGTACACATTTCTTGGTACTCAAGTGTATATATTTCTGCTGGATGTACATATAGGAGTGGAACTGCTGGATCATAAGGTCTGTGTATTTTTAACGTAAGTACATAATGTTCAATTTTCTAAAGTGTTTGTGCCAATTTCCATTCCCACCAGCAATGTATAAGAATTTGGTTTGCTCCATATCCTTCCCAAAACTTAATATATCAGTCTTAGGTTTTAGTCTGTTCTAGTTAGTATGAAGTGTTATCCCATTGTGGTTTTAATGTGCATTTCCCATGAATAATTAAACTTTTTATATATTTATTATTTATTCAAATATTCTCTTTTATAAAATGCCTATTCAAATCACTTGCCCATTTTTCCATTGGGTTTGTCTATTATTTTCTTTTTTTTAATCCAAATCTGTAATTCTTTTTTTTTAATTATGTTATGTTATAACCCTCTAGAACCCTCAGTTTGTTTTTCAGAGTCCATAGTCTTTCATGGTTCATCTCCCCCTCCGACTCCCCCTCCCTTCATTCTTCCCCTCCTGCTATCTTCTTCTTCTTCTTCTTCTTCTTTTTTTTTAAGATTTATTTATTTATTTATTAGAAAGAGAGAGAGAGCATGAGGGGGGAAAGGTCAGGGGGAGAAGCAGACTCCCCGCCGAGCAGGGAGCCCAATGCGGGACTCGATCCCGGGACTCCAGGATCATGACCTGAGCCGAAGGCAGTCACCCAACTAACTGAGCCACCCAGGCGCCCCTTCTTTTTTTTTTTTTAACATATAATGTATTATTTGCTTCAGAGGTACAGATCTGTGATTCAACAGTCTTGCACAAAGAACAAATGACCCAATCAAGAAATGGACAGAAGACATGAACAGACATTTTTCCAAAGAAGACATCCAAACGGTCAACAGACACATGAAAAAGTGCTCAACATCACTCAGCATCAGGGAAATCCAAATCAAAACCTCAATGAGATATCACCTCACACCAGTCAGAATGGCTAAAATTAACAAGTCAGGAAATGACAGATGTTGGCAGGGATGCGGAGAAAGGGGAACCCTCCTACACTGTTGGTGGGAATGCAAGCTGGTGCAGCCACTCTGGAAAACAGTATGGAGGTTCTTCAAAAAGTTGAAAATAGAGCTACCATACAATCCAGCAATTGCACTACTGGGTATTTACCCCAAAGATACAAATGTAGGGATCCAAAGGGGTATGTGCACCCCGATGTTTATAGCAGCAATGTCCACAATAGCCAAACTGTGAAAAGAGCCAAGATGTCCATCGACAGATGAATGGGTAAAGAAGATGTGGTACACACACACACACACACACACACACACACACACACACAGGTATATTATGCAGCCATCAAAAAGAATGAAATCTTGCCATTTGCAACGACGTGGAGGGAATTGGAGGGTATTATGCTGAGTGAAATAAGTCAATCAGAGAAAGACATGTATCATATGACCTCACTGATATGAGGAATTCTTAATCCCAGGAAACAAACTGAGGGTTGCTGGAGTGGTGGGGGGTGGGAGGGATGGGGTGGCTGGCTGTCTATTATTTTCTTATGGTTTTATAGAAGCTATTTATATATTCTGGATGTAAGTTCCTTGTTATATGTGTTGCAAATATCTTCACCCACTGTGTTGCTTGCCTTTTAACTCTCTTAGTGACATTTTTGATGAACAGAGATTTTTTAAATCCAACGAAGTCCAGTTTGTCACTTTTCCTTTATGAGTATATGTTTGCTGTCCTGTTTTGAGAGCCTTTCCCCATCCAGAGGCCCTATATTATCTTACAGAAGTTTTATTTTTGGCTACTGATGTTTAGAACCTACAACCTGAAATTGATTTGGAGGTAGGGTTTGTGATGGGGCTATTTCTTTTCTTTTGCCCCATTTTGCTCTTTCCCACCACTCCCAGTTCCTTCCATACAGCCTTGTCTTTCCTTCTGCACACTATGCTCTCACCTTGCTTCCCCAACTCTGCCTGCCTTTTCTATCACTAGCTGCCTAGGCTC
The DNA here is from genome assembly GCF_011800145.1 of Mirounga leonina. Lineage (NCBI taxonomy): Eukaryota > Metazoa > Chordata > Mammalia > Carnivora > Phocidae > Mirounga > Mirounga leonina. Next base: position 34,028,340 of record NW_023270825.1, on the reverse strand, counting down.
TACCCATCCACCAAGATCTGGCCTATATGCAATCCTAGCTCCAGTGCCCAGTCCCAAGAATTAATTTCTATGCCCACTATTTCTCTCCACCACATACTCCCAAAGCATGTTTTCAGTATCTTTTATTTATCACTCAACACATTTGTATACTGAAGACATATAAAAATGATGTATCATTAATACATCTAATCAAATTTACTAAACAGTAAGTTTCCTAAGGAAGGTATCTATTTCATTTTTGAATCATCCATGAATAATAAGGACTTGATGTTTCCTACTAACCAAGAGAATGGGACCTCAAACAGATTCAAGTTAATCAGGGAAAATAAAGGAATGGGATACTTCTTTCATCAGAGCTATAGATTAAGAGGCAGACCCCTACAACTGTCTTATTTTGCCCTTAGAATGTTTTAAGAGTCCATGAAAAACCAAAAGTTCTTCAACTGCAAGATTCAGCATAGCCAAGGGGATGCTTAAAACAGCAGAGTTGGTAGAAAGTGTCCAAATACTTGCTAACTGATAACTGATAAAATGTTAGAAGGTATTTTAAGAAACAGAGAACCAGTCAATTGCTTAAGATAGCCAATCTGGATTACTGAGGAGGTGAAGTGTCATTCACTTCTTTACATTTATTCAACAAGTGTTTATTTACCATGTTCTAGGCACATTTCTAGCTGTTGTGTATATAGCAATAGATAATACAGACAAAGTCCCAGCCATCATATAGCTGGCAATCAAGTGAAGAGAATGGATGATAAACTAATGAAATACAGGCATTGATAAGTGCTATGATGAAAAGCAAGCAGGGAGAGGAATTAGAGAGGAGGGCAGAATGGAGGGGGTCACTGTTTGACGGGGGAGCCAGAAACTTAGATGACATGGCCAAATGGCTGAAGTGAGAGAGCAGGCATGGCAGGCAGAATTTTGGTCCCCAGGGTCTCCATTCCTGGTGTCATTCTCATGAATATGTTACTATGTTGTGTTACATGGCAAAGGGACTAATAAGGTTACTAATTAGTTGACCTTAAAATAGGAAGATTATCCAAGAATATGGGGGTCAGTCTGATGCCATCACCCAAGTCCTTCAAAGCAAAAAGCAGGAGCAGAAGAGGAAGTCAGCACGATTCAAAGCGGAAGGATTCGGCACACATGGTCACTGGCTTGAAGATGGAGGGACCTCGTGAGAAGGACTGTGGGCTGCCTCTGGATGCTGAGAGGCAGAGGAATGGGGACCACAGTACCAGAGCCACAAGCAGTCAAATTCTGCCACCAACCCAAATGAGCATGGAGGCAGATTCTTTTCCAGAACGTCCAGCCCAGCAGCCAACACCTTGACTTCAACTTTGGGAGAGTCTGAGCAGAGAACCCAGCCCATCATGCCAGACTCCTGACCTAAAGAAATGAGAGATAATGAGTGGGGTTATTTTAAGCTGCTAGATTTGTGGTGATTTGTTACTACTGCAGCAATAGAGAACTGTTACAAGGGGCGATCTACTCTCAGGGAACGACAATGTAGTGGCCCTGAGCTGTGAGCACACTTGGCAGAGGCTAAGAACAGTGAGTCGGCCAGTGTGGTTGGAGCAGAGTGATGCAGAGGGAGAGTGGTGGTAGATGAGGCCAAAGATACAGTGAGAGGTGGACCACAAGGGGCCTGAAGGCTTTTACATTTTCACAGGAAGCTACTGGAGGATTTTGAGCAGGAGAATGATGTAATAAGACTTACCGTTTAAAAGGATTTTAAAAAATAACTCTTGCTGTCACGTAGTAATGCACTACAGGAAGGCTAGTATAGATATCTCCTGTCCTAGTTGATGAGAGAGATCACGATGGCTGGGAGGTGAGAAGTTGAATACTAAATCTATTTGAAGACACAGCCGGCGTAGTGGATGTGGAGGTAAGTAAGAGTGAGATGTGGGGATGTGAGTAGGTGGTTGGATGCACAGTTCTGGAGACATGTACAAGGAACTGACAGCAGACAGATGTGATTTAAAGCCATGAGACTGGAGATTTCCTGGAGAGTGAACATAATTAGAAAAGAGGACTGCTCCCTGAGGCAGGCCATATTTAGAAATCTGGAAGAGGCAGGGCGAGCACCTGAGGTGTGAGGAAAACCAGCGAGTCGGCAGTGTCCCAGGAGCGAATGTTTCAAGAAGTGGGGGGTGACCCGTGTGACACGCTGCCAAAAGGAGAGGAGAGGAGAGGAGGATGGGACTGAAGCACTGGATTTGCAGCAGTGAGGTCGCCGGTGACCTTAATCAGGCTGCTTTTGTGAAGTAGTGAGGATAAAAGCCTGTTTGGGGCCATCTCAAGAGGAAATGGAAGAAGTGGGGAGAGTGAGTACAGACACCTTTTTTTGAAACCTTTTACTGCAAAGAGGGGCAGAAAAGTGAGGCTGTAGCGGAAGAGAAATGCAGGGTCAAGAGAGGATAACTTTTCTCTAAGCTGGGAGCTATTACAGCATGTGTTCACTGTTGAGGGGAATGACCTAGTGGAGAATAGGGATTCCTGCAGGAGTAAAATGCCAGAAGAGGGATCCAGGCCCCGGGAGAGGAGGCGGAGAGATGAGTGCAGAGATCAGCAGGTTGGAACCTATGTTGGGAGGATGTGGATGTGTCCTATGGAAAGAAGAGTAACCACCCATACCACGTACATGGCACTGGACAGTCAGAGAGAGGTGCCCCTTCACTGCCTCAGGGAGATCATTTTATTTCACACGCAAAGACAACTGTACCTCAAAGAAGGTAAGTAACTTGCCTCTGGTCACCTGTCGGTAGGGTCAGAGTCAAATGACAGGTCTTTGAGACCGACTTCAGAGAGCGAACCATTCATGGAAGTTTTGATCAATTGCTTTTTCAGTCCAGGGGTTGATTCTTGCTTCGGACAACTGGAGATTACCTGGAGTAAGTCAGAACTCCATGGCAGATAGAGCCGAGAAAAATCAAGAAGAAAAAGATCTGGTTTTGTGAACAGAAGAGGTAAGACCACATATATTAACTAGGCTAGAGGTATGTAGACAAGATAGATAAAACAAGGAAGAAAAAGCAAGAAAATTCTAATAGGGACGAGATTTTGTACCTGCACATTATCTATTTGTACAAGGTTTGTGTCCAGAGAGCTCACCCACCACAACAAAGGCTCTTGGTCCTTGTACTCCAAATGTCCCCTGGATCACATTGCAATGATTCCAAAGCCCCCGCCCAGGCTGACACTTGGTTACCATCACCATTTTCCGATGGGATGCACACGATGCCCACAGGGCAGTCTATCAGCTTTGGAATTCCTGGCTTCTGCCTTGTTCTTTTCAGGCTCCTGTCCCTGGCTGTTCATAGCCACAACCATGCTGTGTCTCCCCCCCCCCCCCCCCCCCCCCCCCCAGGGCTACTACTGCCCGTGTTCATCAGGATGCCCTATCAGGGCAAGGGACTGACTTCTGTGCCCGGCCTTGGGGAGCTGGTTGGTGCAGGGTCCTGTGCAGAATCAGGGAGACTGTCTCACTGCCTACCCTGGGCCACGTTCTGTTTCCAGTGCCCTCGCAGTGCTGTGGGGCCCAGAGCCTCAGTGTTAAAGAACTTTCTGTGAGCCCCTGGATGCACCCCTAGCCCAGTGTGCCACAAAGACAGCTTTTCCATTTTTGACCTCCTTTTCCATTTCTGAGTCAAGCCCAGTTCAAAGGAATGAACAAGGAATGGATGCTACACCTTTTTACCACCTCTCCTTTCCTTCTCGTCACCAGCCCCCAACCCAAACCCTTCCTTTCTCACCACTTGGATCAAGGTTATCAACAGCCAGGGATGAAGTGGGGGTGCTCTGCATACCAACAACTCTGAAACCCACGTCAGCCCCAACTTGCTTCTTCCATCCTCTCCTTGGCTAACCAAGGGTGGCCTGGCTGCAGGTGCCTGATCAGAGGGAGAAACTGCAGGGGGCAAGGGGAGAGGGTGGTGGTTGGTGGAGAACATCTCACATCCTCTTCAAGCTCCTTCTGTGAGGGGCCAGAGGTGTCCCTAGGTCTGTTTATGTAGAACCAGTGAACAAAGAAAAACAGGTTCCAGCTGGGTTCTCTGTACCTTACAAGGGAGCAGAGTGCTGATACTAACTTCCTTTTAGGCTGTGAGGTCCTAAGGGCAAGGATTGTGTTTTTTTTTCAACCTAGCAGAGTGCCCTAGACAGACAGACAGAAACGCTTGAGTAAACTATATGCCACTTGAGGGCAATACATGTGTCTGATACTTTTGTTATTTCCAAGGGCTGCAGGAATGCTCATCTCATATTAAAAGCTCATCATATGCCTACTACTGGTCATTGAGAAGCAGCTCAGTATCAGGCCAAGAGTACAGGAGTGGGAAACAGAAGAGCCAGTTTCCGGGCCCAGCTCTGCTCTGTGATCCTGAGCAAATCCCTCCACCTCCCTGAGCCCCATTTTTCACATTTCTGAATAAAGAACACCACTGGCACGTCCCGGTACTGTGTGAGATCAGGAAGAGTAGTGTACGCAGAATTCCTGACTTCACCAGACTTGAAGCACTGGACAGAGGAAAGACATTCCTACCCTGCTCTCCCCTCTCTCCCCCCACCAGGCACAAAAGCACATTGTAGAAAACCTTGGAATCGACGAGCCAGCACCTTCCAAGTAGAGGGGACAGGTCTACACTTTCAAGGCTGTTAACCCAACAACAAAGAGCAACACAGAAAGAGGAAGCCACTTCCATGCACTCTGGAAGACAGACAGGAGGGCACCTGGAAAGGAACTCAGGAGCCCAGACAGAAAACTCACCCCCAACTCCGGGGTCACTCGGTTCCTCTGCAGAGGCCCAGAGTCAGGATTCGGCGGGCAGCAAGTGCATGGCAACAGGAGGCTTTAACAAGGAGACATTGGCAGTTTCTACTTTTCCTGCAATCAGATAGGTTAGAAATAAAGCCTCATTTGGGGTCTCCCCAAAGTTAATGAGACTGAGCTGACAGTTCATTGACTTGCTTCACAGAATTTATTTTACGAGTGTCTCTAATCCACATGGCTCCTCTCCGCTTTGGGACTCAACCAAGGGGAAACTCAAGAAATCCCACCGGCTTATTTATACTTACCATGTGGTCCCAGATGCAGTGTGCATTTAATCAACATAATTATTATTCCATTGTGAGAGAGAAAACGTTATGTTGGAGATGATTTTAATACACACGCATGCCCACACATACACTCATATTTGTGTGTGCGTGTTTGTGTGTCTGTCTGTCTGCCTCTCTGAATGCTCAAATTATAGTTTGTGAATTTCCCACAGGTGCTGGTCTTCCTATTCAATCTAGAATCCAGATGAATTTTACAGGGGGATGTCTCTCCCCAGCAGAAGGCAAAATTTCTCCACTGGCACAGAAAGATCTTGAAGAACTGCCCTTTTCCAAGGTGATGTCCCCAGGCAAAAGCCAGACCTCAGAGGGAACATCTGTGTCCACACTCAGGGAAAAGTGCCCTAGTCCTGGGTTTCCAGCCACAGTGAAGATTCTGATGCCTGAACACAGTGTGGGAGGTGTGGAGGATGGGCCTATGCACAGACGACCAATGCCATCCCCTACCCTCTACCCCACTTGGGACAGAGAGCTTCAAGAATAGCTGATATTAAATTTCCTCCCAGCGCAGTGAAATGGGGACTTGGGGTCAAGTCAGGTAAATCAGATTATAAAAGTAAGAATTATGCACTTGGAGTTTATGGTTAAGATCCATATCGATTCCAATGGGAAAATGATTTATTACCTAAACGAACACAGTTGGTTTGCTAGATTAAATCCTTTCAAAACAGTATCTATGGAGAAAAATCAAAGTGGTTTTTTGGGGAGGAGAGAGTCTTTGGCAGCCAAGACATTGGGAATCGAGTTTGTGCCGTAATTGGTAGGCACGCAGAACTTTCTCCTCACTGCCCTTCCCTGCTGTCTCCTGGACTCCCATGAAGGAAGCTGCCTTGGCTACTGCTCTTTGGCTTCTGGGGGTGGAACTGACTTGCCCAGCTTCAGATCAGCTTTTCACCACCTCAGCTACTTCATCACCTGCCTGGGAAAGTCATCTGAAAAGGGTGTGTCCAACTAGAAAGGCAGGGTAAGCAGGATGCATGTTTACTCAGGGTCTTTGTTCATGTTATTTTGCATTAGGGAAGGCTGTCATAAGGACGTGCACCTGAGCAAGGGGGTGCCATGAAGCCCAGAAGCAGCTGCATACCAGGCCTTGGGCGACTACCGGAGCCTAATTCAGACATTCTCTCAGCTGCAGAGTCTCATTAATCCCTACTGTGAACTCCACCCTTAACCCAAAGGTCCTCTCTGTTTCTGCTTCTGCATCCCCAGGAGCCATGTCAGCCTCTGCTCTAGTACCTCCTAACTTGTATGCTCATGGTTATGATGTCCTCCTGGACTCTTCTCTAGCATACCTGGGTCCTATCTTCTCTCAGTATGTTGGCCCATCTCTGCTCCTCCTACAAACTAATCAACCCTCTCTCCCTAATTCCAGTCTGGATTTCTAAGGAAGACTCACATCCTTACTTAGCCACACCATGCAACATCATTGGCCATGTGACATCATTGGCCATGTGACATCACTGGCCAGCCTAAGGATTTCCTAATCCCTACATCAGACACCTTCTACCAGTCTAATTGGCTTAAGCTGTGGCAGTGAGGTTCCACTCCCGAGAACTCCACTACTTCTATAATTACAAAGCAGTGCGCGAGAATTTCTTAGTATGAGGCTGTGGTCATGGCCGACTTTTCAAAGCTTAGCCTATTTAGAACACGCAGGATGTCAGAGGGCCGTTGTCAATTAGCTGATCATACTTTCTCATATCTCTTAGTTTGGATTCAATAAATCATTTTTTAAACCCCATTTTACAGAAGCTTGTCTTCTCCATTTTAAGAAAGAAGTTAACTACAGAGATTTGACCCACTTTCCACTTTAAAGTGGAAGATATCACTGGGCAGAACAGGGGGCTTAGATGCCTGACAGGAGTCCCCATTCAAGGGCCTCCAACTCAGGGGGTCCAGCTTAGCAGGTTTTCAATGTCATTTGGGAAGCACAGCACTTCGTCCTCCATGGGGACAGACCTCTTCCCTTATAACAAAGGCTCATGTTTCTAGGACAGTTCTGAAGAAAACCCACCCAAGAAGGACTGCCTTGGCCACTCACTTAGTTCTTCCGTCTCATCAGTCAGCAAGCAGAGCAATGACGTGGGTGTGAGGCTGTCATGTGCCTCACACAAGACACATGCCTCAAGCAAACATCCTCTGGCACCCGGATCTCAGGTGTGGGCTCAGCAGACAGGGCCATCTTGGTCCCCAGAGGCTGAGAGGTCACCTCCGTGGCGTCTGGGGCATGTGGATGGAACTGCAGCCTCCAACCCCATGTCCCCAGCAAGGCCCACTTGAGCGGAGCATGAATAGGCCGCTGCAATCAAACAGGCTGGCAGAACGAGCGCACTTGTGCTCGGTGGTGCATCAGGAAATTGGCCTTCTTTGCTTTTAACAGGTCATTTCTCCAGCAGTTTTATGATTACCAAAGACAATCAGGGCAGTTGGAAACCTGCAATATTTGTACCCTTTATGCTGTTTGGGCCTCAAGCACCAAAAACATTAAGTCAGTGCCCTAGAGGACCCCTCCCCTTTAGAGAAAATGTTTAGTAATTGAAAGGCACTCGTTAATATTTTAAAAATTCCCCAGTCAATATTCTAACAATTAACATGATTATTTACTATTTAGGGATGAGCTGAGGATATGACAACAGTCTTTCTTCTACCACCTTCTGTTTTCTATCAGGAATAAATAACAACACTCAACTATTCATAGTATCTATTAGCAGCCAGTACAATTTTAAATAATATACATAAATATCTATTTTGTTGTTGTTGCTCCATCAACTTTTAGCAGTATTTCTTGACCACCACCTACCACTCTAATAATCTTACTATTTCTAACCTACTTCTTTTCGTAGCCATACGTCTGTTGTTATCCATATTCACTTGTACATGGTTGATGATAAGAACATTTAAATGCCATTCCATAACCGTAATTGCGTCTTCCACACTTTGTTTATAGGGTGAGTCTAAAGACTAACAAGCCAATAAATAAATACCTTTTTTGTTGTAATTACTATGTAAATATTACTCACCACAGAGTATAATTACTTTTCTTTCTCTACAGGTAAAATGTCATGACCCTTGGGACATTTGAAGAACATCATCTGAAAACAGATGATTTGTCCTGACACTCAGCCAATGCTCCAAATATGTCATAATATAATAAACATTGACATGTGGTCCATGACTTTGTTATAAAACTATTTTTGTCCCAAGATTTCCAATTGCCTTTTGTTTTTCTTGTTGACAGAAGACAAATAAACTGTTAAAATAGCCTCAATTTTATTTCTGCCTCTCAATGATAGTGTTGCATGGAATCCCCATTTTATCCAGATACAACCTCCACAGGCCTTCTTTCCCTGTGGATCAGCTGTTCACCAGGCCTGATGCACTTGCCCTGCTAGGACTTTCCCTTACCACATTTTTGGGTTAGAACCACTCTTTCCTTGATTTGAATTTCCCTGATAGCTAATGATGATGAACATGTGTCTGTTAGCCATTTGTATGTCTTCTTTGGAGAAGTGTCTGTTCATGTCTTCTTCCCATTTTTTGACTTGATTATTTGTTTTTTGGGTGTTGAGTTTGAGAAATTCTTTATAGATCTTGGATACCAGCCCTTTATCTGTAGTGTCATTTGCAAATATCTTCTCCCATTCCATAGGTTGCCTCTTTGTTTTGTTGACTCTTTCCTTTGCTGTGCAGAAGCTTTTTATCTTGATGAAGTCCCAAAAGTTCATTTTTGCTTTTGTTTCACTAGCCTTTGGAGATGTATCTTGAAAGAAGTTGCTGTGGCTGATGTCAAAGAGGTTACTGCCTATGTTCTCCTCTAGGATTTTGATGGAGATACCACCTTACACCAGTTAGAATGGCAAAAATTGACAAGGCAAGAAACAACAAATGTTGGAGAGGTTGTGGACAAAGGGGAACCCTCTTACGCTGTTGGTGGGAATGCAAGTTGATACAGCCACTTTGGAAAAGTGTGGAGGTTCCTTAAAAATTTAAAAATAGAGCTACCCTATGATCCAGCAATTGCACTCCTAGGTATTTACCCCAAAGACAGAGATGTAGTGAAAAGAAGGGCCACATGCACCCCAATGTTCATAGCAGCAATGTCCGCAATAGCCAAACTATGGAAAGAGCCGAGATGCCCTTCAACAGATGAATGGATAAAGAAGATGTGGTCCATATATACAATGGAATATTACTCAGCCATCAGAAAGGATGAATACCCAACTTTTACATCAACATGGATGGGACTGGAGGAGATTATGCTAAGTGAAATAAGTTAAGCAGAGAAAATCAATTATCATATGGTTTCACTTATTTGTGGAACATAAGGAATAGCATGGAGGACATTAGGAGAAGGAAGGGGAAAATGAAGGGGGGGAAATCGGAGGGAGAGACGAACCATGAAAGACTATGGACTCTGAGAAACAAACAGGGTTTTGGGGGGGGGGGATGGGTTAGCCTGGTGATGGGTATTAAGGAGGGCACGTACTGCACAGAGCACTGGGTGTTGTATGAAAACAATGAATCATGGATCACTACATCAAAAACTAATGATGTATTGTATGGTGACTAACATAACATAATAAAATTAAATTAAAAAAAAAAAGAACCACTCTTTCCTTAATCATTGCTTTCTTTCTCCCCGTTTTTGCTAGCATGACTCCCTTATTTTGCCAAGTAGATATTTTCTGAGCCCCTGTGTATCTAAAAATGTATTTCACCCTCCCACTTGATTGACAGTTTGGCAGGATACAAAATTCTAGATCATATTAAACAGTTCAAAATAATTTTCCCTTAGAACTTTATGGCATTGCTCCAACAACTTTCATCAGCCAGTGTTGTTGATGCCGGATGATTTTTATTACAATGCAGGCTTCCTGATTTGCTAGTTTGTTTCACCCTGAAAACTTTTAATGTCTTCTCTTTATTCTGACCTTTCTGAGTTTGGTGAAATTATTCTTATGTGTGGATCTTTATCCTTTCGTATGGCTTAGCCCTTGATGAGCCTGTCACACTGAAGACTTGTACTTGTCTTCAACTCTTAGAAATTTTCCTCACAATTAAAAAATTCTACCCTGTATTATATAGTTTAAATGCTGGAATTACTGGTCATATGTTGAATTCTGAACTGATTTTCTCTTTCGTTTTTTTCCTTCATGTTTTATGTCTACCTTTTTGTTCTATAGTTTGGAATATTGCTTTGGCTTTATTGTGAACCTTTGCTACTAATTTTTAAGATTTTTGACATAGCTTTTCTATTACAAGAGTTAATTCTTTGACCATCCATTTATTATATCATTCATTCTATTCTTGTCTCAGATACAGTGTCTTCTCACATCTCTGTGAAGGCAGAATCAGATTTTTAGAAGTTCTCTTCTGTTTCCTGGAATAGCTCCTTCAGTGTCAGTTATAATTATTTTGATTCCTCTTTTACATACTGCTCTTCTTTCTCTGACATACTATTCACTCATATCCCACAATAAGAACCAAGGCTGGTTATGAAATAAAGGAAATTTTCAACTTTGATGTTCGTGAGCTCTGCTCCCGGGTTCCCAGGGAAGCCATTCCCTAGCATTTACTAAGGTCAAAATGACTCAGCAAAACCTCACACCATGGGCTCTATTTCTGTCCCGAGCACACATTGTACATATGCTTTGTTAAAAATAATAATAATAATAACCAGAAAGGAGTATTCCAAAGATAAGACAAAGAAAAAAAAAAAACCTGCTTGGTTCCCATGAGATTAAAGTCATACAGCCTTGCACATACCAAAAACATAAGATAAAGTCTGTAACTTTCTGGAATGTCCTTTGTCATGGTCATTTGTAACTCTTTATGTAAAAAACAAAACAAAACAAAACAACTGCACCAAAAGCTCCTTCCCTCAAGCACTCTCTTTATGAAGACTGTGTATCCCGGGCAGCTGTCCTAACTTGGACTCAAATAAACTCTTTTCTTTTTCCTCTAAAATTTTTTAATAAAAAGGTTTGTTCATTTTGCACGTCAACACTGGTATGGTTTCTTTCTGCTACTTTATAGGACTATATGATGATTTTCCCAATGGACCTCTGTCCTGAAATAATAGGCTGGTTGTAACTGTTGTGTATCTGGGTAGGATATATTTAACGGAAGGCTTTTCTTTAGGGTGATCAGTGATAAATAAGCTATCCAAATTCCAGAAGAAAAAAATGCTTTATTCTGGGGTAGCAATAATCTCCAAGTGTCTTAGCTCTCTATAGATTGCTTGTTCTCTTGATTTAAAGAAAGAAAACAGTTTTCAGTTTTGGATTGTTTTGCTTTTTGTTTATGGTTTTTGTTTATTTGTTTTTAGTCTTGGTGAAAATCCAAAGTACTACTTATTCTATAAAGGGAGGTCAAAGAGAAGGTGAGTAGAGGGCTGACTTCTGCAGCTCTCATCTTCAATCAGTCCTTCTCCCTATAGCTTCCTCTCACCCTTGCCCTCCATACCTATTGACTCAGAGTCCAGAACCTCTTAAAGGTTTCACAGGTAAAATCAACTTCCACTTCTCCTCATGTCCCACTGTGGCTTCCTCTGCTTCACTCACTAATCAACACATTCCAATTTTCCCTCTTCTGAAAATTTCTTAATATCATTTATTCACCAGTGGTCTCTCCAAACTCTGTGCCGTTATAAGCTTATTCCTCTCTATGTTTCTCTAAGTCCTGAATTTCAACTGAGTGTCAGGGAATAAGGGGGGTCCATGAGTGAGTAGTTTTCACATCTTCAATTAGAAGCCTCCAAACCTTGTTTGGGGGTGTTTAGACAAGAGGAGAGTAGTATTTCCCCTCCTCCCTCCCCCAGGGCCAGAGCAGGGACATCAATGTTTGTTGCCTGGGGAGGACAGTTGTGCCCAACAGAGTGGCTCTTCATAAGATTCATGAGCCACAAAGGCTGTGTGGCAGGAGGGTAAAGAGGAGAGAGCAGAAGACCTTGATAGCATGGTGAGTCAACTGTCCAGACAACTGTGAGTCTGTGAGTCAGCTGTTGGTGGAACTCTGATAAGTAACTGGGAGTCTCTTTAAAAAAGGGTAGAAAAGAGGGAGTTAACTTCGAAAACTGGGCAAACAGAAGCTCATTTCAACATATGCTGGGGATAAGAAAGAAAGTGTAACCTTATATTGTAGTCTGGGTTGCTCTTTATAAGCTTGCTTCCATAAAAGTGTTAGTAAAGTTCAAGTGAAGATCAATCTTTAGAATATAGAAGGCCACCTCCAGGGACAAATTTTTGTTTGGTACAAGTAATTTTCCTCTTATATAATGCCTGATCCAAGGTGAGGGTAGGATGGTGTGGAGGAAACCAATATTTATTAAGACCCTACTACATGTTATGAATGTTGTATATCTTATTTCATTCAATACTCAAATGAACTCCATGAGATTCATTCAGTCCTTGAATTGGTTAAATTTAATGAGCAGGCTATATATACCAATAACTGTGCTAGCATGGGGAGTACAATGGTGTATGAAAACCATCGTATCCTTGTACACCACCACTGGCTCACTGTGTTTGCAGTCTAGTGGAGGAGACAGACTTAATTAAATAATCACTTATTTATAAGTGTAAAATTATAAAACAAGTTCTATAAAGTACTATATGATGCCCATCAGAATGCACAAATAAGAAACCTGACCTTTAATGAGGGAAGGACCAAGGAAGGCATTTTTAAGAAAATGACATTTGATCTGAAATCTAAAAAAAAATAATGATAGTTAACCAGTTGAAAAGGAGAAAGAGGGTATTCCGAGTAGAATACAATATGTGCAAAGGCCCTGGGGTGGAGAGAGCATGGCATTTTTAGATGTGTGAAAGAAGCACCATTTGGCAACCACCATAGTCATAATTATTTCAGGCAGGAATCATCACTAGATTCTAATATTAGAAAATGAAAGTTTGATAAGGAACAGGATTCTACATAGTCTCAAAGTAGCTCTCATAAGATTTTTTTATTACAAAGGGAAAAATAGTAACATTTCAGTGAAAAAACCCGATAGATATCACTTTAACTAACTGACCAAAGTTAATATCACAATAGCAGTAATGAGACAAATTGATATCACATGCTTCCTGATACAATGCACTAAGAAGAACACAAAATCGCTTCTATGGTATTCCTGCCAAAAATGTATAACCTGTATGTAATCATGAGGAACCATCAGACAACTGAAAATGAAAGACATTCTCCAAAATAACTGGCAGGACTCTTTAAAAATGTCAGTGTCATAAAAGACAAAGAAAGACTGAGGAAGTATTCCAGATTAAGGAGTTGAAAGAGAAATGGCATTTTGTAGAATGTGTGATCCTGAATCCTAGAGAAGAAAACATTTTTTTCTTTTGCTATAAATGACATTAATGGAAAATTACTTGTACCAAACAAAAATTTGTCCCTGGAGGTGACCTTCTATATTCTAAAGATTGATCTTCACTTGAACTTTACTAACACTTTTATGGAAGCAAATGTTTTAAGGAAAACATTTTTTTTCTTTTGCTATAAATGACATTAATGGGGTAACTGGTGAATTTTTTTTTTTTTAAGATTTTATTTATTTGACAGAGAGAGCACAAGCAGAGGGAGAGAGAGGGAGAAGCAGGCTCCCTGCTGAGCAAGGAGCCCAATGTGGGACTCGATCCCAGGACCCTGGGATCATGATCTGGGCCGAAGGCAGCCACTTAACCGACTGAGCCACCCAGGCATCCCGGGTAACTAGTGAAATTTGAAAGAGGTTTGTAAATTAGAAAACAGTACTGTATTTATATTAATTTATTTTTGATGCTCTCAAAAAGTTCAGAAAAATATAGAAAAAATGATAAATACAGTAGAGTTTAACATGAGAGGAATGTGTGTGAAGGGTACACAAGAACTCTTTGCACTGTTTGTGCAATCTTTAAGTCTGAAATTATTTCAGGGTAAAAAGGTAAAACAGCAGGGCTGCCTGGCTGGCTCAGTCAAAACAGCATGTGACTCCTGATCTTGGGGTCATGAGTTCAAGCCTCACGTTGGGTCTAGAGCTTACTTAAAAAAAGGGGGGAGGGGTTAAAACAACAAAAATATGTGACAGAAGACCTCAACAGGTGGAGCTCAAGAGACAAAGAATGTGAGGCCACATGGAGCTGAACTAGTAGAGAAAGGCCAACCCATGCTGTCCTTGAAAATCACGTTAAGATGTTGGTCTTTATCCTGAAAGCAAAGGGAAGCCACTGAAAGGCATAGGCAGGTAGATGTCATGATCAGATCAGCATTTTGTAAAGATCACTCGGTTGCAAGGCAGAGGAGAGAGACTGTAGAGCATCCAGAATAACTAACTATAGGAAGGCCAGTTAGGTGGGAACATCATGGATGGCAGTGGGCAAGTGGATGGATTAACAAGCTACTTGGTAGTTAGCAATGACAGTGCTTGGAATGGGCTGGAAATGGGAGAGGAGGGTGAGCAGAGATAATGGGAGGAATTGAAATGGACCCCTGGGTTTCTCATTTACATAATTGGGTAGACAACAGAGACCTCTCTCAGGGAAGATGGAAAGAGGACCAGGTTTGGGGAAGTCGAGAGTCTGACTGTGGGTGTGTTGAGGTTCAGTTCCCTCTGAGACATCTAGGTATGGCTGTCGGTAGGCAGTTGCATCTGCAAGGGGGTGGGAATGTAAGGTGGGGATGTGGCTGAGCTCCCCTAGAGAGCTGGGAGCAGGTACAGAGAGGAAAGAGTGCAGGGCCTAGCGGGGAGCCTTGAACACCTCTGTCGGGTCTGTCTGTGTTCTTTCCCTCATTTCATAGATGAAGAATAGGCTATACAGCTAGTAAGTGACAGGGATTGAAGTGGAGTCTGACTTCCAATCTCTGTCTTCCCCAGTAAGTTCTCAAAAAGTGCAAGATGTAGCCTTGCCTTGGGTCCTTGGTTTTATGCAAAATCAGCCTGAAAAAAATGTATTAAGAAAGAGGTGACATGGAAGAAGAGATTTCCATATCCTCCTGTCTCTGGATGCCTAGTTAGGGAGGTTTTTTATCACTTAAGAAAAACAAAAAGCCAGACTTTCAAAGCTTGCTTCTTGTCTATCTTCAGAAGCCTATTGGAAGGACACTCTCCTTATTGTAAGCAAATCCTTGTGTGTAAGGAGTAGTAAGAAGAATCTATCCCAGGTCTGGGCATAAATTTCCGTGGTTAGGCTTGGCTGAGTTGCTTCCTTCCTGAACTTTAATATTTGTCTCTAGTTATCACATTAAGAAATGGGAGCCAGCAGCAGCCAGCTTAGCTGGGACCCATGATAAAACTGGAGTAATCCCACTTCTTCTCTACTTTCTCATCTCAGGCCATGGCTTTATAACTGGACTGAGGAATTTCACGTGTTATTTAGAGATTCCATGTGTTACCTAGCAATTTCACGTCTAGGATTCCATTGACCTTTCCTCAGTTAAGCAACACAAACTCACAACTGTCCATTGGACATCTGGTGAGGAAGCCTAGGATAACTCCCAGCTTATGAGGTTGTCTGCTGGTGAATCCCAGATCCCTAGGATGCCATGGTGGGGTGTGAGAGGCAAGCCTTAGAACTCAGTGAACAGAAGCATTTAAAGTGACAGGCTAAAGGAAGAGGCACAATGATACGAAGTTCTGCGATAAGTCAGAAGCCCACCTGGGTTTTTAGACAGTTTTTAACCTTTTTAAGAACATTCACACATTCATTTGATCTTTCACTGTGCTTTACTGTCAGCAAGTATCCTCATATCCACACATAAGAGCAGCTCTGACCCCAGGCCCAAGACTTCTTCCCGAAACTCATAGTTATCTTTGGAAGGAGCAGTGTATTTTTCAGACAAGCAGATAAATACAATGTTTATATATGCTGTTAAGATAAGGGGAAGCTGGGTGAAAAGTAGACAGAAATTCTACCAGTTTTGTAACTTTTTCGGTATCCAAAATTATTTCAAAATAATAAAGTTTTTTTAAGATGGCATTCTACTATCTTCTGGTTTCTATCATTTCTGATAAAAGGTGAATGACAATTCAAATCATTTTTCTTCTGCTATAATATGTCATTTTTATAATATGTCATTTTCTCTGGCTGCTTTCAATATTTTCTCTTTATCTTTGGTGTTAGAAATTTGCCTTTGATGCACGTAGGCATGACTTTTTTGTATTTATTCTGTGTGGTTTTCATCGGGATTCTTCAATCTCTAAATTTATGTCTTTCAATAAATTTGGGGAATTTGCATCCATTCTATCTTTAAATATTTTTTCCTGCCTCAGTGTCTCTCTTCTCTCTGGGATTGCACTTAATATAGATTTCACAGTGAGATTCTCTTAATTTATTGCAACCATATTTTCCTTCATTAACAGTATTTATAATGGCCCTTTATTTTTAAATCTTTGTATGCTGATTCCAAGAACTGATCCTAAATAATTTCTCAGGATTTTAGTCTATTTTTCTCTTTTCTCTTAACCCTGAGGAACATTTCTTCGTTCTTCACGTGTCAAGTAATTTTAATTTTGAATTGAATTAACCTTCTGAATGCTATGTTGTAGGGACATTGGATTCATTTTTACTCCTTCAAAAAATGTTGATGTTTTTGTTCTAGTAGTTAGTGAAGTTGATTTGACTCAAATTGTAAATTCCGTTTCTTCGTTCAAATCTCACATCTGAGGTTTGGGTTTTCTCTGTGGTGCTTGGACTATGTCCCTGACATGCATGGTTCATGGACCAGCCAGAAACTTGGGCAGAGTTTATACGCAGAATTTGGGACTCAGATACTCTCCTTTCCGGGATTCTAATCTCACTTTCCAGTCATCGTGGTATTCCTGATCTCTGTCCTCTGAATCTTTGGGACAAAAAGACAGAAGGACAGGTCTTGTATCAGAGTTTTGTCATCTCATACAGTACTAACTGTGGTCTGCCATCCGGCTAAAAGTCATAAACATGGGGATTTCCTCCTTATTGGTCCCTTCTTGCAGGTTTTCTCTCCCCTGCAGACTTTGGCTCGCCCCCTACTGAAGATCATAGTTGTTCTCGCTGGGCTGGTGGGGTCCGGTGGGAGCCTACTCAGGCATGCCCTTAGCTGCTGTTTCCTGATCTGCTTCTCTCTGGGCCAGGACCACTTACTACTTGACACATGCCTCAAAGAAAAGAACTCAGACTCTTGGACTGATTTCTTAGCTCTTCTCTTTGCAGAAATATCTTCAAGCTCTTGCTTACTCAGTAGCCTTGAACTCCAACTGCCTCTCCCAAGCACCATAACACAGCTGAAAACTGCTCGGCCTCTCTCCCTCTTCACAGCTGCCTTTTCTCTTACCTTCAGTTCCTCTTCCCAGACCACTTAGGAACTGGCAAATGCCCCAGTTGAAAAATAGCACAGATTGTCCAGCTTACCTTGATGAGTTTCCCTTCTCTCTGGGGGTTTTGGCCTTCCTGTCCTGGCTGCTTTAGTAGCTCTCCAACATTTCAAACATGGAGTTTTGTTTTGTCTTTATCCATGTTTTCAGGTTATTCACGGCAGGAGGTTTGGTCTTCTACATGCTAGTTTGCCAGTGCTGGAAGTAGAATACCATCAGCCAAGTTTTTAAAAATCAACCTACATTTTTTTTTTCTTAACATATATTGCATTATTTGTTTCAGAAGTACATCTGAGATTCAACAGTCTTGCACAATTCACAGCGCTTACCAGAGCACATACCCTCCCCAGTGTCTATCACCCAGTCACCCCATCCCTCCCACCCCACCCCCCACTCCAGCAACCCTCAGTTTGTTTCCTGAGATTAAGAATTCCTCATATCAGTGAGGTCATATGATACATGTCTTTCTCTGTTTGACTTATTTCACTCAGCATAATACCCTCCAGTTCCATCCAGGTAGCAGGAGGGGAAGAATGAAGGGGGCGGAATCGGAGGGGTAGACAAACCATGAGAGATGATGGACTCTGAAAAACAAACTGAGGGTTCTAGAAGGGCACGTTCTGCATGGAGCACTGGGTGTTATGCACGAACAATGAATCATGGAACACTACATCTAAAACTAATGATGTAATGTATGGGGATTAACATAACAATAAAAAATTTTAAAAAATCAACCTACATGATTCACTTACGCATAGAGCAACAAGAAGAAGCATTTAGGGTTAAATACTTATAAGACAAAAGTAGTTATAAAAATCAGAGTTTTGAAGATGTAATTCAAGTCAGTGAACTCCAGATATCATGGTGGATAAGAACATCTGCTTTGCAGTAGCCAGATCTAAACTCAAAGCTTACTCTGCTGCCTCCTAGACAAATAATGCTGGACAAATTACTTAAGTTTAGTTTTCTCACCTATAAAAGGGAAATAATAGTATTTCCCTCCTTCTAACTAATAGTATCCTAATAGTTATTATGAGAGAACTAAATGAATTACTCTTCGTTAAAATCCTTGGTACAAATAAATATCCATGAGGTACAGGTATACCATATATATGTATAGGATAGATAGATAGATAAATAGATAGAACAGTAATGCGTATATAACAGGGCCTAAAAATCGTTATGGATAAAGAAGAAGAGGACACAAAAGCCATAGTGTATTATGTATGCATTAGTTTTCTTTTGCTGTTATAACATGTTACCATAAACTCAGTGGCTTAAAAAAACACAAATTTATTATCTTACAGTTCTGCAAGTCAGAAGTCCAAAATGAGTTGACAGGGCTGTGCTCTTTCCAAAGGCCCTAGGAGAAAGTCCTTTGCCTTGCCTTTTCTAGCTTCCAGAGGCTGCCTGCATTCTTTGGTACGGAGCCCCACATCCCTCTGGCCTCCACTTCTGTTGCTGCACCTCCTTCTCTGACTCTGACACACTTGCCTCCCCATTATCAGGACCCTTGTGATTACATTGGACCCATTCATACACTTCAGGATAATCTTCTCATCTCAAGATCCTTAATTTAAGGACATCTGCAAAATTCCTGTTATCATGTAAAGAAACATAGTCCCAGATTTGGGGGTTAGCATGTGGAAATATGGGGGCAGAGGCATTATTCTACAATACACCACAATATAACACCACCTTGAATTTAGTGCCATCCTTCTTACAACTGAGATAAGAGCCACCAAATACATTGGCTTTTAAATGAATTTGAGCATCCACTTAAGTTTCATCTTTATCATTGTTAACATGGTCCAAATCCTAAAAAATGACTTTTTAAACCCCTAGGTAGCTACAATTCAGATTCTGAATTGCAAGACAGTAGGCAATCATTTCTTTCTTAGAGCCATCAATTCAGATAACATTCTTACAAGTTACCCAGGCTTTGGCCTTGAGTGAATGGTTTTCAAAAGAATTTCTATTGCCCTGCAAGTGTTGGAGAGATGATAAAATAAGAATCATTTGGCCATTATCTTCCTATTTTTTCTAAAAGTGCTGGATAGCCCTTTTTTATTTTCCAAGTAATTTTTTTCTTGCACAGACATCCTGGGGTTAGGCAATCAACTACTCTAGTAATTACACTATAATCTGTTCCTTGCTAGATTATCCCCCCTTTCTACATTACCTTCTTCCTTCTATATATGTATCCTCTTCCCCAGGGCCCCGTTAGCTCTCTGCCCACTTGAAACACCATTGTGCAGGCTGTCTGCCTTTATCACCATCATCTAAGGACTTAAAACCTCTTCCTTTATAATGTAAATGCACTGGGCAGGCAACCTAACCATTGTAACCACCTGTCCCCCAAGTGGAATGACCCAGTAAGTGCTATTTCCATATCATTGTCCAATGCAGGTTGGCAGTATGTATGGGGTAGCTCTATGTTTTACACAGTAATTCAGGGACCCAGGCTCCTTCCACGTTGAGGCTCCACACTCCTCTGGCTCTGTGGAGACAATAGGTGGAGAAAGAGAGAGAAGACTCACACATGGGAGGGTTTCATGGACCCTAGAAGTGGTATATGTCACTTCTGCCCACATCTGACTAGCCAGACTCTAGTCACTTGGCCACACCTAATTAAATACCCAAGGGTGTCTGGGAAAAGAGTCCCTGGGAAGAAAAGAAAAATATCTGGTGAACAAGTAGCCAGTTTATACAGCAACAAATATTAGGTTATGTTGTATAGTAGATTAGATGAGAGGGGATATCATATAATGATACTGAGGATATAAAAATTGTGTATCATCTATATTCCTGGCTAGATGTTGATGTCTTCTAGGATAAAGATTTTATATCACTTTTTTGGCAACAGTATCTAACACAGTAGTTGCCCAATAAATGTTTGATGAAAGAATCATAGTGTATTGAAGCTAAAAGAGTCCATGGAGATTTTCTAATCTAAACCCTTCATTTTAAGTGTGAAGAATCAGAAATCTAGAGATGCTAAGCACTGTGCCCATGTTCACTGGCAGGGCCAGGACCCATTTATCTCATATCCCAGATCAAATGAGACAATCTTTGAAACCAACTTATCTTGTTTCCCCAGCCAAATGAGACTCTCTTTTTAACCAACTTATCAGAACTTACACATCTAAACAAGTATTATTTGCCCCTAAGAACTCTCCTTGCGAGTTCTTACACCAGTCAAATACTATTGCCATTTAAAAAATTTATGGAGCTTCCTTGTAGGAATTACTTTCATAGCCTATGGCATTTTCTTTAGAATTCCATTAATAGTGGCTGATAAATATTCATCCTTTGAGGATAGATTTTATTTTTGAGAAACCGAAGTTGTTTGGAGCCCATTTTGAAAGATAAAGGTGAGTGGAGGTGATCTGGCCACGCAATGTTGGAAAAAAAAAAAATGCAGGTCTTGATCCAAAAACAGGTAAGACTGTGCACCATTTTGTGACAGGCTCTCCTGCCTGATTTGCCAACCAGCTTGGGGAGAACTCCAAAAGAGGAGATGTGTGGGCATTTTGAGCAATGGCATCATTGTTGAAACAAGGGCATGGAGTCCTAAGGTGATTGGTTTAAACAGAAGTAATAGTGGGCTGAAATGTACATTCTAGTTTGTGTGACCCCCTTGTCAGACATACCTGTGCTGTGAAATGCCCATTGTAACTATTCTAGTGCCTTTAATATTCTACTAGCTCCTTATTCAGAAATCTGCCATAAGATGGGAGGAAGTGTTATTAGAAAAATGGGGGAAAGGGACACCTGGGGGACTCAGTCGGTTAAAGGTCTGCCTTCGGCTCAGGTCATGATCCTGGGGTCCTGGGATCAAGTCCTACATCAGGCTTCTCCCTCTGCCTGCCGTTCACCCTGCTTGTGCTCACTCTCGCTGTCAAAATAAATAAATAAAATCTTTTAAAAAAAGAAGAAGAAGAATGGGGGAAAGATTTCTGGATAAGACAGTAGAAAGTTGGTAACCTAATCCACTCTTGTCATGGGAAATACTTAGAAAAATACAACAGCAAAAGGCTACAAAATGCTAGGAGGTTGACTGTGTGCCCCAATCAACCCTCCAGTTCAGGAGCTGAGAGGATTTTAAAGGCAACCACGTGCCCAGGGAGGATCTAAGAAGAAAACTGTTGCCCTTTCCATCAACAAGCCCCTAGTCAAAGAGCCTTTCCTCCTTAGAGATAATAACCAAACAAACAAGAAGCAACAGGGAACTCTGAGGAGAGTTTGCAACACAAACTAGAGAGAGCCATGCTCTAGTATAAAAGTGTCCAGGGCTCTGCATTACACTACATTAAGCTGGGCAAGAAGGAAGTCAGAGTTCAGAATCGTTGCTTTTGTTTTGTGTACTATATAAAAATGTAAACACCAGTCTCCTTACTTTACACTCACACCTGGCTTGTTTTGAGCAGCTCCCTGGCATTTCCCTGAACGGTCCAATTTAAAGATTTTTCCATTGCATAATTACACTCTTTTGGTAAATTACCATTTTGGTCAATTTTGAGCAAGGGCCCCGCATGGAGGGAACCGAAGTGCTGGGCATGCACTTCCAGGGAAAGTGCTGTTAGTGTAATGGGGATCTTTTCTAAAGTAAACATTCATTTTGGGAAATAGAAACATATGCTCCTGTGGCCATGACATAATAATCCAATGATTCAACAAAGACCCCAGTCTAGAAAGTCTTTAGCTGGGCTCTTCTGCCCACACAACCACACATGACCAGCAATCACCGTGGTTCCGCCACCTGGCCGTCCTCCCTCAGGCTGAGCTCTAACGTCTCCTGCAGGTGACCCTGCCAGGAAAAGGGAGACATGCACAGGCACTGCTGGGCGACCTGCCCAAGCACAATGGCCTGACCCATCTAGCTACCTCACCCCAACAGCTGAGCCTCTGAAAATATTTTTCCCCTTGGACCTTTAGATCCCACTTAGCTGAGGAAGTGTGGAACCTGGCCGCACCCTCCTGAAAGAGCGGTAATTCACATACACCACCCCTGGGAGTGTCAACTTTCACCTCCCCGCAGTCACCTCCAGATTAAACTGTCCTCAGTGAAGAGTTGAAGAGTCCAAAGCCGACCCCTCTCTCTGCCCAGTCCTGCGACTCCACCTGGGATGAGGGGCCCAGCTGTGCTCTTTTCTGTCTCCCATGTCTTCAAAAGTACTAAAGCCCCAGCAACTGGAATTTAGCTGTCAACTTTGCTGATGAGGAAGCAGGAAAATTAGAAACCATTTCCCGGCCTACAGCTGTGTTGGACCCAACAAATGCTAACTGGAGCAAAAAGTCATAGATGGGCATGAAAGTCAGAGGCCAGTACCGAGGCTTCGGGAGCCAATGTAACGACTGAGAAAGGGGCATTTTAAAATAGTCATGTTGCTGCCCCTGACTCCTACTTTAAAGGAGGCTTCTCTGATAATTGAGGGTTGTTTAAAATCTGATCTCCTCTGTTAAAACAAAACAAACAACTTAGAAATGCATCAAGCAGATTCCCTAGAGACCAATATAACCCAGAAAATGTAATCATGCAAAGCCTAGGCAGCTGAGTTTTTATTTGTGCCTAGCTTCAGAAAGCCAAACCCCTAAGGGCTCTGAACCCAAGGTTCATTTATTCTTAATAAGCTCAGTTCCAGGGGTGCTGTCAGCCTCCAGCTAATGACAACACCACCAGCAGCTGGGGTAGCTGGATTCCAAAGAAGAGTGAAGATCTAATTGAGATGAGAAATATAAGCATGACTCATGCCGCCATTCCTTAGTGACCAGACCCTACATCTCATGTTTTTAACAACTAGTTCAGCATGAATTCTCCAGCTCCCAAAAAGAGAGCACTTCTCCATGCTAATCAAAATGACACTGGGGATGAAGGCAATAACAGGCTCCTCAGTGTCCATGGATGTAGTTCCACGGCTGCTCAGAGAAGCTGGTCCCGGCTCACAAAATACAGAGGGGGGCCTGCCCAATGTCACAGTCCAAACTGGCTGTCTCCTGGTCATGAGAGTCTTCAACCCGGCTGACAAGTCATGAACTCTCATTTCATTCCCTTCCCAGTGTTTCCTTCCTGATGGATCCGAGGCTGCTAGAGCCTGTGTGCAGTGAAGGATCTGTGGCAACAACTTAGCTGTAACTCTGGTCAGGCTGGTCTTGTAAAGCAACCATCCTAACACAGGCCTCACCCAAATCACCTTCCCTGGGCTGCCAGACTAACTCAAGTGATCCTCCCTAGTCTCTTGGTCAGCCCTATCTATAACAGAAGCAAAGCATTTCCGAAACTGTGTCAGCCAAGGAACAGAAAGAAGTTAACTGGCCCACAAGGGAATGGTTCTTGTTCTAGATGGGCCTGGGCTGTGTTTCCCTAAAGGAACATGGAGAGGGGTTTCCTAGCTGAGGATACATCAAAACAGACTGAGGGATATTCTCAATAGAAATAGCAGTATAGAAATGCTAAACCTAGGAAGCTTCTCTGATTTCTGGTTCCCGCCTGTGTGCAGCCAAGGCCAAGTTCATAGATGTATGCTCCAGGAAGACCTGGAGTTTTGCTTTTCACTGATCTGTAGTGTGGATTCTGTACCGTGTAGGATTCTGTAGTCTGACTCATAGATTCAGATTGCCAGGTTGGACCTCTCCTTGGGTCTGGGTCTGCAGGACCAATGCCTATTCAACATCTCGCCTTAAACATTTCAAATGACTCTTGAATTCAACCCAGCCCAAATGAGATTTGAGATATTCTCTACAAACCACCTTCTCTTCCTATGACCTCTCCATGGGTGTTCCCATCATCATCACAGTCCCTTCAGGCAGAAACAAGGAGTTGTCTTTGACATATCCCTCTCCATCACCAACCCTCATATCCAATTGATCATGGAGTCCTGTCTATGTTATTTCCCAAATGTCTCTCAAGTATGCCCCACTCACCATCTCTCCAGTCACTCTCTCTCTAGTCCAAGCAACTGATATGTCTCTCCCAGCCTACTGCCAATGACTCACTCCTCCTTGGTCTTCCTACGTACATACAATTCTCCACACAGTATCCACAGTGACCTCATCGTAATACAAATCTGCTGTCACTCCCACATTTATACCATCCAATTGCTTCCCATGGCTCTCAGGACAAATGTGAAATCCTTAGCGTGGCTTATAAGACTTTCCACAGCCTGGCTCCTGCCTACCTCTCCAGCACCTCTGGCTGCTCTCTAAGTACATCAACTTTTCCTCAGTTCCTCTCAGGTGCCATGCTTACCTCCTAGGGCAGGAACATCGCACTCAGAGCTCATTCTCCCTGAAGTACTCGTCTCCCTCCCCTTCGTGGTCACTTCTTCAGGGACTCCTCTCTGACCTCCTAACCAGGGCAGCCCTCCTGCTGCACACTCTCATGAGTAGCATGTACCCTCCTTTTCAAAGCCCTACCACACTTAGTTGCTGTTGTTGTTGTTGTCTGTATGATTAGTGGACTAGTCTCTCTCTCTCTCTTCCAGTTTGCTGTAAGCTCTGTGAAGTCCATTTCTGCTCATTAAGGTGTCCCCTTATATAAGGATGCATAGCTGGCATTCAAATATCATTGAAGAAATTCATTAAATTAAGTGCCAGGAGGCTATAATATAATGTCTACAGAATCTTGAAGGAAAAATGTTATGACCCAAGAGATTGCTTTAAGTTTTAATTTTACTTGTAATGCTTCACACATTCCTTACTTTAAAAAAATTAAAATCTTATAGTTAACACAACAGGGTCATTGATCACTAACCAATCCCAACACCACACACACACACACACACACACACACACACACACAGACTCAAAATACCCATTCCTTACTTAACATAGATAATAACTGTTGAAAATTCCATATGTAACCTTCCAGAATTCCTCTGTACCTCTACATATATGCATGAATAGTTCATACTAGTTTGTGAGAATGAGGGGATAAGTCCTCAAGAACTTTAAACTCGGATTGGTTGTTATTTACCTGGAAAGACAACAAAACATTTCCAGATATACGAGCACTAAAAAATATACCACTCATATATCCTTGAAAAAAAAAAGCTTTTAGAAAATTATTTCATCTAAGGGAAAATAAAAATTATGATAACAAAGATCTCCATGGGTCACCTCCACACAGTTTAGACTCCAGAACTGTTATGTTTTCAGATGAGCTCTGGTCAGAGGAAAGCTTTCTTTACAATGTTTCAAATTAATTAAAAAAAAAAAAGATGTTTCAAATTATTTTTCCCTTTTTGCTTCCACACCTTCCAGTGTGCCAGGAAATTGGGTCTTGAGCCATATTTCCCATTCCCCAGTGATTGCTAGTTCTGTTTAATAACATCAAAAAACAATAATAATGCTGTTCTAGTCCTTGCTAATTACGATCAAACTCTATGTGGATAGGTTGCTGTCCCAGGAGAATTGCTAGAAAAAAATCTCTTTTTTCTTTTCTCCACAAAAGCATAGCTGTAGGAAGAACATATTGTTCATTTTATTGCCAAAGAAATTGAGATAAGATTAGCTACTTTAAAACTCATACAGCTTTTTTAAGTAGTAAAGGATAACAAGCCAGATGCTCTCTGTTATTTCACTTTATCTTTTATCATTTTCATCTAGTATCTATGGAGGTATCTGTGTTATTGGTGCTTAAAAATCAATATACAAATAAACTATGTTTTAAAATACATATAAAAATAAATACACCAAAATGTTAACAACTGCTATATCTGAATTTAACTATTCATTCAAATAAATATTCATTGAGACCCTAATATACGACAGATACAAAGGATGAAGCAATGGACAAAACAAACAAAGGCTAGTCAAATTTTGGCTGCCTTATCTATATTTTATACTTTATAAAACTTATACTTTCTACAAGTTTGAACATTTCTCATACTTCTAGGTTCATTACCATTAAGCTATTAGTAATATTCTTTTGTAATATTCTTACACTTGTCTGCTTCAGTTTTGTCCCTGTTTCATTCTTGGTATTACTACTTTGTGGCTTCTGCCTGTTTTTCTTAAGTAATCCCGCCAGAGATATATCTATTTCTTAAAGCTTCCCAAAGAAAAACTTTCAGTTTTCTTGATCACTCTAGTGTTACTTTTTTTTTTCCCCTAGATCAATCATTCCTGGGTTTTGTTGATTATTTTCTTTCTTCTATGTTTTTAGAAGTTATTCTATTCTTTTTAACTTCATAATTTGGATGCTAAGCTTACTTATCTCCAGACTTCTTTTCTAATATGAGCATAATAGGCCATAAATTTCCCTCTAAGTACCACATACACTTGACTATAAATTTCCCTCTGAGTACCACTAACTACCACACAGTTTAATATGTCATCATTCTTTGCTGTTCAATTCTAAATGCAAAAGATTCATGTAAGTAATACCCACAATCTGTACATTGCTAGTTTACAACAGCCACAATCCGTCACAGTCTATACCTGATCCACATTTTCCAGTAATTCCCAAACAAGAGGCCATAAGAGTACCAATTAGCATTAATAGCATTATCAATAAGTATGAATCTCGGCATAAACTCTGTCTTTAAGACCTGAATACAAAGACTGGCCAAATAGGCTAAGACCACACGGCAATCATTCCCTGTGAAGGTGTCAATCCATTAATTTGGTAAACAACCTAATCTTACTTTTTTTCATCCTGTACAAAAACTCTTCCCCAAGGATCCTTGGGAAGTCATTTTCCTGACTTTATCTCATTAGGCATCTATACCTCTGTTTATGTATGCAAGTCTTTAACAACAATTTAGCTAATGCTCAATTCAGTTACTGCTTTTTGCTTATTTTTCAATATTTTTTAATTCCCATTATTTCTGACATATGGATTATTTAGAAGTAAGTGTCAAAGCTGACAAATGTGGGTTTTCTTAAGTTTTTTTGTTTGTTTTTAATTTCCAATTTGTTAGCTTTGCAGTCACTGTATATGATCTGAATAATACCAGGTCTTCAAATGTGAAGACTTGCTTAATTACTTAGAATGAATTTTTATAAAAGTCCATGAAAACTAGTACAAATATATCTTCTCCGATTGCTGGGTGAAGTGCTCTATATGCCCTTGAAACAGTCTTTCTATTCGTCTTGTTCAAATACTCTATGTTCTTATTGATTTCTTCTTTTATCTGCTTTATCTATCAATTATTGAGAGATGTATATTAAAACTCCCACTTTGATTGTAGCTTTGTCTTTTCCTCCTTGAAGTTTCAGCAGTTAAAAACTATGTAATTAGGTGCATCCAAGATTAAAATTGTTATATCTTCCTGGTGAATTGAAAACTTTAATATTTAGACACCTTCTTTATCTCTAGTAAGACTTTTGCCTCAAAGCCTATTTATCTGACAATAATATACATGGTTACGCCAAATTCTTTTGGTAACTATTTGCATAATTTTTTCTCGTTCCTTTACTCTCAACCCTTATATGCTCTAATGTTTTAGGCATGTTTCAGAAAAAGCCATTGGGTGGATTTTTTTTTTTTAATTCAGTGTGACAAGCTTTGTCTTTTAACCAAAGAGTTCAATTTTTTAAAAGTTATTGTGATTACCAAAAAATTTGGATTCATTTCCAACATCTCATTTTGTGCTATTTGTTCTTCTTATTCTAGTTCTATTCTCTTTGATTAAATTTTATGCCATTTCCATTTCATTTTTCCCCTCTACTTGTTTGGAAGTTGTACTTTTTATTCTATTCCTTTAATGCTGACCCTGGACATATTAATTACACATGCATTTTAACATAATGTCTGCAATTAAGGATTGCAATTAAAAAGATTTAATCCTTTTTCTTGGCAATATTCGAATATTACAACATTAATTCCTCCCTCCCTCCTCCCTCTCTCATATGCACTCACAGTGAGTTAATAAATCATATGCAATTCTTACATAGAATTCAAGTTTTCTTTGGCTATTTCAGCTTCTCAAATTAGACATTATTGTTATTCCTTTGCAAATGTTTGTTTATATTTATAGACGTGCTTACAATTTTGTCTACTCATCATTTCTTCTTGAATCTCAAACCTTTCTTGCAGAACGACTTTATTTTTATTTGAAGCACATCGGTTAGGAATTCTTTCACGATAATCTACAGGCAGGAGATCCTTCCAGGTTCAGTTTGTCAAAACGTGACTTGACTTACCTTCACTTTTGAAAGATCATTTCGCTCAGCACACAACATGAGATGGCTTGTTATTTCCTCTTGATCCCTCAAAGATCCCCCACTGCCTTCTGGATTCTACTGTTGCTGTTGAAGGTCAGTTGTACCTTCTTTGTGGGTGTTCCCTCTTTTCTCTCACTGCTTTTAAGGTCTTTTCTTTGACCATTGTGTTCTTCCCTCCTACACTTCAGTTGCACGTCAGTGCAGACACAATGATATGTGAGAGTGTGGGTTTCTTTTAATTATTCGGCTTGGGATTCTTTGAGTGTAGTGACCCTGGGATCGATACCTTCTATTCACTATGAAATATTTTCAGCTTTTACACCTTCTAATTTTCTCAGAGAGAGAGATTAGACATGTATTGGAACTCGTCTTCCTATTTATCCATCTCCCTTAACTTCTCTTTTCTATGTGCCATCTTCATGTCTCCCTGCAATGAATTCTGTGAAATTTATCTAGATCTTTAGATGTGTCTTTCAACTTCTTAAATCTCAACCCAACTGTGTGAATCTGCTATTTAACCAACACATTAGTTTTCTGATATTCATCATTTTATTTGTCAGGCAAAGCATTACCTTGATACCAAAGCCAGATAAGGACACTATAAAAAAGGAAAACTACTGACCAATATACCTGATGAATATAGATGCAAAAATTCTCAACAAGATACTAGCAAACCAAATCTATTAGTACATTAAAAAATCATGCACTGTGATCAAGTAGGATTCATCCCTGAGATTCAAGGATGATTCAAAATATGCAAATCAATAAATGTGATATAATACATTAATAGAATGAAAAATAAAAATCGTATGATCATCTCAATAGATGCAGAAAAAGCATTTGACAAAATTCAATACCCATTCATGATAAAAAAAAAAAACAACTCTCAACAAAGTGGGTATAGAAAGAACATATCTCAACATAACAAAGTCCATACAAAACAGGCTCAAAAAAAAAAAAAAAAAACAGGCTCACACCTAACATCATACTCAGAACAAGACAAGGGTGGCTACTCTCACCATTTCCATTCAACATAGTCCTGGACTTCTACCTAGATCAATGAGCAAGAAAAAGAAATAAAAGGCATTCAAATTGGAGGGGAAGTAGTAAAATTCTCTGTTTGAAAATGATATGATATTATATATAGAAAACCCTAAAAACTCTACCAGAAACTGTTAGAACTAAAAAGCAAATTCAACAAAGCTGCAGTATATGAAATCAACATAAAAGAATCAGTTGTCTCCATACACTAATGACAAACTATCTAAAAAAAAAACAAAGAAAGCTACCTCATTTATAATAGCATCAAAAACAATAAAATACTTAGGAATAAACCTATACACTGAAAATTATTAGACGTTGATGAAAGAAATTGAAGAAGATACAAGTAAATGGAAAGATATGCTGTGTTCATGTATCAGAATTAATATTGTTAAAATGTGCATACTACTCAAAGCCATGTATTAATTCAATGCAATCCCTAACAAAATTCCGTTTTTTACTAAATAGAAAAAACAGTCCTAAAATTTGTATGCAACCACAAAAGACCAAAAGCCAAAGCTATCTTGAGAAAGAAAACTACAGGCATCACACTTCCTGATTTCAAACTATATAAAGTTTTACTTTGTACTATAAAGTTTAGTATATAATCAAATTAGTATTATACTGGCATAAAAAAAGACAGATTGACCAGTGGATTAGAATCAACAGCCCAGAGACAAACCCACACATATATGGTCAACCAATATTTGACAAGGGAGCTAAGAATACTAAATGGGGAAAAGATAGTCTCTTCAATAAATAGTGTTGGGAAAGCTGGCTATTCACATGCAAGAGAATGAAACTGGATCCCTATCTTACATCACTAACAAAAATTAACTTGAAATGGATCAAAGGCTTAATTAAATATAAGACCTGAACTCATGAAACTTCTAGAAGAAAATATAGGGACATAGGGAGCAAGTTCTTTGACATCAGTCTTGGCAATGATTTTTTGGATATAACACCACAAGAAGCACAAGTTATAAAAGCAAAAATCAACAAGTGGGACTACATCTAATTAAAATGCTTCTGCACAGCAAAATAAATGATCAATAAAATGATCTTTTTACAGAAAATATTTACAAATCATATGTCTGATAAGTGGTTAATATCCAAAATTTGTAAGGAATTCATGAAACTCAATAGAAGGAAAGAAGAAAGAAGAAAAGAAAGAAAAGAAAGAAAAGAAAGAAAGAAAGAAAGAAAGAAAGAAAGAAAGAAAGAAAGAAAGAAAGAAA
>NW_023270825.1:33912734-33997424 GCF_011800145.1 Mirounga leonina | reverse complement strand
AAAGAAAGAAAGAAAGAAAGAAAGAAAGAAAGAAAGAAAGAAAGAAAAGAAAGGGAGAGAGAAAGAAAAGAAAGGGAGAGAGAGAGATAAAGGAAGGAAGGGAGGAAGAAAAGAAAGAAATAATACAATTTAGGGGTGCCTGGGTGGCTCAGTCGTTAAGCGTCTGCCTTCGGCTCAAGGCCATGATCCCAGAGTGCTGAGATTGAGCCCCGCATCGGGCTCCCTGTTTGGCGGGAAGCCTGCTTCTCCTTCTCCCACTCCCCCTGCTTGTGTTCCCTCTCTTGCTGTGTCTCTCTCTGTCAAATAAATAAATAAAATCTTAAAAAAAAAAACCCCACAAAGAATACAATTTAAAAATGGGCAAAGGACTATAATAGACATTTTTCCAGAGATAATATTTGAATGGCCAATAGGTCCATGAAAAGGTGCTCAACAACACTAATCATCAGGGAAATATAAATCAAAGCCACCAATGAAGTATCACTTTACACCTCCTAGAATGACTATCACCAAAAGACAAGAGATGACAAGTGCTGGTGAACAGACTACCTTGTACATTGTTGCTAGGAATGTTATATGGTACAGTTATATGGAAACCAGTATGAAGGTTCCTCAAAAATCCCACTTCTGTGTATATATGCAAAGGAAATGAAATCACTATCTTGAAGAGACAGCTGCACTCCCATGTTCACTGCAGCATTATTTATAGTAGTCAAGACATGGAAACAACCTACATGTCCGTGACGGATGAATGGATAAAGAACTGTGTGTGTGTGTGTGTGTGTACATACACACAATGGAATGTCATTTAGCCATAAAAAAAAAAAAAAAGAAGGAAATCCTGCCATTTACAAGATGGATAAATCTTGAGGTCATTATACTAAGTGAAATAAGTCAGACAATGGAAGGGCAAATACTATATGATCTCACTTATATGTGGGATCTAAAATAATAATTTTTAAAAACCTCACAGAAACAGTAGATTTGTGGTTGCCAGGAGTAGAGAGTTGGGGGTGAGGAATAAGTGAAGGTACCAAAGGGTACAAACTTCCAGTTATAAGGTAAGTAAGTTCTGGGGATCTAATGGACAGTATGATGATATCACAATACTATACTGTATACTTGAAAGTTGCCAAGAGAGTAAATCTGAAAAGCTCTCACCCCTTCACACACACACAAATGTTATGTGAGGTGATGGATGTGTTAAGTAACCTTATTGTGGTAAACATGTTGAAATAGACACATATGTTCTATCATCACATTGTACACCTTAAACTTACTTGATGTTATATTACAATTATATCTCAATAAAGCCAGGAGGAAAAAGTATTCTCCATGTTACTCCATAGTGACATAGGGCTGGCTATAGGTTTATTATTTTTCCTGAACCATTCCATCATGTAGCTATATATTTCTGAACATTGGAAGGGTCTGATTTGTATATATTTACCTACTATCTATCTTTCTTTCTGCTCATCTGACTCCCTCCTCAGTTGCTCCCCTACTATTATTTGCCATTGGCTGGTGCCCTTTGGTCTCTTCCTTAGACCTCCCACCCCTACCTCCCAGGCTCAGCACACAGGGGAGTCTTATCTTCAAATTAAATTTGCAGGGCCTAACACAGTGCCTGAGCCATAGAAGACCTTCAGTAAATGTCTGGTGGAGGGTAGAAGGGCCATGCCATGGTTTTTTGAACGATGGCCTTCTGGAAGGCCAACTGGAAGATTGCTTTCCCCTCATATACATACAAAAAATTTCCTAGTGCAACTAGGCACAAAACCTCAAACTCCATCATTACAAGAACATGCTTTAAAAAAAAAAAAAGTCCTGTTGTTTGAGAACTTTATTAAAAATAAAATGCGGGCGCCTGGGTGGCTCAGTTGGTTAAGCGACTGCCTTCGGCTCAGGTCATGATCCTGGAGTCCCAGGATCGAGTCCCGCATCGGGCTCCTTGCTCAACAGGGAGTCTGCTTCTCCCTCTGACCCTCCCCCCTCTCATCCTCTCTCTCTCTCTATCTCATTCTCTCTCAAATAAATAAATAAAATCTTTAAAAAAAAAAAATGCAAGAAGGCCAGTAGCCCTGACAGGAGTGACAAATCAACTTGTTTTCACTCATGGTTGCTTTACCTCTAATCCTCTAATGACTTAAACTAATTAGACAACTGAGAGAGAATTATGAGCCTGGATTCAATTCACAACAGTCAAAACAAATGCTTGAGACTGTTTTCTGGGCACTGGGAGAAAGCAGAAACAGGCCAGCTGAAGTCCAAAGGCAGATCAGATTCAGGTAGGGTAACAAGCAGGAGGGCGCAGCCTCAGTGTGGAGGGCTGGCATCTGCCTACAAAGTTGTTTGAGGTTCAAGTGACACAAAATACACAGAAGTCTTGATGAACTCAAAAGCCATAAGCAAATCTTGGGGCTTCTTATTATTGTATAAAGAAAATGCTTGTGAACTGCTGGGAAGGCTGTCAGCCCATTCAGGATTCAGGCTGGCGCTGGCCCTGTTCAGCTATGGGTGGAGGAAAAGCAGGGTGTGTTTGGGAGGCTTCAGACTTTGTGCTTGTCTACACTGCCATGCTCCTGGTTAGTAACAGACAGAAATAGACTTCTTGTGTAATTTACATCATGGGGAGTGATTACAACAAATCCCACAAGTGCTTTCAGGGATACTGAGTCAATTGGGTTGTTTTCTTCACCCTGGGGAGTTTCCTCTCAGCAACCTGGGCACCAAGCAGGTGAATCCCCAGCAATCCACCTACAACCCCCTGCCCACCTTCTCCTTCCTTTTAAACACATCTTAAGGAGCAATCAGCCCTTCAGGGCCCAAGGACAGCTCCTTGTTGAAATGCTTAGCTAGCACACCAGGGTAAGGAGGACATGTAAGGCACAAAATCCGCTTCCCCAGGCAGACTTACTCTGGGAATTCTCCTCTCAGCTTCATACTCTCCTGCCCTTACAGCTCTTAGCTAATTTTTAGAACAAAAACAAAATATGATTCCTTAATATCCAATGCTTTATTTGTTCAACCTGAATATAGGGGTTTAGCATAGACTGAGGGAATTAAACAAAGAGGCTTGCACTGGTAGTCATCCATTCGATGAATCCCAATTTGAGTTCAAAAATGATAGGAGAGAAGGACCATGAGGGCAAATAGAACAAGAGGTCCAACCCTCCAAATAATCGGTCTTTGCTTAGAGACATGTGTTCAGGGGATTCTAAACAAGAATTTTAAATATTGGACACTGAAAAATTTGTAAAGGTCCTTTTTCCCTTGTCTCCAAAAATCCCATCCCCCTTGCCATAGCCTCTCCCCACAGGACCAGAACAGACCACTCATATTTTAGTGGAAAAAGGAACCACCCAAAAAAGAGAAGTTAAGAAGATATATATGGAGATAAAAGATGGCAGCTTGGTAAGGATGACAGCTTTGTCACAGCCCAGGCTCCTTCCTCACACTGCATATGCTTCCACATGCTTATCCTTGTCCTCCGGCTGAACCCCCATCACTGACGTTGTGATAACTCAACCAAAGAAAACCCAAGGACTTTTGTTTGTCTCTCCAGTGCCTCTGTGGCCTGATCTTGTACCTATTTTTCTAGCCTGCCCTCCCATGGACTCTGGAACCAGACCACTGGGTGTCAAATCTTGCCTCTGCCATTTACCAGTGGGTGACCTTGGGCAAGTTCCTCGGGGTCTCTGTATCTCAGGATAATATATTTCACAGGTGCTATCCTGACCTAGTTTTGAGATCATAGCTACAAACTTCTCAATTCCCCTTTGCAGACAGTTTGCTAAACCTACACTCCCACTATTTTCCTTAAGGGGCTCTAACACTCGGCAGATACCACATACCTACACCCAACTGCTGTCAACTGTGGAGAGTTGGACCTTCTTCCTCACACTTGAAGAATCCCCGGACACCTGTGAGATTTTGCTGAGCTCACGCCACACCCCCACACCCCGGCCAAGCCACCCAAGCCACCTCCTACAGCACCAGCTGGCCGCTCCCTTCGCCCAGGTTAACCCCCTGTGTGGCTCTGTATGGCAGCCTTCTTTCTTTGGGAGCTGTAAATAATCAAGAGTTTTGCCTCTCATCTTTCTCAGGATCATTGTCTTATGTCCTGCCTTTATCAGAATCTAACAAATGTTAGGTTGGGGGAAATTGGAGGGGGAGACACACCATGAGAGACAATGGACTCCAAGAAACAAACTGAGGGTTCTAGAGGGGAGGGGGCTGGGGGGAGGGGTTAGCCTGGTGATGGGTACTAAAGAGGGCACGTACTGAATGGAACACTGGGTGTTATACGCAAACAATGAATCATGGAACACTACATCAAAAATTAATGATGTAATGTATGGTGATTAACATAACATTATAAAAAAACCAGTCTCCTTGTTTGTAAAATGAGTATAATTAGTATTATTGGTTATAACTACCTCAGAGCGGTGTTATGAGAATTAACGGATTTATTATTTGGAAAGAGGCTACCCCAATATTTGTGAAATAAAGAAAAGAAGCAGTCAGATCTAACCACAGGAGATTGCCTGGACTTGGTATCCATATTCCATCTCTGTGACTTTACTCTCAGCTGCTGCTTCCTGCAGGATTACTGGTTTTCCCCAGCCATGCTTTTTTTTTGGGGGGGGGGGGGTCCAAATCTTTCCTATTCTTTAAGTCTCAGTTTAAATGCCGTATCTTTTGTGTCATTTGGGTTGTGATCCTCTTGCTCTGAGTAGTTTCCTCTCTGAAACCTGAGCATCACGCGAGTGAGTCTCCAGCAATCCACTTCCTACCTTCCTTTTAAAGATACCCTACGAAGCAATTGCACCAACAAGGATGAGCCTCGATTCCTACAACCAAAGTAACCTGTTCCTCCATTTAACTCCCGCAGCACCTAGTTCTTAGTCACATAAAATCACAGACCTCTGAAGCAGGAAGGAAGCCAAGTGTCAACATGTGTCAAGCAGAAGCTTAGTCTACATTTCCAGCACGTGGTCTTCCGGCCTCTGCTCAAGAGCAGCAGGCATTCGAGTCAGGCCATTTGTAGCTCTGACAGTGGAGAAGCGCTGGCTTTCTAGAACGTCACCCAGTCCCCTCTGCAACTTCAGAAGCTCTCGTGCTTTCCTCTTCTCTTTTCCCAGATCCTGGTTCTACCTTCACTCAATAAAGTTCTAGAGTACAGGTTGCAAAATAGCAGCTCACAGGGCCAAATCTAGGGGGGTTTTAAATCCTATGTAGAGATTTTCTTCTTCATAGTGTTTTTGATTTGTGAAAATAATTGCCAACCTTCAAAAACAGAGATTTCATATAAATCTCTGGATTTCTGCCTCCTTTTTAAAAATTGAAAGATTTGGTTATGTGGAGCCCACAATTCCAGGAGGCAATAATCAGCTGGGGCTGAACAGGGGCTGCCTCTACGAAGGGCTATGCACCCTCCACAGTTCTCACCCGACCTAGGGCCCTTCAGGTTCATTATGTCACCTGAATGTTTCCTTTGGAAATTTGAGTTTGAAACTCTTTTGCATGTAGGTGTACAATTTTCCCAGCACCATTTATTAAAGAGACTGTCTTTTCTCCCTTCTATATTTTTGCCTCCTTTGTCATAGATTAATTGACCATATAAGTGTGGGTTTTTTCTGGGCTTTCTATTCAATTCCATTTATCGATGTATCTATTTTTTGTGCCAGTACCATCATATTTGTATTACTATATACTATTACTATATGCATTATACTATGTGATTACTTTGAAGTAAAAGTAGAAATCTGGAATTCTGATAACTCCAGCTTTGTTCTTCTTTCTCACAATGGCTTTGGCTATTTGGGGTCTTTTGTGGTTCCATACAAATTTTAGGATTATCTGTTCTAGTTCTGTAAGAAATACTATTGATATTTTGATAAGGATTGTATTGAATCTATAGATTGCTTTGGTTGCCAGAAGGGAAGGGGTGTGGGTGATGGGTGAAATAGGTGAAGGCAGTGAAGAGGTACAAACTTCCAGTTATAAAATAAATAAATTACAGGGACAAAAAGTACTGAATAGGGAATAGAGTCAATAATATTGAATAACTTTATATGGTGACATATGGTAACTACACCTATCATGGTGAGCATTAAATAAAGTATAGAATTACTGAATCACTATGTTGTATACCTGAAGCTAAAATAACATTATATGTCAACTATACTACAATTAAAAAAAAAGAAAGAAATGCTTGACCTTGAGAGTCTGGCTAGTATACACATCGACCTGTATACTCAAATCCAAAACATAACCCTAGGAGAGCTGTATGTGTGAGAAAAGCATGTTTCTTCTTCCTTTATTGCTAAAAACTTTCCATTCAAAATGGAAAAAAAACTGCAGGGACACTGCTGAAATCTTCAAGTTGTAAGAACTGGGGATAATGTTTTGATGGAGCCGTAAGGAAGGACCCAGAGATACTCAAGCCTTGCCCAGGTGGTCATCCTGCCCTGTCCAGCCCCTCCTGAGGGACTCTTCACAACCACACAGTGTTAAGTGGAAAAATAGGACAATGGGATTAGAGATGTAGGTTGGATGGAAATTGTAATAAAAATCTCATCCTCATGTTGTTTTCTATCTGGGTTACAATTAAACAAATATAATGAATTTTCTGCTTTAGCCAGAAAGACTTGCAGACTTAGCTTTCTGGAACAGACTCTAATTGCATTAGAAAGAAAGATGGAGATGTAATTTGGAGGATAGTAAAAAAAAAGGATTTGATTCACTCAAGGGGAAAAATAAACTATTCACAAACTTAAAATGGGGGTTGGGGGAAACCAGTGACTTCACAAGTCACCAGAGCAAAGCAGCTGAGAGCATGACCTCTAGAATCAGATAAGGCACAGAAGAGTCACCCCCTGGATCAGACACAACTCAAATATTCCACTGCTACAAATTCCACCTACAGATATGGGTGCAAATCGGAGGCCCTGACTTACTCACTTTGAGGAATTGAGCATGTAACTTCTCTGAGCCTGATTTCTTCACTTATATAATATTACCTACCTGATAAGACAGTTGTGAAGGTCAAATGAGGAAAGCACTCACACACTATATCTCACCATTTGCACTCAATAGATATTGGCTAGTAATTATAATTATTATTGCTGGTGTTATCAAGAACTGCAGCACTGTTTGGATCAAAGGGAATTGCTTTTCGCTTACCTTACAATTTAAAGCCATATTTTCATCTATTTTCTGCTTCAACAAGTTCACAATCATAACATCAGGGTCTGTCTTTTTGTTCACTGCCCTTTCCCTAAACCGATGTGCTACATGGATGTATTTACTCTTGTTGGTCCAAGATCTTTGTTTCAGCCCTGTGTCTGCTGAGCGTCTGCTTTTTATTTATTTATTTATTCATTCATTCATTCATTCATTCATTCATTCATTCATTCATTCATTCATTCATTTGAAAATAAAAGATGGGAGACAAAGACCCTAAACGCTTGGGGCTTTGACGAATGGGAGGAGGGCCCTGAAGTGTGTGGAGGACACCCACTCCAAGTTGGATTTCCATTGCATCCACCTGTGTGAGCATCTTTTCCAATGTGGTTTGAGAATGTTCCTATATTAAACACCTTTGCTCTGTCCAAAAAAAAAAAAAAAAAGGTCTTTTGAAGTTTCTTTTCTGAAGTTGTTTAAGCACTTTGAATCTCTCTACTTATAAGAAACAGCACAGGATGTTCTAGTCTGGCTTCAAAATAGAGACTTTTTGAGGCCAGCTATAAAGCACTGCTACTTCTTAATGAAATGCTTGCACTGCATTTTAATGTCTGTGTTGTTAAACATACCGTCTCAAAAAGAAGATCCTTGCTCTTCAGCGGGTTTCTGTTGGTATAGTTCACTGAGAATAGAATCACTTGTTTGGAGCTGGAAGTGATCCTGGAGACTGCAGATTTAATAATTTTTAAAAGTAGACCCAGTGAGGTCTTGGAAAGTCAGAGCCACTCATCTCATCAGGGGCAAAGCTTAGAACCAAATTTCCTCATTTGCGGTTCAAGGCTCTTTCCGTCCACATTCAGATAGAGAATGGCCAGGATTTCCCATTCTCGTCAAACACCCATTTACTCCCAGTTTGCTCACGGCTCCTTGGAGGCAGCCCTTGGCCATAACTGTCTGCCAAAGCTCTTGGGTGACTTCTCCAGGCAGCAACCCCTCTTTTCCCCTCTGTTACACTTGCACCGACTTTTCCAGAGAGCCAACAGTTCTCCAGTCCCACATTATTCCTCAAAATGGAAATGGACAATTTGTATTGTGACGCCCCACAAGGAAGGTTAAAAGACCTGATGGTGTATTTTCCCCAGGCTCTTCAGGGTGTTAATCCACAGACAGCCTTTAAACAGCAACGGTCTGGAGCACCCCCCCCCCCCGGCCCCCCCCCCCCCCCCAAGCCCCTGCCACCAGCTGTGGCTATCAATGTTTGGAAGGGGAAAAAACTACCTGATTTCGCATCTAAAAAGCAGGTATCCCCAGGAATAGGGAGCCTGTTTGCTGAGGAGACTGTCCTCCTGATTGCATTCTGAGAGGAAATAGAGAAGCTTGCTCACTGAGAGCAGGAAGAAAAAAAAGGGAGGGGGGGAAAAGAACCCCCAAAACTGAGAAATTGATACTAAGATAAGAAAAGGCACGAGAGAAAAAGAGGAAGAAAACAGCCACATAAAAAAAGGAGGAAATGAGGGGCGCCTGGGTGGTTCAGTTGGTTAAGCGTCTGCCTTGGCTCCCGTCATGATCTCAGGGTCCTGGGATCGCCCTGCATTGGGCTCTCTGCTCAGCAGGGAGTCTGCTTCTCCCTCTCCCTCTGTGCTCGCTCTCGCTCTCTCTCTCTCAAATAAATAAATAAAAATCTTTAATATTAAAAAAAAAGGAGGAAATGAGAAAGCTAAAAAGTAGGATTGGGAGCCAGTGAGGCTCACACGGCAGAAAGAGCATCCAGGACGGAGGTGACAGCTATTCCATAGAATCACCCAGCAGTAACATCATGGCTCTGAAGTAGAGCAGAATATATCACATGCCACGCTGGCATAAAGATTATCTTGAGTGAAGCAAACTGAGAAGAAACAGATACAAGAAACGCTCTCTGCCCTCTATTTGTCTAAAAGCAGGATATGTGCTTGTAAAAGGCTCCCCCCTCCACTCTCTACCAAGAAGGACAAAAGTTGGTCACCTAAGAGAACTCTATGCCCTTATCAGCCCACACATGGCGCCAGAGGGGCCTACATAAGAAACTTTACTAACTAGCCCTTATCTTCCATTAGTTTCCCCATACATTTACCTTCCCACAATTTGTCACCCTAAAAACTCAAGGTCCTTTCTTTTCCTTGTTTCTTCTCAAAAATATGTTGTTCTGTGTTAAGACGCCTTATAAGCCCAAGTTCTAAGCGCTCCTTTCAGTTACTCATTACTAAGTGTTCCCATGTGTATTGGGATCAATGCAGATGCCAATAAATTTCTGTTTATTTTTCTCGTGTTAACCTATCTTTTGTCAGTCTAATATACAAAGCCCTAGCCAATGACCCTGAAATGGTGCTACAGACTGAGAATTTGTGTCCCCACAAAATTCCTATGTTGAAACCTACCCCCCCCAGTGCATTGGTATTAGGAAGGAGAGGACTTTAGGAGGTGATTAGGACATGAGGGTGGAGCCTCACGAATGGGATTAGTGCCTTTATAAAAGAGACCCTAGTGAGATCCCTCACCCCTCCTGCCATGTGAGGACACATCAAAAAGGCAGCCATGACCAGACACTGAATCTGCTATTGCCTTGATCTTAAACTTCCCAGCCTTCAGAACTGTGAGAAACAAATTTCTGTTGTTCATAAGCCACCCAGTCTATGGTATTCTGTTATAGCAGCCTGAATGGACTAAGACAGATAAAGAGAAAAAGAATTCTTCTCTTCCTCTGGGTCACACTAGCCAGAGATGATGGTACAGCCTTCATGACAGAAAGGAGTTGCTCATCTAGACTTTCATGGTTTGACAGTTTTTACCACTTCCCCAAGTGAGGAGGGATGGATGGTGCAAGACATGTAGGTTTGGTTCTAGGTATCTAAATAATAACACTCAGTAAATCATAGTTAAAATCCCACCCAAATGTCCAATGTCATTTGAGACATTTTGGGGAGACACTAGGCTGATGCTACTGAAGCCTGTTCCCAAAGAAGAGCCAATTAGGAGTTCCCCAACCCACTCACAGGAAGCAGCAACAAGCATTACAAAACAGAAATTTGGATGTAGAAGACTGCAGTGACACACATCAATGGGATTGAGCTGCTATGTTTCCAAAGTGGAAGGCAAAGTACTCCAGATGACAGGTAAGGCTTTCCAGAGCATTACCTAGGAATGTATGGCTCACACATCTGGGTCTTTTTCCCTATCAAAAAGAATAGAAAATCTAAGAGAAAAAGCACAAAAGCATAACCCTCCTGGATCAAACACAACACTTCAAATATTCCATTGCTACAAATTCTAGCTATATCACAAATGCCTCTAGCTGTCAGATTTTCAGATTCAATTTCACTCCTAAAAGAAAAAAAAAAAAGAAGAAAAGGGAAAAAATTCCTTCCATGTATGAACTCAACTTCTTGGATTTTTCTTTCCCAACAACTCTGCAAGCTTGGGGAATTTCTGAACTTGGAGCTTTGGTTCATAATCCTCCCAGTAGCAGATTGGGTTTTTATATTTAAGCTCAACATTTTGTAGCCTTGCTATTACACTTGTAATTAGCTGCATATACCTAACCTAAACATCTTCAAAATTTTCAAGTTTATCTACAGTACTAAGTGAAGAAACTCTTGTTAGGATCCCCACATGAAACTCTTAATAAGTGATAAAATAGAGCATGGCAGATATAGACTGGTTGTCCCCAGTCCACTGGGTGCCTCCTCCCCCTTGCTCTCCTGGGCTACAGAGTGCAAAATGCCAGAACACTCACCTTCCCATATCATCCCTGAGGTGGTTTTCCCTTCCCAAGTATGAAGAGGAAATCTCGAAAGGGGAAGAATCAGGGCTCTCCCCCCTTCTTCCTACCTGAAATTCAGAGAGAACCACCTGGAGGCACAGGCGCCATGTGGAATGGAGATGAAACTAAGGGTGGAAGGCAGGAGGCAGGAGCCTGGGTCTAATGCCTCTACAAACCACTGCACCAGCTTAGGACTGCTTACCTACACGTTTCTTAGCACCTGAGAAAAATAAATGCCTTACTGGTTTAAGTCACCATAGGGTAAAGGAAAAAAAAAACAAAAAACTGAAAGACTTTGAAATGGACCAATTATCTTCAAAGGAAAATTAGGCATTGTCTAGTGCTCCCTTCCAGGTTATCTGATTCTATGGGGTCTCTGCACATTTCAGTGTTGTTGAGCTATTTTACAGCTCTGTAAATTACATGGAACTGCCAGCAATGCAAATGATTTTTTGTCCATAAACATGCAAATGAATCTTGTCTGGCAGAGGTGTGACTGATCTCCCACAGTTTTGCTCTACTAAGCAAATTCATTTTAGTATTCCTGATTGACTATATATGTCTCTGCTCTTCGGAATTTCCTTTGAATTGGTTGTAATATCTTACTAGTGTCCTCTTCAATTAATGGGTTAAATAAAATCACTGGCATGTGTTCAGTCTATATTTGTATGAAGGTCATACTTTTACCTTTTTATTTTTTTTTTTATTTTTTATTTTTTTTATTTATTTGCGAGAGAGAGAATGAGAGACAGAGAGCATGAGAGGGAGGAGGGTCAGAGGGAGAAGCAGACTCCCTGCTGAGCAGGGAGCCCGATGCGGGACTCGATCCCGGGACTCCAGGATCATGACCTGAGCCGAAGGCAGTCGCTTAACCAACTGAGCCACCCAGGCGCCCTACTTTTACCTTTTTAAAAAAGATATATCCTTTAATAAGGATTTTCTATGACTTGCAGTCTTACTAAAGCAATCTTAACTGATGCATATACTTAGCATGACCACATCCAAGTAAATGGGTACCTGGACGAGATTAGAAAGAAATAAAATGAGGGTAGAGACTTTGCCCCCCACCCCCAACCACAGAAAAGCAGAGCAGGATTTAACAAGTATGTACTGAAGTCTTTCTATGTGCCTGGAGAGCAAGAGAAATCACTCATTCTAGCAGACTCTGATCAAATGGGTGCCACCTGGACTCACCACACACGGCCATTGTCCTATTCATCTCTCCCCACAGCAGAGAATGAGCAGGGGCATTGCTCAAAAAGAGTTGGCTTTCCTTGCAAATTCTTGAGATATTTTGGCAGGAGAGGAAGCTGGCTATCAGAAAGTCTAGAAGAGTCTGTGTGGTTTTTACTTATCTTGTAGGCGCTGACAGTGGAGAAGGTCTGATTTGCAGGTGAGCGTGTGCACACTATGAGAACAACCATGACTCCTGTTCCAACCACCCTCTTCCTCTATCCTCAGTCAAAGAGTCCACAAAGGAGGAGGAAGGTTAATCAGGGTTCAGTCTGGTCTCTGAACCCTGGGTTCAGTCTGGTCTCTGAATCAGACTCTGGTCTCTGGCATGGGGAAAAAAATGTGGAAGTGTCCTTCTCCTTCTCCTCTGTATTATTTGTCTGGTCCTCTATAGCCCCAGAATGTGTCATATTTTTGCTTGATGGAAATGCCATGAGGACTGGGGCATGTCTTCGTGATGGATCTCATAAAGCATCCAGCACACCAGGGGCATTTCATTTGAATAAAGAGCATATTGGTAATTGGAATAAGAAATTAACATTTTTCTTTCTCCCAGGGATTTCTCTACAACAGTCCCTGGAGATGCTCTAAGTTACATCCTAATAAGCATGGGGACATTTTGCATGAGACTATTAGACCATGTCATGTTCCATCTGACCTTCAGGAGGCTCTGTGGGAAACTGAATTCCACTGCCTGTGTTTAAAGATGCACTCTCTTATGTATTAACATGTTAAAGGTTGGTGGCAGCCCAGAAAGCACATTCTAGAGACTTGGGTAAACAAGGGACCAGAGTTTGAAATGGAATATCTTAACATTTGAAAGATCCTATTCTAACAATGATACAGTTTAAGCCTAGGCATACTTGATCTCAAGGACAATCAAAAAACTCCCCTGGGAAAAAGAATGCTTAAAAACTGTCCTTCCCCAAAGATGTGGATTCTATTGGCTGGGTCTGAAGTATTTTCTTTGGAAAGTAAATTACACATTTACACTGCTAGTATTTGAGTGATTGTAAATGGTCCAGGACAGGTCTTTGGAGTCAAACAGACCTGGGTTGCTATCACCTGAAACCAGGTCCACAGGGAGCTTGACAGGATGGCTGGCTTGTAGCAGCGGTAGGTGGTCATCACCGATGAGGCCAGCAAAAGTGTATCTGGCTTATGTGACTTGACCTTTGGGGGCTTGCAGTCTGGACTTAGCCAGTGAGGCTAATCAGATGAAAGACGACCTTTTAAAGGGGCAGGAGAGGAAGCTGGCTATCAGAAAGTCTGGAAGAGTCTGTGTGTCTTGTCCTAAGACAAAAGGCATTGGAACTGATTAGAGAGAAATAAAATGAGGGTAGAGACTTTGCCTTATTTACCCTGTGTCTCCAGTGCCCAGGCAGGGCCAGGCACATAGAAAGACTTCAGTACATACTTGTTAAATCCATTAAAGGTCAAACAGCTGGAGGCCCAGCTCCCTCCCAGGACTCCTGAGCGCTCCAGGGAGACAGGGGTTTCTGTTCCCTCAGCGCTATCACTCCTG
The DNA here is from genome assembly GCF_011800145.1 of Mirounga leonina. Taxonomy (NCBI): domain Eukaryota; kingdom Metazoa; phylum Chordata; class Mammalia; order Carnivora; family Phocidae; genus Mirounga; species Mirounga leonina. The sequence continues at coordinate 33,983,682 of NW_023270825.1, read as the reverse complement.
CCCTGTGAGCTCCAGTCAACTTGGGCTCAAACCCTCTCCTGAGTCTTGTTCACCACGTGTGGACACAGGCACACTGGCCCCTTTCTCTTTTAGTCCCCTTAACATTACCAGTGCAGGCTATTGTATGAAGCCCACTTATCCTCAACAGCATATGAAGATCATAGCACTGTTTAGGAAGTGAGGTAGACATCACTGCTCCACCAGCCTCTGGACCATTCCTGCCACAGAAGACCCATTGTAGACCAGCCCTTCTCCAAGCTCTGACATCCCATCAGGTGCTTGGGCTGGTTCTCCCATCTCTGCTCTCCCTGGAGAGACTCCCAGTGTTGGCTCACACACTGACAGACTGGGGTGGCAGAGGTGGGCGGCAGTGCTCAATAATTCTGCCCAGACAAAGCAGCTAGACCCCTTTTGTCATAATCTCTTTCTTTCAAACTACACCAAAATACTGACTTTCAGAATCAAAAAGGCTATTCGCCCGTTTCTTAAAATGATCATTCCCCTCCCCTTTTTTTTTTATCTCCCCTAGTACACGCTTATCCCACCCCAAAACCAGGTTGAAAGGCAAATAGTTTCAACTCTATTTCATTTTTTTCTGGTATTTACTTCCATATTCTATAACATGATGTTTACCCAGCTATTTCTTGATTTATTAATTGTAGACATTATTAATTGACTTCCATTCCAGTCAGACTCCATAAACCAATGCCAGATAATCCAACAGAGGGAAATTTAATATAGGATATTAATTAGAAAGTGTTAGAATTGCTGAAAGAGTAGAGATCAATAATTCCATCTCCCACCACCCCCCCCGCCCCCCACCCCACCCCCACCCCCCGCCCCGGGCTGGAGGGACAAGGAGAAAGAGGTGTTCCTTGGGCACCCAACAGGAGGGGTGGCCACCTGGCAGATTATGTAAATACTATTCACTGTTGAGTCAATACTGTAATTACATTTTCTTTCTCATACATTGTTTTTTTGTCTTTCTTGAAATAATTGCACTTTCTGTGATTTGCTTGGTTTACTATATAACCAGCGTAAAGTGTTACCAAACACTCAACAGCCTATGAAACCTCTCAATGCTCTCATCCACTTGGTCCAACACGGATGAAGGGGTTTGGAACATGCCACCCCAATATACACTGCTTTGGCATATTGATTATTTTGAGCCAAAGACACTTGAGAAATAGCAGATGCAGGAACGGCTCTCCTAGTTCCCTGTATCTACCCAAAAGCAGATCATAAAATTCCCCAAAACAAAGGTACCCGTCCTGTATCAGGAAGAGAGGAACAATCCCATCATGGGAGTCTGGGAGTCGATGCCAGAATGGACCTACACACACAAACCTACTAAAGTGAGCCATGATTTCCCCCATATATTTCCTAGTCCGTGTCCCATAATTCACTGCCCTGAGCCCAAGCCCCCTTGTCTCATCATATCCCCATAATGTATCACTCTTTACGTAAAAAGGTAGATAAAGCTTTGGGGCCTAATGGCTTCTTTGGGTCTTCATTTACCTTTTGAAATCTGCCATATGCACAAAAATATTAAATAAATTTGTATGTTTTTCTTCCATTACGCTGTCTTCTGCCAGCCCCAGAACCTAAGGAGGCAGGAGGAAGCTTGCCTCCTCTACAGAAACAAGCCATCAGATCCATGTACTTTCCCCAGAGACCCTCCCTCCCACTCCCCTGCTCCTGCCTGGGCCTAGGACATGGCTACCACCCCGGTATCTGCCATCACTGTCCCGGACAGAGGACTCCATCGCTTCCTCTTCCTCGGCTTATTCTCTTTCTGTACCAAAACATCTCCCCCACAGAAGACAAAACTACCACTTTTGAGTCATAGCTGTCTGAAAACACCTGGATCCTATCCTTACACCAGATTAAATTCTAAGTTGAAAGTTGTATCTCCCATAGTATTTTAAAGGCATCACTCCACTTTCTTGTAATCTTCATGGCTGCTTTTGAGAAGTTCAGTCCTGTTCTGATTTCTGATCCTTTGTATGTGACTTCGTTTCTCTCTGGAATCTCTTAGGATTTTTTCTTTCTCTCTAGTGTTCTATGAACACACAGTAATGTCCTTGGCCTGAGTTTTTTTATATTCGTTGTGTTGGTCAATCCAAGGATCTTTTGATTCCAGACCAGAAATCAGCTAACTTTTTCTGCAAAGAACAAAATATTAAGTATTTTAGGCTTTGTGGGCCATATGGTCTCTACATCTTCTTAACTCTATCATTGTACCAAAGCAGCCATGAACAACATGGAAACAAAGAAGCACAGCTGTGTTCCAATAAAACTTTATTTACAAAACATGGCAGCAGGCCAAATTTGGTCCATGGACCATTGTTTGCCAACCCCTACTCTAGACTGTAGATACTCATGGCCTTAAGTTCAGGGGCATTTTTTTGTGTTATTTCTTTGATAATACCCTCCCCTCCATCTTCTCTATTCTCCCTTTCTAGATCTTCTATTAATCCGGTGTTGGCCTTTTTAGATTGATGCCCTAATATTCTTATTTTTTCTTTCTTATTGTCCACACTTGTCTTTTTGTTTTACTTTACAGGCAACTTCTCCCACTATTGAATATTTCTGTAACTCTGTTTTTAATTTCTAAGACCTTTCTTGTTCTCTGATTCTTTTGTTGTTGTTATTGTTCGGATTGTTTTTCTTTCATTCCTTTTTTTAAAAAACAGTAGACTGCGTTTGTTTTGTAGGTGAAATATCTTTGTCTTTCTAAGAAAGAAGAGTTTATTTTTTTTATTTTGTTCTGCTCTGGGCAATATCTCTGTTTCCTCTGAGCAATCCCCTCCCCAACCTTTCCCCCATTTGTTGGGGGGAGCAGTCATTTCATTTCTCTGTCTTTTATTGTTGGATGCTTTCCTCACACTTTTGCTGATCCTTACCTGTTCATTCATATTTAAAAGTGAGGTGGAAAAAAGTGATGGGAGAATAAAAGTCACCAAAAAGTAGTAACTACCAAAATGTAGTTCCTCTGAGCTTATCAGACCAGGAAGGGAAGTTATATTCACCATAAACCCTGAACAAAATGTGAAAAACTGGAGCCCCTGGGTGGCTCAGTTGGTTAAGCATCTAACTCTTGATTTTGGCTTAGATCATGATCTCAGGGTTGTGAGATAGAGCCCTACTTCAGGTTCCATGCTCAGTGGGGAGTCTGCTTTGCTCGCCCTCCCTCTGCCCCTCCCCCTACTCACTCGCTTTCTCTCTAATAAATAAAACTGTATAAAAAATGTAAAAAACCAACTATCTGGGCACCTGGGTGGCTCAGTCGTTGAGCGTCTGCCTTAGGCTCAGGTCATGATCCCAGGGTCCTGGGATCGAGTCCCACATCGGGCTCCCTACTCAGCGGGAAGCCTGCTTCTCCCTCTCCCCCTCCCCCTGCTTGTGTTCCTGCTCTCGCTGTCTCTCTCTCTCTGTCAAATAAATAAATAAAATCTTAAAAAAAAAAAAAAAAAACAACTATCTGAAGGCACTGAAGAGTGACCAAAAGTAGCCAGATATTGGAGAAGAGGTGACAAGCACTAGGTCATTTCTCATTCTGTTACAGCTTCTAGCCTAAGTCCCATTCTGTATCAAGCAGAGGGTGACAATTCTAATAGAAATCCCCAGGCTCTCCGGTTTAAAGAATCAGAGTCCTAGGCAGCAACAAAGTAAGGGGCAATCTGGAAAGGAGAGATTCAGACACAGGAAGCCCCAAACTTCATGTATAAACTCCCACCTCATCTCTGGCCACCTCCTGAACCCCAATGTGCAGGCAGAGTCTAAGCAGCTCAACTAAGGCTGAAACACAGAACTGAGAATTCAGCTGCTGCCCACCACAGGGGAAGACAGAGTCTGCAGTTTGAGTTCGGGCAAGTTCACTTCTTGGTAATTTTTAAAAATCATTCATTCATTCATTCATTCATTCATTAGAAGCAACAAATACAATTAGTAGTGATGAGAAATTTGGGATGTGTGGGCCAGGCTTATGAACTTCTAAGGTTTAAAGGGATCCTCAAACATCAGGAACTGTAAGCATGTTCTGCTCAGTTCCCTGCCCCCCCGCCCCAGAAGAAGTAGCCTCTCCCACAGTGGGGGTTGGGAGTGGGGAGTAGGGGCTGGCGGTCAGCATTTGAAGGGCAGGGCAGGAGCGGGTGGCTCCAGGGCCCTCTCATTCGGAATGTAGACATGTCATTGACCTTCATATTCAACCTGTGTGTTACCTCCACCACCTGTGATGCATGATGTTCTTGAGGCCTGAGCCTCTCCAGCCTCAGTTTCTACAGGGAGAAATTGGGAGTGCTGGAGGGGAAGGGTTTGGTTATATCACCTCTCTGCAGGAACTGAGGAGGGACCTGGGGCTCTAACACAACCTAGACAGATTTTCAATCAATCCCCTGGCTCAGCCCATGTGTCAGGCTCCCTGCAGCCTGGCTGGAGCCATGGGCTTGCTTCTCCTCAGTGCTTCTCTGTGGGCACTGAAGCTATAGCTTTACCCTCTTGGGGGGGGGGAGGGGGGCGGTGTCAGTCACCATTCTTTCACCTGCTCTCCATCCTCCAAGAATGCGCTGACATCTTTCATAGTTTCCCACATTTCCTCTATCCTGCCCTTTATAACATGTTATTCTTTGGCCGTCATTTTCACGAGGTTTTGGGAGAAAGAAGAGCTGACTGCCTGGGTTCATCTGCCATGTTTCACTGGGAGGAACAATGATCTGGGAATATGCTCGGCACCCAGCACCTACAGTCACGGCATTGGGCAGCCCAGTACGGAAGGCAGCGAGAGTGCTGAGCAGCCCAGCAATGGCGAAGCCTGGCACAAACGGAGGGGGATCTAAATTTGTTCGGGTGTCCAGAGCTGTCCTGTATTTCTGTAGCAGCAGGGGCTAGGGTTTCCAGCTCTAAGGTGTCTGATTTGTAGGCAAAGGAAAAGGAAACACAGCCCATTCCCTGGCAGGTTGTCAATGGATTAAAGCCGAGCGTGTCCTAATGTTCTAGCTGAACCCACCCTCCTTTCCTGTTGTCCGCGTGATTTATGCTAGGGCCTCTCTCAGGTGACAGCTGCCTCTCTGTTCACCTGGGCAGAGCTTCTGGCTGCTTCCAGACTCCTTTTGAGGAAAGACAAAACAGCGTTTTTCAAAGAACACGATGGGCTACCTTGGGTCCAAGTTTCTTTCCCAATTACACTGCTAGAGGGGAAAGCCGGCAGCCTCCCTCCCATCCGTATGTTTGGCAGTTTTCACATATCCAGAAATGGAGCCAAACCTGCGTCACAGGTGTGTGAAGACACAGAGATCTGCCAGGAACGGAGGCTGGCATGCGGTGGGCAGCAACCCCAGACATCGATACTAGTGTTGGCTGGAATTTACAGCTGGAGTGAACCACTGTGCTCACCCGGTATCCCTGGGGCCTAGCACAGTGTCTGGCATGTATAGTATGAGATCAATAGAAGTTTTTTGAATATGACAGTGAATAACAAGAGATTAAGTACCCAACTAAGTCCACACAGCCAGTCCCTGAGGGTGAATGAAAGCCAGGGCTGTCTGACCCCCCGCCCCACTCATATCTGACCCAATCCCAAACTGAGTCTACCTGGATGAGCCTCCTCTCTGCTTCCTTAGCTAGCCAACTGTGCAGTTCTTCTACAACTTGAGCAGCCTAGTGCAGCAAATCGATACTCTTGGATCAAGGGCTGCCACCTTCCATCTGCAGGAAGCCTGCCTTTCCACAGTAAAAGAAATCAATCCCTTCCGTAGTTCCTTTAGCCAGCCCTCCAGGAGGATAAGGCAGTGTCTCCTGCCCATACTCAGGCACTTCACCCAGCAGAAGACAGGGAGGGCATCTGCCTGGAGGCCTCAGGTGGGCCCTCCAGGGCACTTTCTGGAAGAAAGAGAAACTGGGGGCCACTGTCTTTGTCATGATCGACAAACCATCCTGCTGGTCCATGATTTCTCATTTTGAGGGACATTTCTCATTTTGTCCTTACTTAGGAGCTGGAGAGAACCTTCCTTCCCTCAGCAACCCCATCTCTACTTTCCCTGACAACGAACAAAAACCCCTGCCAGCCCCAAGCAACCCAGGCAGCTCTCGGAAGCTTCTGGAAGTGGGGAGAAAAGCACCAATCAGTAACATCCTTTCAAAAGAAAAGGCTAGAAATGGCTTCTCTTCAGCATCAAAAAGGATTAGTCAATCTCTCTTGCCTCTCTCCTTCCTACTCTTTCTCCTGCTGGCAGACCAGGTCTCTCTCTTCATCATTAATCCCTCATAGCAGGGGGATAGTCCTTCTGCCATTCTAGATACCTGGAAAGCCTGACCCTAATTTTGGGAACCCCAGATATCCAAGGAGCAAAGGGATCATGCAATACAGATATAAAATAGGATTTATAGGGGGAATGTTTATAAGCAGAAAAGCAGCTGGACACATGTAACCCCTGGACTTCTCACCATCGCACAGCTCGTGCCCAGTAGGGATGGTCCACATGCTCCACACAGCATTCCCATCAAAGGGGCCCATGCCTAGAACGATCTACACGTTTAGATGGGCAGGGAGCAGCTTTGTGACTGCAGCACAAAGCTCCCTGGTGGCCTTGTAAGGGATGGGGCCTTGAAGCCCAGTGGCCTGTCCAGCGATGAGGCTTATTCATGCCTGCTGAGCCAGCACTTGCCAAGTTGCCAGGAAGGGAAGAGAATGAGCTGCTGGGCCAGCCATATTTGTCTCTCAAAACAGAGAGAAAATAAGACTGCAGAGATGCACCGTTCCTTTGACTGGACACGGGCTTCGGGCAGTCCCAGTCTCCCAACAAAGGGTCACTCAAAAGATGAACATGATCTTCTCTTTCAAAATCAAGGGGAGGCAGGGTCCCTCGCAGCTTCCCCTGGGGAGCGAAGTCTTCAGCTTTCCTCCTGGCCCATCTCTGTGCTCCTTCCCTGTTCTCAGCATCAGCTCCCATCTGTGTCCCATCCCACCTCCTCCCTGGAAAGGGACTCAGTAAGTCATTAAAATCTTACAAATAGCTATAATATGTAACTTCTGTGTAGCACCTTTCCATCCATTCTCATTTTACATGCATAGTAATTATTTAATATATGCCTGGCAGATACCAACCACTGCACTAAAGGATGGGAGCCCCTAGCAGAATAGAACTTCAATGTCACCCACATGTCTGCTCCCTGTGTGTCCCAAATTATCCAGGTCACCCCTCCCTTCAGTTTGAAAAATAAAATGAATTGACTTTCCCTCCCTCACTCCATTAAGCTGCAAGATTTCTACGTGTTTCTGGAAGGGCTCATATACTCATGGTCATCCCTCTATCTGGTTTCCCCTCCCCATTAAATTCTCATTTTCCTCTGAGAGCTTCCCTCTCCAAGCCACTGCTCCCTCTCTCCTCCCAGGCCCCACTCTCACAAGACATTTGGCGATAGTTTCCCATTAGAACAAACTCCAAGAGATAGTCCACAGTTTTCTTTAGGACAAATTTTCCCCTCATTGAAGACTGCTCACTGATACAAATAGGCCTTTGGGAATCACTGGGATGTAGAAAGTTTCATTGCAGTGGTATTTGCTATATGGGATTGCACCCATGTTTGAAATTTTCCATTGGCTTCAAATTGAATTTCTTTCCCCTGACCTTCCAGAAAGTGAGATGCAATTGCCCAAAACACCATCACAATTTTTAATGATGTGGAGCTATCTGCCTCCTCCCCCAAAAGAAACAACCTCTCTTAGGGTCCCAGGAAGATCTGGTGAAGACAGAAATGTATCTGGCCTGTGCAATATTAAGAAAATATACTGGCCTCATGACACACATTAGCATCTCAGAAATAGCCAATACAACATCTCAAGCCTACCCCAAGGTAGTAAATTTTGTCCCCAAATATATATGGGTCAGATTCTTCCCCATATTATCTACATCATATTTTTTGTAATACCCACCTAGTTCAACATTCTCCTGACTTCCAAAACAACATTCTATAAAAAGCAGTATCTGTGTTATTAAAAAAGATAGAAGGGCAAGTCTTCAGATGCAGTTTGTGCCTTGATTCAAAAGTGCTTGTCTGCAGGCATCATATCTGATGTTATTGAAAAGTTCTTGGTCTCTTATGAGAATCCGTGGCCCACAGGAAAGGTCCTCAGAATGCTCACAAGCATTCCCAATGTATTGGATACCAAGGTTATTGCTGTGTGACCTTCCCACACACACACACACACACACTTCCTCTCAAATAAATTGTCCAACAAATGCCAAGTTCACATAAATCCTAAGAATCATAGTTCAGACAATCTACTACACGGCAGTCACAAAATGAGTCTATAGAATTCTCTAAGTAACCTACATGGCAATGTAGAAATTCACTGGGGCAGGCAACTGCCTACCCCAAAAGCATTTATGCAAAGGAAATAAAAGTAAAGAGAATTATAGGCCAAGGCATGTATGAAATGTCTATTCATTGCCCCTTAAGCTTGGTACTTAATTTACCTCAATTAAGTTTGAGTATCTCACCTTTTAAGACTCTACAACTCATGGCACCTAACTTGGGGACTGCCAACTACCCCTGAGTTCAGTCACCATCAAGAACCTGGACATAAGAATCCAGCCTGTGCTGGCTGACAGCGTGTGAGAAGCTGCCAGTGAGTGAGTCTGTGTGCGTGGGGTGCCTTCAAATCCATTTCAGTTGGGCAGCTGCTTATCAAGACTTTTCCCCAGAAACCGATTTAGCCTAATGATTGTGAGTAGCAATGACTTTTGCTTAATTAGTACAGTAATCAGTGCAAATTCCCTTTAAATGGTAGAGACCCATTTGGCAGGTGCCAAGTGATATTTAACCAGGTGCTAAATAGGTGTGAAAGCCTCAGTTCTGGTCTTTCCCAGCTAGTTGCCAAATACATAAAGATGAAATGGGGTTCTAAGTATGCCTGGATGGATGAGTTGTTTAAAACTTCCCTCTAATTGCTGGTAAGAGCCACCCTATCCTCATCCCTTCCCTCAGTGAGCCTTTGTGAAGGCAGATACCGCACCAGAAGCAAAATAGAGCAAAAGTCAAGTCAGGAATGCTTTGATGTCTCTGCCTCTGATTCCCAATTCCTCCTCTTTCCCAGCCCCCACTCAGCATTCCTTTCCTGGTCATATGTCCTAATTTCTGTACTTAAAAGTGGAGCTGCTTTCATGCACCACACAAGCCCAGGGCTACCATCCCAGTCTGCACTGTAATCCACACTGATGGGAAGTGAAATTGTGCCCTTAACTAAAGTAGGGAGGGAAGAGAAACATTAAAGAGAAAGGACATTCCACACACAGTCAGGTGTGCAGGTGTAATTGGCCCAAAGAATATTCTCTTCATTATTAGGAAAAATAACTAACATGTATTAAGTGCTAGACATGAGCCAGAAATGCCCATGGGTTTCCTACTTGATCCTTTTTAATACTCAGTTCACCTCATGCTACACCAACCTGTGCATGGCATTTGGCTGCTGGCTATTGGTCCATGCGTAGGCATGTGTCCTAAGAGAGTCCAGACAGATGGAATAGAAGTGCATGTATTCAACTGCTGGGGAAGAGCTTTTTCTCTCTCCTGCATTGGATGTGAGGGAGAAAGCATGCTGCCCCAGTCGCTGCGGATGACCCTCTTGTCATCTCAAAAGGAGCCAGCCTGACAACAAAGCTGACAATCAGAAGAGGACAAAGACAAGAGAATTGAAGAAAACTTAAGCTTGGCTGCAATTACATTCTTCCTGGAGCCCTCTTTACCTCTGGACTTTTCCCTATGTGAGCAAATAAATTCCCACATTGTTTAAGCACATTTGAGCTGACTTTTCTGTTATTTGCTGCTGAAAGCATCCTAATTAAAACTGTGGCACTCTAGGGAAGGAATTGTAATATCCATTTCATAGCTGAAGGACCTAAGTGCATTGGGGTTAACTAACCTGCCCGAGGAACTGGTTGTATCAGGGTTCAAACCCAGGGCTGCCTGGCATGTGGGTTGCCCAAGCCGTCTCCCCAGGTGTAAGAAGAGCCTGATAATACCCTCAAGAGTGACACATCCCTGTGATGGTTAATTTTACCTGTCAACTTCACTGGGTCAAGGGGTGCCCAGATACTTGGCTAAACTTCATTTCTGGGTGTGTCTGTGAGGTGTTCCAGATGAGATCAGCATTTGATTTGGGCTCAGTAAAGCAGATTGCCCTCTCCACTGTGGGTAGGCATCATTCAATCCCTTGAGGGACTAAATAGAACAAAAGGCTGATTGGGGCACCTGGGTGGCTCAGTTGGTTAAGCGACTGCCTTCGGCTCAGGTCATGATCCTGGAGTCCCGGGATCGAGTCCCGCATCGGGCTCCCTGCTCGGCAGGGAGTCTGCTTCTCCCTCTGACCCTCCTCCCTCTCATGTTTTCTGTCTCTCATTCTCTCTCTCTCAAATAAATAAAATCTTTAAAAAAAAAAAAAAAAAGAACAAAAGGCTGATGAAGGGAGAGTTCCATTCATCCCTTTCTGCCTGTCTGCTGTCTTCTACCCTCAGACTGAGATATATACCATCAGCTCCACTGGTTCTCAGGCTTTCAGATTTAAGCTGAGTCACAGTACTGGCTTTCCCAGGATGTATTCCTAGGATGTGTGTATCCTGTTGGTTCTGTTTCTCTGGAGAACCTTGACTAATATAATCCCTTACAGTTATTATTTTTAAATGAGTAATTGATTTACTTGGAGCCAAGTTTAGAAAATTAGATGGGTGGTCAGACAAAGAAAAAGACATTCTTTTTTTTTTTTTTTTAAGATTTATTTATCTGAGAGAGAGAGAGCGCGCACACACATGTGTGTGAGCAGGGGAAGAGGCAGAGGGAGAGAAAGAGAGAAAATCTCTAGCAGACTCCCCGCTGAACACGAAGCCTGACACAGGGCTCCATCTCACAACCTTGAAATCATGACCTGAGCCAAAATCCAGAGTCAGCCGCTTAACCGACTGAGCCACCCAGGCACCCCTGGAAATTACAACCTTGAGTAAAGTTAGGGGACCTTTCCTGTATGGCTGAAAGGAGTCCTGAAGGATGAGTTTCCAATACCTTTAGTAATGGCGGTATTGCCAGAACAGCACAAAAATCTCCCTATGTAGCTACTTTAAAGGGCCTGCTTGTTTAGATCCACATACTCTAGTGTGTTTAAGAAATCATGGAGTCTTGATTATCATAAGCCCATCTCACCCACATTCAAGGCCCAAGCTTGAATCTCTGGAAACACTGGAGTCCTCCCTTTCTCTCTACCTCTACTCATACATAAAGTCTGGGACATTCTTATCCCATCATTGTGTCTTATGAATTCATCTTTTCCTTTCCACTTGCCTCCACTTTTACCACAAGCCCCTTTCTCATTTTTCTCCTTGCATGGCAATAACCACTTCCCTGATGGTTTCTTGTAATAATTGCCCTACCTCTAGACTCTACTGCTCTGACCTCCTCACCTCCCCAAACAACTTCCATTATTCGGGCCTCTAAAAAGACTCAGAAACCTGCAGGGTAGCATTGTACAAAAAAAAATGCAGGCTTTGTCAGACAGATGTGGGGCCAAATCTTGGTTCTGCTGTTAATTAGCTGTGTGACTTTGCGCTATTGAGGTTACTTAGCTCTATTGAGAAGGGCTTAGCCCTATTGAGTTACTTAGCCCTATTGAGTTACTTAGCCCTACTGAGTCTCAGTTTTTTGGTCTTTAAAATGTAAGTAAAAGAAGTCCCTTATTGGATTGCTTTGAAGAGTATAGTGGGCAATGAATACTTACTTACTGATTTAAAGAGTGATTAGGTAGATGGCACATGAACTATCAACTGCAGGACCAGGCAAATATTAGAGGCACCAGTCATCATTCCTATTGTATTTACCATATGTAATTATCATACCGTATATGGTGGCTGTCACCAGGGATCTAATCTCTTGGTTTGGCATTTAAGTTTTACCTGGATTCCTAGGCTTACGTTTCTTTCTTCCTTTCTTTCTTCCTTCCTTCCTTCCTTCCTTTCTTTCTTTCTTTCTTTCTTTCTTTCTTTCTTTCTTTCTTTCTTTCTTTCTTTCTTCCTTCCTTCCTTCCTTCCTTCCTTCCTTCCTTCCTTCCTTTCTTCCTTTCTTCCTTTCTTCCTTTCTTCCTTTCTTCCTTTCTTCCTTTCTTTCTTTCTTTCTTAAGATTTTATTTATTCATTTGAAACACAGAGATACAGAAAGAGAGAGAGCACGAGCAGGGGGAGAGGCAGAGGGAAAGGGAGAGGGAAAAGCAGGCTCCCTGCTGAGCCAGGAGCCCAATGTGGGGCTCGATCCCAGGACCCCAGGATCATGACCTGAGCCAAAGGCAGACGCTTAACCATCTGAGCCACCCAGGCGTCTCCCTAGGCTTAGGTTTCTGCCCTCTCTTACATCAACACTCCACTCCAGTCATATTCTGTTCATTGTCTTCTAAATATGATTCATGCATCCCAGCTAAAAATACTAGCTCCCTCTGCTACCCCTGCCTGGAGCATTCTTCCCATGCATCTCTACTTATCTAAGTAGTATCCCTCACTGGAGATCTTTCATTACCCTAGCTCCTCTCTACGTCATCTCTGACTGTACCACACCAGAGCAATTTCTCCATCCACTGAGCTTTTTCTCCCTACCAAGCATCCACCACTTAGCCTAAGTGGGTCTTCCTGACTTGAGTACAAACTGCTTGAGGGTGTGGAGATTACCCTACACCTCTTGGATCCACAGTGCTTAGCAAAGTTTCCAACACATAGTAGGAACTCAATAAATCTTAACCATTACAATTTAGTGAAGCCACAACAACTTTTCAAAAAATCATTATCTGACACTATCAAGTATGTATCAAGCAAAAATCTTCTATCCCAGATTTTTGAGGTTCTGGGGCTGAGCATACATTTCCAAAGTTAGAATTATGATTCCATGAGAAGTTCATGCAAGAAGACCTTGAGAGAATTGATATCCACAAAAGCTGCTTTAGCCTTTACTTCTTCCAACTTCCTATGTCTGAAGATATATAGAAAGATAGATAAGTGGATGGGCAGAGAAAGAGAATTTTTTTTCGCATAATTTGAGGTTTCAGTCATTCACAGGGGACAGTCCTGGAAACTTTGATTGGATCAGTAACAGCAGAGCTAGCGTCTCTGTTTATTGATGATAAATCAGTATGGAGCAAAACTGCTGAGTTTCCACTCCAGGGAAAGGGCCACAGGAAAAGTAAATTAATAAAGGTGAAAATACTTTGTCAACTGTAAGACGGCAGCTCGTGGATGAGTATTACAATTGCCATCACCATTGTTATTACCTCCTGATTAAAATTAAATCACAGGGATTCTCTTAAGGGCAGGGGATGGTCTTATACTTCTTGGAATCTCCCCTAGACTCTAGCACTTCTATCTTTATAGTGAGCAACTAGAAAAAACTTTGGAAGTTTTGCTTATTAATAATACTCCCACAGAGAAAAAATATGAGAGCCTAGCTATGAGTGAATAAATGTCTGTGTGTGTTATAAATGACCCAAATTTCTCTGGAAATACCTGGAAGGAAGGACCCAAATTTCTCTGGAAATACCTGACAGCGTCATTAATAAGCTACGTGCATCCCTTGTCTCCATCCATGGAGCTCCCCACCGTGAGCAGGAATCTGTGATCTAGGACCAGCTGCTTGGCAAGCACAGATTTTTAATGAGGGACTCTGCAATGGGAAACCATAGCTGTCACTGCTTTTTACATTACCAGGGACTGCTGACTGACACCCAGAGGGCTTGTCAAGGTCTTGGGGCATGTGGGAGGGAGCAGTGAGCTATGTGCAGATACACTTTTTACATGTTGTTGACAGCCAGTGAGAGCAAGCTACACAAACACAGCTCCAGGCCACACAAAGCTTCCAAAAATTAAACTTAACTGGATAGAAAATACAAAATTAAACTTAATTTCATTGAGCTGCATGCCATTGCATTTCAGGGGGAAAAAAAAGAGTTTGTTTGTTTGTTTGTTCATGAAAACCTCTCTTCCCCCAAACCAAAATTCTTCTAAATAACCAGATCCAAGATTTAGAGTCAGAAGTTCTGGATTTAAATCCCAGCTCTGCACCTTACTTATTAGTTGCGTGGTCATGAGAAAATCACTTAAATTCTAAGGATCTCGGTTCCTTCATTTATAATGAGAACAATGAAAGTCATTTTTTAAAAATTTAATTCTCACAGAGCAGCTGGGAGAATTCGGTGAGATAATATTTATTGTCCTGGGTCAGGTCTCCCAAAAGTAGAGCCCAAGACAGGATTCACAGGCAGGAGATTCAGCACAAAGTACTCTCAGGAGAAACAGGCCCGGCAGTGGGAAGAACAGAACAGGAAGAGAAAGAAAGCAAGGTGGGCTGCAATTTCAGACGAAGTTCCATTGACAGTTACCCACAAGCAAACTCAGGAGCATGAAGTATGCCTGAGTTTGTCCCATCAGGACCTTAAACTCTGTGTGGGAGGAGAGGAACTCCAGGGGCTGGGAACAAACTTCCGGGAAGGGAAGCAGGGGTGGGTTGATGGAAACAAAAGTGCACCAAAACTGGGGAAAGAGTGTATATACATACTTGGAGTAAAAAGGAGTCAGGAGCAGACCCCTGCCTGGCACACTGGGGGGCTGGATCTCAATCTGCCCGTGGCAAAAGATGCATCATCTATTTCAGGTTACAAGATGGAAGATTCTATGCAACTAAATATCTAGAAGCCTGAAGGATTTTCTGAACTTGGCCCAGCCCAAAAGCTATAGGTCCATTGCCGTAGAGAATCTCAAAGCAACTTCTTAGAAAATGATCAATACTTCTTCCTCATTGCTAGTCAGGCTGGGAGTGAGAAATTGAGATGAGGTTGATGTTAAATAATGAACAGGAAGCAATTCAGGGGAAATGAACTCAATTCTTCTTGAACCTTTGGAGATTTTTGGCAGAAGATGGAAAGGGGTCAGGAAATGATTCCAACCTTGTTAATAGACAAACCCTCAGAGCTGACTCTTGGGACAAATTTCACAAATCCTCAGTAAAGATCTCTCCAGCCACACCCCTGAGGCCAAACCAGCTTCAATATTTACAAAGGGCTCATCAGGCAGCCCCCCCCCCCGCCCCCGCCAGACATCCCCTGATTGTCAGAGGCTTGTGTGGGGCATTTAACCTTCAAGGAACAGGAAGAGCCAAAACTGCAAAACTGAAAGAAGCCTAGATGTAACTTTTGATTTCATCTGTCTCTGAAATCAGAATGCCCCCCAAACCCCGGGGATCCTTGCACTTTATCTCCCATGAGGCACTAACTTTGGAGATTTAGTGAGTTGATGAAAATTTGACCCCTCCTGTGTGAATAAATGACTTTCCAAGCACATTAGTTGTTTCTCTAGGCAGAGAGGCGACCACACCAAAAATATTCAGTCTTTCTCCAGAAGAACAAAGAGGGAGAGCTGAAACAGAACCCGGAAGCTCCACTTACAGCCCCACATTATCATTCCAATTAACAGGTATTTATTGAGCTGTCGCTGCAGGCTGGGCTCCCAGCTACCTGCCCGGGGGCAAACAGAGTGGAGGGAGGTGGGTCCTGCATTCGCACCCGGGGAGAGCTGCACAGCATGGGGGCCTCCCTCCCTGGAGAGCAGAGCCTCTGACAGTGGAGGCCAAGCTCGGAGTTCCAGGACTGAGGCGGAGAGTGAAGATGGAGAAAATCAGAAGCGTTTTGAGGAGGCTCCGAAGCCGGCAGGCACGGTGAGTGCGGGTGAAGAAGCAGCAGAGGCAGCCAAGACTGCTTACAGCGGAATGATTTCTCTCGGCATTCTTACCTTGAACCTCTTCCTCAGCATTCTTACCAGAGAAATATCTGCCTTTTGGGGAGCACTGGGGAAAAGAGCTTCTGTGCTTTATTCCCTCCCCTCCTCTCGCCCCCACAAGGGCAGAGAGGAGTCTCCCCCAAGAGGCAAATGACACCCCAAAGCCCTAGAGACCATCCACAAAGATGGTTCACAGTAAACCGGGAAGCAGATGAAAAGGCGACCAAAACAAGAACTATTTCAAATCAAGAATCGAGGTTTAAGGGGGCGGGGGGGGGGGGGGGGGGGGGGGGGGCAGGGAAAGGGCTGCAGAAACGGTGGTGACTGTGTCCACATTTTCTCAGGACGTCCTGGTTTTGCCGGTGGTCCTGGCTTCATTCTTAATAACAGCCCCCTTGACTCTCAATAGTGTCTCAGTTTGGACAATAAGTTATATGGTCACAATAAAGGAAATGGGATCAAGCACATAGAAGGGAGGGTAGTTAGTTTTGATAGAAGAACATCCACTCCTCAGAGGAAAGAATAAGGAAAAGATGGAGATTTACAAATGAGAAGTTAATTCAAGTAACCAAAATAGCAGGTTATTATATGAACCCAAGGAGCTGGGTTAGATTATTTCTAAGGCCTCCTCTAGCTCCTAAATTCTATAATACTATGATTTTTTCCCCAATAATGAGGGAAGAGGGGAATATTGGGGGCTTAAATGGGTTGGTTGCTTGCCAGAGTTTCCAAGAGATAATTATCTTCTGATTTTCTCTACCTAGTATCTCACCTGCAGGCTTCTAACTCCTGCCTATCCCCTAAAAACAAAAACCCAACTAAAGGAGCTTTAATCTCCAAGAAATGACTTGGAACCTAATTAATTGTACAGAGGTTGTGTGAAAATTTAGTGAGAGAAAGTGGTCTTCAAGGAGTCGAGACAGGTAGAGACCAAACAAGAATTTATTGGTACATTTTTAGGACTGCCAAGAGGATAATGTGGCCTTTTTATGAGCTTTACTTAACAAATAACTTTTAAATTATAACTTGTGGATTTACCTACACAGACAGAAGGAGCCAAGCAGCCAATTCAGATTAATACACACATAAATACATACTTACCCCACCCCACCCCAATAATTATATATTCTCATTAGATAGAAGTAACTGAGACTTTCTACTTATACATCTAGCTCATATGAGTTTGGTGAGTGTGAGTCACTTCCCTTAGCCTGGCCTTCTCAGAACAAACATACATTCATGTTTCTGAAATCAAAAAGCTAAAAAGCTGACCCCAGCTGGGCAAGGTCCCATGAGGCACTGAACTGAGCTGCCAGCCCACTTCTCTTCTTGGTAATTCTGTCTATTCTTTCTTCAATATTAACACCGAGGAACTCTGAACAGCTTTGGAGCCTCTGGGGTCACTCTGCTGTGGGTAAGGAATAAGCAATTCAAAGAGGCTCTGTGGTGGGACCAGAGCCCTGATTCTTCCTCTCTGCATCCCCTGAGCACCACTGGACTCATCCCGGATTGTTCATCTAAGTCGTCTAAATCACCACCTAATTCCCTTCTCTTTGGGACCAACTCCACAGAGTGTACAGACTAGCCACCCTACCCTCCAGGATGCCTTCTGTCTTTGAAGAACCTCCCCAGGCAAAGGGAAGTTTTCATCAAAGCAGTTTGAATTTCTTTCTTAATTTCTTGTCTTTGCCAACCCACATGACTTAGCAAACATGATCTCCTGCTATTCTCCAACCCCAGCCAGGCAGATATGACCAACCCCATGTTCTCACCAGTATTCAGCTCCCTCTCCTGCAGTTTTCTCTCCCTTCCTTCCAGGCCCAGCCTTCTTTGTGGACTGGTTCATTTTCCTAACCTCCCAGAGTTCTCTAATCCTCATACCAAACATCTAGCACCTGTTCATACTCCAGCATCAAGAGAGAAGCTAGAATAAGGAAGGTGAGCAGGGTCAGCCTAGAGCCCAGGCTATAATCTAGAAGGAGCTGTGTCATTTGAGGCTACCCACCAGCCAGTGGCCATTTTAGATTTTTAGGCATGCTGAAAGTGGTGTTTTATGAAGGAGAAGAACATTTTCAATAATACACTGGCATAGGATGCTGTTAGTACAGAAAGCAGGCAGGAAATGCCTACTCATTAGCATGCCTCTGCATGACTGTATCTTTCAAGCTTGATTAAGACTTAATGTGATTGTCTTTAAAATCTGTCACTGTTTGGCAGTGATCAGACAAGTGCCAGTGACAGAAGCACAAATATTTGTATTAGGGCTATGCCGTCTGCTAGGGTTATATGGTTAATAAATTTTGCCTGGTCACCCACAGAGATTTTGTTTTCTAATTTATCAGCAGTGGTATTAACCAAAAATGCTGGAACGAGTGTGAAAAAAGGAGAGGAAGGGCAGGTTGTTAGTCGCTTTGGGGTTTTTCCTTTAATTATTGAAAGGGTAGCCCATTGCTTAAAGGGACTGGCTGACAAATTTAAAAGTCCTCAAAATCCTGCTGGAACCAGAGCAGACACTCTTGAAACCTGAATTTCATCAAGGCAGATACAGCCTGAAGAGAGGAGAATGTGCCAAAGAAATGCTTTAAAATTAAAAAGGGGGTGGGGAGGGTGAGCATAGAAAGAGACAGAGATTTTACTGCAGGGAGAACAATAAGACCCTTTTTATTTTTTTAATTTCAGAGTAAATGCACACAAAATACCAGATGCTGTAACTTCAACAATTCGAATAAAGCCACACTAAATATTTCTGCGCCAGAACATTCTGAAAGGAGACGGAAGGGAGGAATGCCCAGGCTCACTTCGCCTTGAGAACAGCTGTGAAGTAATTACCAAAGGCTCTGCCTGCTCCAGGCAAATCCTAAGATCTGCCTTTAACTCCTCAGTGGTCACAAGGTAGTCACAAGGTTCTAGATTTTCTGATTTCAGGTGGAAAGAAAGGCCACCAGTTATCTCTCCAGGCCTTCCTGACTAAGTGATCAAGCCAACTACGCAGAATTGCAGCATCTTGTGGGTGGGACTGGGGCTCAGAGCATGGGTTTCAGTCCCTCAGTCAGGATTTGTATCATATCTCTGTCACTTTACTAAGTATGTGATCTTGGACAAATTACTTAACTTTTCTGGGCTCATGTCTGCTGGCTTACCTGGGTATTCACCTCCATGACACACAGAACCATCTTTCTACAAAGACACTGATCCAAACAAAGGAAGACAGCAGTCCCTACAGGATACAATACTAACAGAAGGTGTCTAGTTCAATCCCCACTATATTATTAGCACCATCATCATTAATTAGGTGTCTGCTGTGTGCTAGTTTTATAAAAGATGACTAGCCCCCTGTATCCTACAGGATAAGACCAATAAATTGCTGGCAAGGCCAAATTACTTTATGCCAAAAGCCAGATACTGTACAAGGTAGGTTGGATGTAGAAGGAAGAAACCCACAGAGGAGAGGGGTTTGGGCTCAATGGCCAACTCTGAAAGTTGAGAATTGCATGGAAGGAAGCTCATCGGAAATTAGGGCGAAGCCTGCTTTATTGAGATACAATTGATGTATAACACTGTATAAGTTTAGGGTATACAAGGTGATGATTTGATACACTCATATATTGTGAAATGATTATCACAATAAGGTTAGCTAACACATCTATCACCTCACTTTTTTTTTTCTTTTTTTTTTTATGGTGTGGTGAGAATTAAGACCTATTCTCTTAGCAAATTTCAAGTATACAATACTGTATTGTTAACCATGATCACCATGCTATCCATTAGATGCCCAGACCTGATTCATCTTATAACTGGAAGTTTGTATCCTTTGACCACCTTTACCCATTTCCTCAACCCCCATCCCCCAGCACAACCTGGAAACCACCAGTCTACTCTCTGTGTCTATGAGTTTGGTTCTTTTTAGATTCCACATATAAGTGAAATTATACAGTATTTGCCTTTCTCTGTCTGACCCATTTCACTTAGCATAATGTCCTCAAGGTCCACCCATGATGTCACAGATGGCAGGACTTTCTTCTCTTTAGTGGCTGAATAATATTCTGTTGAATATATATATTTATATATATATACATACACACACACAAAATATGTATACATATTACGTCCATTGAAGATATATATATATATATACATACATATAAAATTTTCTTTAGTCACCCATCCTTCAATGGATACTTAGTCTGTTTCATGTCTTGACTATTGTAAATAATGCTGCCATAAACATGGGGGCCACAAGTATCTGTTCAAGATAGTGATTTCATTTCCTTTGGATATATACCCAAAAGTGGGATTGCTGGATTGTTCTGCTGCCTTGAAATTGCCAATGACCGGCCCACAAAGGAATCACACCCACCACCTATATCTACATTCAAATAAAATTTTTGAATATGAAGCCCCAACATATATAAATGCAAATATAATTACACACATAAATTCATATATGTTCTAACAATCTAAGCCTTCAGCCCCTTCAATAAGGAGTGTCTGCTTTCAATCATTTCTATTTAGTTGAACAAATCCTAAGTATGAGCATCTTCTATGATCTCCACTCATAGTGCTGGAGATTCAAAGCTGAACATGCCAGACCCAATCCTGGTGCTCAAGGTGCTCACAGGCTGGTGGGAGAGGACCACAGGAAACAGACCTTGTCAGCAGAATGCTGGAAGTTTGCCCTTGGGCACTTAGTGCAGCTTAGGAAGGAAGAGTGAGCAACGCTTCCAGGAACGCATCTGAACCTGGTCATGAAGCGTGAGGAGGAACCAGGGATTAAACGATGGTGATCAATTGAATGACTACAAATTAGTGTTTCCACATAGCGTTCCAAAAAAACACATCAGTGAAAAAGAGAGCAGTGGCTAATGGAACCAGAAAAATTGAGGGTTAAAACCCAAAAAGAATATAAAAGGGCATATGTAACATGTCTTGACCTGTGAATAATTAATTTGGAATTACACTAAGTCTAAATGTCAAAAGCTTGGCACCCCATCCCTAGCTTGCCAGCCAAATCCCTGAGAATCAGAAAGCAAGAGCATTTAGAGCTCCATGACCCACCTATAAAATGAGGTGTCAACAGATCACTCACTAACTGTAGAAAATCCTTTAATCATTAAACATGCAGAAATCCCTTGTAAATGTAAAAACATGCTATTTTGAAGCTTCCAAATCTAATCTAATTCCTTGTCTAAGTATCAATTGGCAGAGTTTTACTACCCCAGTGAGCTAGGGCAGAAAATGAGACACAAGAGTGGCAAGAACCTATCTCCACTGGCACTGCAGAAGCCTATCTCATGATCAAGTCCGTACTCCTACTGCCCTGTGGGTTCTGCCGTAGGCCCTCTTCCCCCATTCTAACCTCTTCCTGGTGACCTCACCACTCCCATGAAGGTGCTGGGAACTCCCATGTCTCTACCTGTAGTCTTCATGAGCTCCCTACCCACACATCCAACTGCCTCCTGACCACTGCTCCACTGGATGTCCCAATTGAAATGTCCAAACTGAAATCATTATTTTCCCTTGATAAACTTGACCCTCTTCCTGAGTTTCTTAGTTCGAGGATGGTAGCACTATCCACCAGATTCCCCCAGCCAGAATTTAGGGAGTTATTCATGCCTCCCATTTCTCACCCATCAATCACCCAGGAAAACAGACTTCATCTCCTAACCAGCTCTCAAACCTCAACTCCCCCATACCTCTCCATCCCTCTGGCCACTACCCCACTGACCATTCCTGAAACAGTGTTCTTCCCTTCCAATCCACTTTAAAATGTTACCATTATCATGGCACTCTCTTGCTTAAAACCCTTCATGATTTTCCACTGCCCTTAGCATAAAATTCAAATACCTTAACATGGCTTATATGTCCCTTCGGAACCTGGCCCTGCCTACATTTCCAGCTTCATTTCTCATCTCTTCCCTACTCAACCTCTATGTCCCAGCCATGATGAATTCTTTCTGTTCCATGAATGTACTGTACTCTCTCTCACTACTGGCTTTCATACCTAGTTCCCCTGCTTGGAATACTCCTCCCTCTTCGCTTGGCTAATTCCTTCTTATTTTTCAAACAATTTTCCTCTAGGAACTCTTTCCTCATCCTCTCAATTAACTTGCTAGCCCTGAAACACAGTCCCAATTCCATCTGTCCTGGTCAAGAAAATATGGCTGTGTTGGGACAACAATCAACTCTAACATCTAAGTGACTTAATAACATTTTATTTTTAACACTTTATTTGGAAATAATTTCATACTTAGAAAAAGTTGCAAAACTAAAAATAGTAAGTACAAGGAACATCCAAATACTTTTTACCCAGATTTGCCTGTTGTTAACATTTTACCCCCATTTGCATTTAACTTATATAACATGTGGCTCTTTGTCCCCAAATACTTCAGTGTATGTGTCCTAAGAATAGAGGTCTCTTACATAACTAGAGTACCACTGTCATCTTCACAGGTGTACATGAACACAATACTTTTATTTTTTTATTTTTTATTTATTTTTATTTATTTATTTATTTTTTAAGATTTTATTTATTTATTTGAGAGAGCGAGAATGAGAGACAGAGAGCATGAGAGGGGGAAGGGTCAGAGGGAAAAGCAGGCTCCCTGCCGAGCAGGGAGCCCGATGCGGGACTCGATCCCGGGACTCCAGGATCATGACCTGAGCCGAAGGAGTCGCTTAACCAACTGAGCCACCCAGGCGCCCTATTTTTTTATTTTTTTAAGATTTTATTTATTATTTGAGAGAGAGAACGAGTGAGAGAAGGGGTAGAGGGAGAAGCAGCCTCCCCGCTGAGCAGGGAGCCTGACACGGGGCTCAATACCAGGACCCGGAGATCATGACCTGAGCAAAAGGCAGACGCTTAACCAACTGAACCACCCAGGCACCCCTAATACAATACTTTTTAAAATCTATTCTAATATTCATATTTTAATTTCATCAGTTGATCTAATAATGATTTTTGTAGCATTATCCCCCTTCTAGTACATAATCCATTCAAGGGGCAGATACTGCAGTTAGTTAGTTGCCTCTTTGAATCTAGAATATTGCCACAGTCTTTCTTTGTCTTTTATGACACTGACATAAAGAGTTTATTTCTCGTTCACATCACATGTCTGAAGCAGACTGTGCCACCCTCCTCCATCTTGTAGCTATGTTCTCTGGAATACAAGGACTCCAAAGTGAGCACGGAGAGAGTGTGCCCTGGATGAAAGTGACACATCACTTCCACGCACATGGCCTTTGGTGACAATTAATCGCACAATGCTACCAAATGCGAGGGGCTGAGAAATGTAGAAACGTAGATAGATGAGTGAGGGCTCACAGTCTCTGCCGTGTTTCCTACACTTCTGCTGTCATGAAGCTTATCCTGTCCTATTGTAAATGCACATGGAACTAGTTGTCACACAGAGATTTTTGACCGGGTCATGGCAGAGTTTGCCTTGGTCACTGCCCTCTCCCCAGTACCTAGTGTAATGCCTGGAACATAGGGCTCGTTAAATAATATGTGGAATGAATGAATGACCAAATTTGCTCAGTCTACATATAATTTCAGATATCATGTACCCTCAAGAATTCTAACAAATTTCATATGCCCTCAAGATCTGTAACAACTTTAGAATGCTCAGAATAGAATCTATGCATTGGGTTTGGTCAAAGAATTTTCACTAAACTCCCACATCAGTTCTAAAAACAAAGTGCAAGCCTCACTAGTGACCATAAATAAAGCCAGGAAATAGTTAATAACTACCTAATTGTGGTTGGGAAATTGTTTCTTCAATAGTCACAAATTCTAAAATGCCCAACTGCTGCTGGATAGAATATATGAATTAAGGAGAAGTAAATATTCCATTTAAGTCATATAAACATTGGCCCCATCTCCAACTGAGATCTCTCTGGAGCCTTTAGCAATTTGTTAGAGAAGATTCTCTGTCTCTTCCTTAAAGACCTTGGATGAAACTTAATGCATATATGGAGGTTACTAAGAATAATATATAAGGCCTTAAAACTTATAGCCCATAGCAGTAGAGACTCACTCAATATCACAAAACTGGCAAGTGACAACGCAACATTCGAACGGAGATTTCGGAGTGTATTGCTTACGCTAACCTTCCCTCTTACCCAGTAACCTGGTCAAGTCCCAGCTCTGCAAAGCTGTTACCACCTTAGTTTAGTTCTTTCTAACCCATCATCCAAAGTCGTCACTCGGGCTTGGTCAATGTTGTGCCCCCACGGTGCTGATCTCCAGGCTTAGGCTCAGACATTTCTACTTCTATTTGGGAAAGGCTACTCCCATGCCTGCTTCTCACATCTTGCTCTGGGGGATGGGTCCCTGTTGCTTTCACTTACGTTTTCCCCAAGTTGGCATGTTAATTGGCCAAAGTCGTTACAGATCTGATGGCATCAGCTCCATGGCTCTTACACTGTTCCATGATTTCAAGCTTTGAACTAGCCTGCTATTGGAGCTGGGACATCTAAGCAGATGTGATAT
The DNA here is from genome assembly GCF_011800145.1 of Mirounga leonina. NCBI lineage: Eukaryota > Metazoa > Chordata > Mammalia > Carnivora > Phocidae > Mirounga > Mirounga leonina. The sequence continues at coordinate 33,959,400 of NW_023270825.1, read as the reverse complement.
GGCAGGCAAAGGCTAAGGAAATGTATGCCTCATTCTGGCTCCTGTAATGGTGGCTTTCATCATATTTCTTCCCTTTAACACAGCACAGTTAGCTCTTCTGTAAAGGCTTTACCTTGAACATCTCTTACTAATTAAGCCCATTCCTTCCTGGCAGTCTCTTTGTACTGCAAATGGGATTCAGCACTGGCTGCTGTGTGCTTTGCAGCCACCAGAGTTACAAAGGTGCAGCTGCCCAGAGAGCACTGGGAGGTGGGGGGTGGGGGGTGGGGGAAGAGCAGGGGAGGGGGCGAGGGGAGTGATAAATGGGTTATTTGTTCTAAGTAAAAATTACATAACCCCTCCTGGACTCTCCTACTAAGCACTGAATTGTTTTATTACCTAACACTGAAAAGAGCCAGAAAATAAGTATTAGACATGTAGAAAAGCCTATTTTAAAAGATTAGTTCATTTGGCAAATCATATGAAACAGCCTTTTTTCAGCCTTCCATTCTCTTAGCCAACATTCATTTAGTGATTACTTTATGCCAGGTGTTTTTAAAGTATTTAATGTATCCTAATTCTTAAATCTTTACATCAACCTTATAAAGTAGATGCCATTATTATGTCCACTTTACAGATGGGGAAACTGAGGTAGAAGATGCTTGAGTACAGCCTGGTCTTACAGTACTAAGTGGCAGAGCTAGGATTTGAACTTCAGAATTGATGTGACTTAACCTCCATACCAAAACTTCACAGAAAAAAGAAAACTCGCTAAATTTCCTCCCTTGGTTAGTGTTTTACCCTAAGCAAAATGCCTAATCTCAATCTCTTGTCTCCTCACTGGGACAATGAGGCTAAGAGTATCTACTGCGCCAGGTGGCTAGGATTCGTGGTGATTGTCTATAATGTTCCTATGACAGAAAGCCACAGCATGGACTCCCTAAGAGTACTATTATCTTTGTCATTCTTTATATGTCAACAGGGACTCCACAACAGCTTCTAATGTAAACAGAATCATGCAAAGGTATACTCATTTAAACCCAAGGCCAGAGGCACTGAACAAATATTAGTATTTACAGTTTTCAGTATTGAAAATCTGACATCAAGTAGATAAATGTCGTGGATCCAAATACCTAGCAGAAATTTCCTGAAATCTTTCCCTCTCTCTCCTTGTGGCTTTTTGGGTTCTGGTCAGTGCCCAGGGCCAGCTTCACCCTGAGGGGTCCTTGGGCAGCCAGGTCAAGTCTAGGCCCTCTGGGCCCACTGAGGGTGTTGGTTCAGGGCCTGAAAGAGCATACTTTCTTTCAGAGTTTTGCCCTAGAAACCCCCCAGCCGCCCAAGAGCTCTCCAGTTTGGGTATGGCCTAGGTTAGACACATGGAGAAGGTCCAGATTGAAAGAGAGCTCCCTTGGGACAAGAGGAAGAGACAGGTGAAAAAAGAAAACATTCCATGGCCTCAGAGTTTCCTGGGCCAGGTCAGTAAGCCTTGTACTAAGCAAAAGCCTAGTGGAGCTCAGAAGTGCCTTTCAGCTTCCCTACAAACTTCTCTCATGGAAGACAAAAGCCATAAAACACACAGCTTCCTGCCAGGGCCTTGTGACCACAACAGGCTCCCAGCCTGAGGATGGAAGCCCAGAGGAAATGCCAGCTGAGAAAAGGGAGATTAAAGGAAGTGGAGCCCCTTGGAAGTTCAGCCACATGGAGGCATCCCTGATGAGCTAGGGGGTGGAGGGGGGTTGGGGGGGTGGGGGTGTCAGATGAGGTGTCTGTCCTGCCTAGGTCCCCGGGCAGAGGGAGAGCCTCGTTCTTTCAACATGGGAGGTCCAGGAGTGGCACTGAAGCTGGTGCTTTGAGACTAGAGTTGAAAGGGGTAAACCTAGCGTGCAGTTTTGTCAGGATAGGATCAAAACTGTCACTAGAGAAAGAATATTGCTCATGAAATGGCCTGCTCAGAAGACTGAAAGAAAATATGTCTGCTCAGCTGCTGAACTTTGCTTGAAAAGCAAAGAGAAAACTAGGAATGAGGGGAACTGACAATACCTCTGCTCTGGGCAAGGATTTGTGGTAATATTAAAACTTCAATTTGAAGAAATTGTTAAAATCCCCAGACATGAAATTAATATAATATTGTAATAGCTCCTGAACTTAGATCTTTCAGCAAGCTGAGAGGGGGGAAAGGCAGCTAGATCGGACCTCCTTAAAACTAAATGAACAAACACCAGCTTCCAAAAGAAAGCCGGGGTGGGGGCTGGCGGGGGTGGACCACGCTGTGAGTGAAGCTCAGGAAGGGGCAGAGGCAAAAGGATGGAGCTCTCCATGGGGTGTCAGGAAACCCGGCTTTGTGCCCTGCTGGCAGCTGCGTGACCTTACACAAATGGCTCAAGCCAGTGTTTTGTTTTGTTTTTAAAGATTTATGTATTCATTTTAAAGAAAGAACGTGCACACCCCTGTGTGCGTGCAGGGGCGAGGGAAGGGGGGCAGAAGGAGAGGAGACAGAAGGTCTGGCGGCACTTTGAGACCACGACCTGAGTGGAAGCCTAGAGTCCGAGGCTTAACTGACTGCACCACCCAGGCACCACTCAAGTCACTGCTTTTAAAACTAGAGCCTAAATCAGAATCCTCTGGAAGGCTGGTTAAAATGCACATTGCTGGGCCCCACCCCCAGCACTTCAGAGTCGGGAGGTGGTGCAGTGTGGGACCTGAGAAGGCGCATTTCCATAAAGTTCCCAGGAAAGGCAAATACTGCTGGTCCCCACACTTGGGGAACCACTAGGCCTACCTGGACCTCAGTTTCCAAGCCAATAAAATGAAACAGGAAACCAGGTGATCTCGAAGCTCTGCTCTAAAATTCTGTAAGATGAATGACCTGAGAAAGCAGGGCGGTAGCAAGAGAATTCCTCGGCAGGAGAAGAAACCGCCTTCACGCTACCCGAACTCTCAGGTCGGAAAGGCACAGACATGCTGCCCGAGGAATCACGCTGAGTGACCCTAGACCCTCCAGCAGGACATGCTGGGAGCTACGCATCCTGACTGACAGCAGCAAATGCTTTACCCCCCCCCACCTGCTAGAAGAAGGAAAAGGGGAGTACAAGAAACAGCAGAAATAGCCTCAGTCAAAATGACATCACTTTAATAAGAGTCCCAGTCATTCTGTGAAGAGCAGCCATGAGTGACTAAGGAAAGATACTCCATCTTATGATTCCAGGGACAGGAGAACTATTTGAAAAGATACACGTTATCCTGTTTTAAATGCAAAGTCAGTTGTTAGTCTTTGTCACCCCTGCCCACTTTTGTTAGCTTCTATATGAACATATGGGCTTTTGGTAGGAAAAACAAAGCAACTATAAAAACATTACATATAATCTCCAGAGCTCACTCAAGGCTCTAAGAGTCCTCTGTTCATTTTATATTTGTTAGTTTATGTAAGTAAATAGAGAAATAAACTTTGTGTCTTTGATATTCCTTGATTATTCAGTCTATTCTCCAAGCACTTATTAATAAATATATATCACTTGCAACCCTAACATGTATGTGAGAGTATGTAAAACTGATATAGCTAAGGACTATTAAGTAAATCTGACAGAAATAGTATTTTTCTTCATTATTAATAATTAGTTGAGTTTATGAATATATGCATATATGTATATATAATTAAACCTATATAAAGTTTTTAGAAAAACTCATATAAGTTCACATATACTATTCATATACCATCTCTTCCACAATGTCTCTCCCATCCCAAAAAATCAGTTTCAAGTAGTAAAACAATCTTGCTTTTAGATGACAGCCTTGTCTAATGTATATCAATATATGTATATTCAATTACTTCTATGGTTAAAAATACGACTTTGGAGTGAAACCACCCTGAAGTTTGAATTTGGGCTCCACCATTTCATGACTAAGATGTTGGGCAAGTAACTTAACTCCTCTCCAAGGGAAATGGTTCCCCTCCAAGGGAAATGGGGTAAAAAATGCTTCATAGGGTTATGTGAGGATTCTATGAGTTAATGTATAATAAAGCACCACATTTATAACATGGTAGCTATTATTATAAAATAATGTGACATGTTTTTTCATTAAAATGTTTAATAAATTATGTATGAGAGCCTTGATGAATATTAAATTAACATAATCAGTTTTAACTTAAACATTAGACCTCTATTTCCAAGGTTAACTTCAAAAATGTTGTGGGACCTGCCAAATGGATCCCAAGAGGGGGACATGTTGGTCAATGTGGTAACTTAACAAGCAATGACCATGACCTAAGGGAAACAGGATCATTTAATGAATTTGCTAGTTGGTCTTTCCTAGTTAGATCTTTAGCCATGAATAATAGCCAATGTTTCATGTTTGAAATAGCCTTTTTTGTCCGTATCTCTGACTGTAACTACTAGCTCTTCGGATTCCCTTACCACCACTTTCAGCATGACAGTCTATTTGCTATTTCTGCACACATGCCTCTTCCATATTATCTGTCTGGCATCATCCAGGCACATCTGCAGATAGCTCAAGACAATGGATTCACCTACTGTGTGCAAAGTATACAAAAAGACCCAGGCTTTGCCTTAAGCCGCAGTTCTTATCTAAGATCTTCAATTTTAGGTTTGATCAATAATAAATTATATTTATTAAATCAGCAAGCATCTAGAGAACCACTCCATGGACAAGGCTCTGGGAGTGGGGGGGCTCTATGGGGACAAAAGCATGATTTTAGGGTGTAACAAGAGAAATAAAATCTAGATGCACATAACTATCATAGGTAGAAAGTAGAATGCAATGAGTATCACAAAAGGAGAGCTCCAAACGAAGACATGTAGTTCAGAAGGCAAAATCCCTTCCTACTAGGAGAGGTCTAGGTAGGCAGGCTGGAGGAAAGGACATTGAGCAGTTTTGAAGTTTTATATTTCTCTAGAATAGCATAAGTTGAAATAGGAAATTCCAGGATGAGAGGATGATATTTATAAAGATATGGACATATAAAGATGGGGTTTCCTTTGGCCACAGTAACATAGGGAGTGTAAAGGAATGGACAACAATCATTAATATTTGACATTTGCTGAGCAGCTGCTGAACCTTACATAATTTTGTACTTTATATACTTTATAAAGTATACTTATATACTTTACAAAGTGTGTAAGTATAAAATATAAAGTAGATACTTTTGTCCATTATTTTATGTAATCCTCCTAACAACCTTATGAGGTAAATATTAACTGAAACTTTCCTATTCCTGGAAACAATATTAGGACCAGGCAAAAATAGTTTAGCTACTTGTTCCTGAAATACTTACTCCTGGAAAATAAGTCGGTGAAGTACCTAAAATAGCTCACTTCCAGACCTCTGCCTCACAATGCCCACTCATCCAAAGCTGTTGGTTTAAATTGTGCAATTCCAACCTCTCTTGCTTTTTGAGACCCACCTTAAAGTCATGCAGTCTAGGCTCTAACACCCTGTATGTCCCTCTCCTGACTTATTCCTCTGGAGACACTATAGTCTTTGCCAAATGGTGATCTCTCCTTTACTGAAGTAAGTCTAGCAAACTGAACTATGCTTGATCAACAGATTATTTTAGCTGTCTCTTGAGAAGTTAACTATTGATATACTAATATTATATCCCCCATTTTACAGGTAAGAAAAGCTGAGGTATAGAAAGGTAAACTAACTTATTCAATGTTTCAAAATTAAGTGGCAGAGCTGGACTAAAACCCAAATATTTCTGATGCTGAAGTTAGCTCCTTATCAGACAGTGGAGGCTATAAATGGCAACTTGGGAGTTTGGATATTTTTGGTACTCAAAGGGATGTTCAAAGGCTTCTAATCCTAAAGCCTCTGTGCTCCCTACCCTGCTTAGGGATGCCCTCTACAACATTACTAGCAAGGGCCAAGTAGCTTCTGTTTCAACATTTTCAGATACACATCCTTGCTGACTCAGAAGACAGCCCCCTGCATAACTCAACTGAATTACAGACTCTTTAGCACTGGGCATTTATAAAAGAAAAGAAGTCCACTTATTAGGAGCATGGACCTACCCCATATTCCTTCACCCCGGCCCAAGAGTAGAAGATGCTCTAGTGCCCTTCTCCTTAGTATGGAGTGGGCTATGGTGTCATGACTTTAATCATTCCATCTAAACCGTGGTTCAACTGAGCAGGTCCCTTGATTTTCATCCTGAAGTACCCAGGGGAGTAGAGTTGGGCCTTCGGACATCTCCTGATGCTACCAACCACAGCACTTCCAGTTAGTGCTCAGGGCTCAAACATTTATGCTGAATTTCCATACTTCTGTTCATCAGAGCACAGCCAACTTCTCACTGATCCTTCTTCCCAAGACTATTACTTCAGAAACAGGAGCAGGATAGAGACTGGGGAAGTATGCAGGACAGTATAATTCATTAACTGATTTCCTCCTAAAACTCAGGCAGAGGATTCAGAGTCTAACTTCTATTTGACCAACCTCTTTTTTAAATGTAATAGGCAAGAACATCCTTCTGGCTGAGTGGTGCTGACTGGTACAAAGTTAACTTTCAATACATGATCCGTTGTGAGCCAAAATATAATTAGAAATTCTTGGCTTCTATCTTTTCCGAAGGGGATAAACATATACAGAGGAAATTTATCACACATAAGACAATATCTCATTTGTCTTTTTTCGTTCTAAACTCAAGTTTAGAAAAGTACCCAGAGAATTTTAAAAAGATTCACTTCTTTAAAGATATCAGCTTAGCTCTCAAATTCATATCAACCACAAATCTGAGCATCAAGTCTTCCACCAAAATAATTGATTTTTTAAAAAAGGGATGAGAGCAGTAACAGGTTCTTGGAACACCTTTATAACCCCCCTTCCAAGTTTAGATTAATTCATTTAACAACTTAATATGCCAAACCATACCATCATCCAGGCCACACTGTTCTTCCAAATTCTCCATACGATCTTTGTTTGAACTGATCAAAATTCTAGTTGAAATCCAGATAAAGTGAACCTCTCTCGACCACTGATCTTTAACTCTAATGACCCTAGTAAGAGAGAAAAAACAAGACCAATCTGAGATGATTTGTTCATGAACCCAGGTTCATCCCATCTACTTACTAGTAAGTTTTATAGTTTTTCTAGATATAGATATCAAACTCACTAGACTATAGAGTATAGAACTTCCTAAATTCTTTTTTTTAATTCAGAAATCTACCTATCTTTAATCCCTCTACATCTTTCCAAATGACCACCATGCCCTAAAAGGTTACCCAGTTACTCAGCAGTTTCATCTAGACCTCTCTCACCTCCCTGGAATGAAATTCACCTTGGCCCAAATATTTGAGCTGTTTCAGAAACTACATATACTCTCATTACCTCCTCCCAAGTCTTGTGCTTCACTTTCCTTAATAATTCTTAACTAGAATTATTTTTCCTGAGAAATTAATATTTCCCTCCTCTATACATATATAGCAATTTACTGATACTTCTATTCCTGCACTTACTCCCTGTCCTGCTCTATAGCTCATTGTAAAGCAGCTTAAATGCAGGGACAAACTATTGTGCATTTCTGGGTCCCTTCAGCACCTATCACTGTGTGAATAGGAGTCCCATTACCATTGAGTTGTTGCTGAATGGAGCCAATGAAAATGACATTCTGAAACAGTAGATCAGGATGATTAATCTGGCTGTGGCATGTGGGCGACATGGGGGAAATGTAGAGAATGGAAGCAAGGAAATCATTTAAGGAGGATAGTATCTTAGGATGAGATTAGAAGGGCCCGATCTAGGGTGATGACAATGGAAATGGAAGTAGAGCACCAATATGAGAGAATATTTGGAGAGAGAATGACTGGTAGGTGATTGAAAGTGGGGTGAACACATGTGACCAAGATGGCTAGCTGATGACCAAAAATTAATGCTTCCCTAGGGTTTTGTCAGGAAGGGACTGCCCCGCAGGGACTACCTTTCCCTGCCCCGCCCCCCCTTCCACCTAGGTGGGGCCACACAGGTAGCTTTTGCCATTCAAACATAAAAGGAAGTGATGCATGTTACTTAGGGTTCAAAGTGAGTGAAAAACCTTCATGGTCTTTTGCTTCATCTACCACCCAGAAAGAGAGAATTCCAAGGTCTTGGAGAAGGATGGAGACACTCTGAAAGAAGCCTGTGTTCTTGAATAACCACATGGAAGATCACCTACCAACTGAGAACTGAAAACACTGATACTGTACTTTACATGAGTGAGACATAAATTGTTAGTGTGTTAAGCCACTGAGCTTTTAGTTTATCTGTTACAGCAGTTAGTATTATCTTAATTAAAATAGAAAGGGGCAGAAAAAGTTATGGATGCTTTGGGTCCCTGGTGGCATCCAGTACTTTGGAGAATGGTGGCACTGTCTTAATATAATGAGAGGTATCAAGAGGAGGGCCATTTAAGAGGGAAATATCAATACCCAGCTGAATGACATTCTCATGTAAGGAAAGTAACAGAAACGAAGTCAGAAGGCTCAGCTCTAAATTCAGCTGCTCTCCTTACAACGTATGTTCTTAAACAGGTCCCCTAACTTTTCAGCCTCAACCTCCTCCAGAGGATAATATATGGGGACAAGTCTTATAAACAATAGTTATTCCCATGTAAAATGTCACTATTATAATCTTATCACCCCCTTTTTAAAAGTATAGGGAACCTTATAGATCATCTACGTGAGAAAACCACTAAATCTCAGATAGCAGTTACTATGACTGGGCACTGCATTAATTTACACCATTTTCATGACACAGATACTATTATTACCACCACCAATTCATAGATGAAAAACTTGAACCACAGACAGGTTAAGTAATTTTCCCATGGTCATACCCCTGGTAAGTGGTAAAGTAGAGATCAAAACTCAAGCAGCCTGGCTCTCGAAATCTGTGCTTTTAACCACCACAAAAAGATGTCCTCTCTAGGTACAGTTTCTTCATTTTAGATGTGAAAACTCAGGTCATGCCACACAGGTGGTTATGCACCAAATATAGACTACAGTGACAGAGAAGGCAATTTTCTCCCCAGGAAAATTCTAGTTTCTCATAAAAGGCTGGTTCTGCAGAAAATCACTGAGCTGAGAATGCATAAATTACTAAAGAAACTGAACCAGATATTTGAGCAGAATTTATGTTGATAGGAGAAAAAACAAAATGAGCCTTATCCTTGCCTTATATTTCAAATATGGAACAGGATGGATAAGCAGATGGATTTATTTAAATGTTTTCCAGGCAAACTTTTCCTGTGGTTCTAAGACATATCAAGGTCCTTAGAGGAGTGAACTCCAGTCCCTTGAACCTCTTCCAATGCAGTGCAGAGAAATGGCCCCGGGTGATCATGAGCCCAGACCAAGCTCAACTCTGCTTCTGAGAGCACTAAGCCAGGGTAATCCAAATCTGATGAGTTGCTAGGGGATCCCACAACACACTACAATACACCCTCCCTCTTCCTCGGGTCTCCTGAGATGCTTGTCCCTGTGGAACCTGAACATGCAAACAGGAATTGATGCCAATTGAATCTCTTTCTGGACCAAGCCACCTGTGAACAAGACTCCACCCTCCAGATGCTGTCTGAAGCCACCACAGGCAAGAGAGACTTCTCTTGGTGTGACACCATTCACATTTGCTTACCTTCACATCAGAGAAAATCTCATGTATCTGAAAGCCCCAGGGGCAACATGCTCCTTCCTTGGAACAGACTGATGACAGGATCCACATGTCTTACTCATCCCTACTGATTCTGTTTATGGAATGTCCTCATTCTCTTAAGACACAGATGGAACAACTTAGATGAATTTCCAGATGGTTAGTCTGCCCGTTTCCATTTCTCACACTCAGAAAGACACCGGTCCAGTGGTTGCTACAGACCTACACAGACCTTTGTGAGTACATTTATCACCACTATGTGGACTGTTTATTTCTAACCATGCATTGACTGAATTATTTAAGAAGACCCAGAAGCCAGGACACAGTGACAAAGATCTTAGCTGTGAAATGTCAGGAAATGATAAGATAAAACCAAGAAGAAAAAACAAATCATAAAAAAAGAGACAGTAATGTAGGGGGCTTGGAAGTCTGTAGATGATGAAAAGAGAGAGGCCAGTTACAACACAGACATTTTTCTTTCAATCCCAAAGCCAAGGGACTAGAAATTCAGAAACACCTGCCCTTGCAGGTGCAAAAAGGCAGGGAAAACAGTTGTTCTCTACCTTTGGATGTCACCATTTGCAAAGCCTCTCCTACGCTTTACCTAATTGGTCCTCACAGCAGCACATTTTACAGGAACTGCGGTCAATTTGTTTAGGTGACTTGCTCCAGCTTACAGAGTTCTAAACAAAACTCATCTACAAATTCCAATCCTGGGCCCTTTGTCCCATGCTATGCTCCCTCTTGCATCACCTTGTGAATTCGTGAAAGAATACAGGTTCTCCCATCAGCCAGCTGTATAATCAAGGCTGAATTACAACTTTGTTAGGGCTTAGTGTCTTTACGTGGAAAATGAAGTTATGCTAGGAATGGATGATCTATGGTTCTGAAAGTCTATGAACACAAAAGTCTGTACATCCATGAATTTTAACAAACCACTATTTTTTTAAAATTGTCAGTTATGATTTATTAATGGATCATGAAATTAATCTAGTAGGTAGCCACCATTCTCTCTTTTTTTAATGAAATAGAATGGAAAAGGTTTGAACAGAGTAAGGCAGGGTTTGATAGGAAAAAATGGGGTGGGATAGGAAAGATAAAAATGGCATCACATTGAAGTGATGGTGAATGTCATTTGTAAAACAGAGTATGTAGACTGAGTCATAACATAAAATGTATTTCTTAGTATGGGACACAGTCAAAAATAATCAAAACTTAGATTTAAATTATAGACTCACTTGATACATAATAAAGGTTTACTATGTTCCCCAAATATGTATACACCTGCTGTTTTTAGTGGTTCATTATGGTTTGACTTTCTTTCCCCTTTGGCATCTTTTCCTCTGGACTAGGAGTTCTCATCCCCTCTGTCCCTTTCTTCACTTGCTCAGCATCCACCCTCCTTGGGGAGGCTGCTGGCTGCTGCCAGAGAAGAAAGTTCCAAAGGAAAGGAAGGCATCAAGGCGTCAGACGGAATTGCAGGTTCTGCTAAGCTCACAACAGCTGGTTTCCTGAGAGGGAGAAACACAAACAATGAGAACAGTCTAGTTGAGATGATACTGAAGGCCCTGGAGACTCTGGACAATGGTGTCATTGTTGTCTGGGAGGGTCGGGGCTCCAATTTACTCCATCTTTGGCTCTTCCACCCTTTCCTTGTAGGGAGGTGATTAATATAATTTTATTATAATATTTTATTATATTTTCTATATTTTATATTTTATTATATTTTATTATAATATTAATAATATAATTTTATTATAATAATATAATAAAATCCTCACATGAAGGTATCCCAGAAGGGGACTTTGAGAAGGGAAATGGAAGTTGTATCTGCTTTCCCAAGGCTGGCTGCCCAAAAGAGATTGTCTCAATTTATATAAGATACGGAAATCTGGGGAAGGAACTGAAGACTCAGGCTTCCAGTCCACTGCTCAAAAACATTCTCCCCCAAAAAGGATTTCTCCCCCTAGTTCAAGTTTAAGCGGGTGAGACAGGAGCTCCAAGGGGCTAGATAGGAGTTCCATGACCCTGGAGGCTTCCACAGGAGATTTCCAATCATCACCCTTTCCTGGAGACTCTCAGCTATAAAAACTCTGGATTCCGGTGTAATTTGGGTCAGTAGCTAGAGAATAAAGCCCCCTGTGCTATCAGATTCTTAGTCATTCAATGTCTGAGAGGAAGGTCAGGAAAAACATTTGAAAGAGACCTTTAATTCTAAATCATCTGGGTGGAAACCTGAGATGTGACATCCTAATTCTCCCTGTCAGTCTGGTCTCAAGGACAGCTTGGTTTGGAATAATGTCCAGGAAATTATTAATAATGAGAAAACATCATTCTTAGCAGCCACAGTCTATTAAAGGGATGTGAAAGGTAAGTACAATCTCATGGGTTCTGCACAAATATTCTCTTTTGGTCTTTCAATGGCAACACCATGTGTTTCTTTCAAGGGTTTGTAGGCAGAGGTGAGACCAGGGTGGCCCCAGTTTCTAATTGGCTCCCTGTGCTGAGCTGTGTGCAGAGGATCACAGTGTCCATTTCAGATCTATCTGGCAATGATGCTTGTCAAGTGCTACTGTGTTAAGCAGCCTCTGTGGCTTTATAAAACAGTTGACCTGCTATTGACCTGTTCTGTGTCAGTGGAGCTCAGGAGCAGTCTCTCTGGTTAAATACTTTTGGGCCCCATGATAGATGATAATAAAGATTATAAAGGCACAGCCAAGCCTAATGGCTCCCAACTGGCCCACAGTACAAGGAGCAGTTCCTGTTAGATGAGCATGGGTGAGCCCCTTCAGGGAGGCCAGGTCAGCAGCAATGACTCCAAAGTTGCTCTGTGACTTACCTTACCAACTCCTAGCCCTCCAAAGAAAACCAAATGGTCCATTGGGGTCAACCCGACCTTTTTTTCAGAAAACAAACCTTTCCTTAATTAATTCCCAGACCCAAAGGTGGCTGCTACAAATTTCTACAGGTAAAACCTCATCTTTATCATCCAACATGACTCACCAGGAATTATCATTCTATGCTTATGACTGGACCGGGGAGGTTAAGTATCACTTCTGCTCCAGCCATAGTCAAATAAGGTAAGCACTTGCAGAAAAGAGAACCAAAGCTCTAAAGACACATTTAGATTAGATTAAATCAACATCCAACATCACATGTAAGACAGGAAGTTCACCAAAGATGACAGGAGAGGCCACCGGTGGTGCACATTTGGATGAGGTAGGAAAGGTTACAATATTTTTAAGTGCCTACTATGTATCACACATGTGTTAGGTATTACATATCTTTTATCCCATTTAACCTTTCTCATACCCTTAGAGGGGAGGTATTATTTCTCCTTTTCACAAAAAGAAACTGATGCTTAGTGTTTTTGTTTTGGTTTGGTTTGGCTTTTTTTGTTTTTGTTTTTCCAGCTTTATTAAGGTATAATTGACAATTAAAATTGTAGACATTTAATGTGTACAACTTGATGATTTGATATATGTATACATTATGAAATATTCACCACAATCCAACTAATTAGCATACCCATCACCTCACATAGTTACCACTACCTGTGTCTGGTGTTAGTGAGTTTTAAGCAACTTGCCTCAATATCAACTTCCTTTGGTGTATAAAGATTAAATGAGATTATGCAGGCACGTTCTTAGAACTTTTGATATAATGCCTAATATATGCTATTTTGTGATTGCTTAGGTTTTCACACCTTGAAAAGTCTGTGACTATTATCATTAGCTTTTTGGAAGAGACCTAATGGGACAGTCAAGATAGGAACCTGGGTCCAGAACCTAAGCCCCAGAGCCCATTGCTCTCTCTAACGTGGTATTGTTTGGTTGTTTGTTTAGACTAGCCTTCATTCTTTGAAATATTATGAGATGGCTCACAGGAAACAAATGCATGTTTAAAATTCAGGATTAAGAAAAAGAAGAACACATTAAGACCAGGCCAAGAACACAAAGGTGGAGACCATCAGGAGCTGGGCAGTTGCTATAGCCAAACCTTGACCTACTGAGAACTGAGTTTCCTGGACACCAACACAGAAGGAGATATGATGTGTTACCAGCTTTCTTTGTTCAGGAGGAAGGAAGCATGTCAATCCCTTAGAGGAAGTAAAGTGTGTCCTTAAATTTTTCACTAAAATCTGCATGGATAATGTCTTCACCAACAGAAAATGCTCTTGTAATAGCGCGTTGTGAAAGCCAGCAGGGTAACAAAGCACGGTTCAGGGGAAGCATTCTGCTGGACGCCAAGCAAGATGGCCCGACTACGTCTTACCTATGGTCTGGTTTGATCAAAGTATGAAGAAGAGAACATCTAAAAAAACAATGGACTTGTTAACAGTCCTTCATAAAGACTACTTTCTGAATGGAAGATACTAGAGGGGTCATTCATGGTCTGCCCCACCCTCCAACTCTCCCTCCTCTAAAGAATCTTCTATATCCCACCTGCACTAAACATGGGTGGTTAGAATAGGGCAGGCATTTCATCAGATGGCCAGAGACCCATGAGGCCAGAACCAATCAGATTTTTCCCCAGGAATTTGAATCCAAAGCCCCATTTCGAATCAGGAATGTTCTAAGGGCAAGGGTGGGAGACACTGTGATGGCCAAGTACTAAGGTGGAGGAAGAAGAAAGTAGACAGCATATATAATCAGGGAAAGCCAGCTGGTAAAGAGTAAGGACAAAGCACATCTACACAGACCATGCAGCTCCTGAGAGAGGGATTGTTATTATATACTCTCCCCAAAGGCTGGCTTGGATCCAAAACCACCTCCCATTTCCAGACCTGGCTACAATGTGAGTCTTATTTTTTAATTCCTGGGAGAGTACTGGATACTTATAATCAACTCCAATTTTCTTGGGTGAGGTTCAATGGATCTTTATTCCTTGCAAATAAGTGAGCCTGAAGAGAACACAGCCTTCTAGTAAGAACTGAACAACAGACATACAATGTTCCAATCTCCAGATTGGAGGCACAGTGGTGTTGATCCAATACATGGGAGATCAAGAGCAGATGGTATGATACACAGCAACTTGGATGAATCGAAAGGCGTTATGCTGAGTTCAAGAAGCCAGTTGCAAAAGGTCACATGCTATATGACTCCATTTATATGTCACTCCTGACAACACAAAATGATAGTGACAGAGAACAGATCAGTGGTTCCCAGAGGTGGCGGGAACAGAGAGTGTGAATACAAAGGGATGGCACAAAGGAGTTTTGGGGGTGACGGAGCTGGTCTATATCCTGATTGTAGCAATGGTTACACAAATCTATACCTGGGTTTAAAAACATAAAACTATAAAAAGAAAAGAAGGAAGAAATGAATGAAGATAGGAAAGAAGGAAGGGACTACATCAGTGATGATCTCTCGAGTAAATAAGGTCACTAAACAGAAACTCAGCCAGAGCAGGAGGGCCAATTCTCAGTAAAACGGTCTTGGCATAGGCTTTCTGCATGCTCTTAGCCTTCTCTTTTTATCCCCCAATACCTCCTGCTCTTCTTTCTTGTTAGCACTGCCTTCACAACAAAATCAGGTCAAAGAAATGAGAAATGAAGGTGGAATTTCAGATATCAGCCAAGAGATGAGGGAGGTTTTGATAGCCGGGATCAGGAGGTCTTGCTATCCCTCCTAAAATCACACTGTAAATACAGAAAATCCTCTATTCTTCCTACAGATAATCTTGGTATGGGAAGAAGCAAGATAACCTAGAAGCAGCACTAAAACTTCTGAGGGATGAAGAAAGAAAAATCCCTAAGCAGAAAACAGACTGAATATGAGGATCGGGAAAATTAAGGCAAAAGCAGCTTTTACTCTAATCAGGATGATGAGGGCCAAGATTTGGGGTTGGAGATATGGGTGGAAAGCAAAGGCCTTTGCCTGCTCTGGCATAAGCTACTGAGGGCTTCCCAGTGAGGTAAGAGAGGGCCCTCCACGTCTGGCACATCTGGCACATCTGGCACATGGCACAGCTTCCTGGTCTTGGCCAACAATGGCACCTTGCTTTGCATCCATTCTCCACACACATATTTCTTTCAGGAACTTTGCAGGGAAGTGTAACTCAGTCAGCAGAGTATGAACATTTCTGGGTTCCCTGACCAAATGTCATCAAAATGCCATCAAAACCTTACCCCAAAGTGTTATTTCCAACAATGATCTCCCGTTGCTCTTGATACCTGGGGTTTAGGGCAGTGGCCTGGTACATAGCAGACAGCAAGTAACAAACATTGATTGAGTGAGTGAATGAAAAAGAGGCAAATGGAGAAAGGGAGTAAGCAAAGGAGAGAAGAGGGGAGGGAAGGAGAAAGAGGCATAGCCTAAGGCTCACTCCCTCAGGGAACATGCTGTATGAACAGGACAGTCACTCAGCACATATTTATTGAGTGCTGTGCTGGAAATCTTCCTTTCACTTCCACAGAGTCACTCTCCACCTCTGTCCACCCTGCTCTGAGCCCCCAGGAGGCCAAACTATATAAAGACTGCACCAACAGGGCACCCTTGCAAGCAGGTGGATTCAGTCCCAGAAGGGCACCTGCAGGAGATAAAGGAGGGAGGAGAGTAAGATCAGAGAACTGATTTCCCTGTTCCCTCTCTAAGGGGTTGCCATGGGCAGGCTGCAGCCCTTGAATAAAGTAGCTGTTCACACAGATCTGTGTCTCTGGTTTCAACCGTCTCCTTCCTGCCTTCATACTTGGGGTAGTAACGGCTCCCCACTGTTGCTAATTCATGGTGCTACACGATACCTTCTGGTTTCCTGCATCCTACTCACACCTTTGGGAATAATCATTTTAGTAAACTTCAAATTCTTTCTATTTGAGATCACCAACTGCTTTCTGCCAGGACTAACTGATACACGCGCCCCCTATGGGCCAGGCACTATGCTAACCTCTGGGGATACAGCTATGGTCAGGCACAGCTCCTCTAGGAGTTTGTGGTGCAGTAGGCAACAGACGAGAAACAGCAAATCCGAAAGCAGACTGGAGTGTGCAATGAGGGAGCTATGCACTGGGTAGTGCTTTCCAAGGCAATTTCTGAAAATTAAGCTGAGATCTGCCTCTCAGCAAAGCAGGAGAGAGCTCCCACTGTGCACTGCAGAAAATCCAGAGATGATGCTTGCAAGAGCTCATCTTGCTGAGTGTTTTACTGGTCCCTGGAAGAGTAAGGAATGACTTGTTTGAGACTTCCAATTTGTAGTTGCAGAAACAAAGGCAAGTTCAAGATGGAATCTTGCTACTCAATCAAATCTATAAATACAGAGAACAAATTGATGGTTGCCAGTGGGGGGAAGGGCAGAATGGGTGAAGGGGAGTGGGACATAAGACTTCCAACTACGGAATGAATAAGTCATGGGAATTAAAAGCACAGCATAGGAAATATAGTGAATGATATTGTAATAGCATTGTATGGTGACAAATGGGAACTACACTTGTGAGTACAGCATAAGGTATAGGTAAGTTAAATCAATCACTATGTTGTACACCCAATACTAGTGTAACATTGTGTGTCAACTATATTCAAAAGAAAGAAAAGAAAGAGAAAGAGAAAGAAAGAAAGAGAGAGAGAGAAAGGGAAAGAAAGGAAGGAAGGGGAGAGAGGGTAGAAGGGAGGGAAGGGAAGGAAAGGAAGGGGAGGGAAAGGGGAGGGGAAGGGAAGGGAAGGGAAGGGAAGGGAACGGAAAACCTAGCTATATCACTGATTGGATTCTTCAGATTCTCCCACTAGCTCACCACAGCCCTTTTAATCACTTTTTAGTTTCTGATTACCCTTAAGTCATTTTTTTTTTTTGCTAATTTCTTAACTTTCTGACATAAGAAATATCACAGTACTTTTTTTGGTAAACAAATAGGGTTTCATTTTTCTCATATGACGAGAGAGCTTAAGATGGGCTGTTCTGATTTTGTTCCAGTGGCTCAACATCAAGGACCTGGTTTCCTTCTATGTTTCTGCTCCACCAAATGCAGCATTGTTAGCTTTTCCTCCTCATGCTTGCCACCTCCCGGTCACAAGATGACAGCCATACCCCGGGGCACCACGGACAAGTTCAAGGGGGAGAAGCAGGCAATAGGTAAGCTCTCCTCTCCTGCCTGTACCCTTTTATCAGGAAAGCAAAGACATTTTCAGATACCAAAGCAGACTTCCCCTTGCGTCTTATTGGCCCAGAGTAGTTCGTGTGATCACCTCCAGCTATAAGCCATGCTGGGAAATTTAGTATCTGGCTTGCATTTTGTGCTTGGTTGTCCTCTTTTCCTGTTCCTACTATTACCTAGTTCATTTTTCCTTTCTTTTTTGCACTAGCACAGTCTCCTTTTACTCGTTCAGGAAGTCACTCTTCTAGCTCGCTGAAGAGATACTTCATGCTATTTTCTCTGAACACACTATCCAGAGGAAAAGCTTGGACTGGCAGCTCTCCGTTGTCTCTTAACTTCCCTCTTTGCTGGGAGGTATTTGTATGCCCTGACCAGCAGCAAAAACTTTAGCTATAATAACTCTGTGGAATAAAAAAAAACTTGTGTCAGTGTATTTGAAATAGTAACAGTCACATCCTGGAGGATCTAAAATGTAACTTGAACAGGTCTTCAGATAAGCAGCAACAAAAAACTGTTCCAGTTTTTTAAAGAGGGTTGGAAGGTAATTCTGCAGGTCAGACTGGACTCAGAAACAATGGGAAAGAAGAGTGAGACGACCACATAGACCAGGGCTAGCTATCCACTAGCCATCTCCCACTTTATATGGCAGAAGGGTCCAAAGCAGGGGCTCTGGAGCCATACCCAAGCACGAGCACTTCCTAGCACCATGATCTTTGGCAAGTTCCTGGGGCAAGCTTCCTCAGAAATGATAATAGTACCTACCCCATCGAGGGGTGAAGATTAAGTGAAATCTACATATAAAACATTTAACAGTATCTGGTTCAATATATTACATTGCTCCCTCCCCAACACACATGCACGCACACAACATATGCACATGCACATGCACACACCACCATTACAAAGTTATTCGAGGGGATCAGGTTGGACACCAACATTGTCCACTACACATAAGCACTCCAAAATTCTAGTTCTCATGAGGATGTATCTGACACTGAGCTACCCCTGCTCCTCATGAGGAGAGTCAAACTGAACGAATTAGAAGACATTCTCCATGAGAAGATTTACATCAGTAAGACAGGGAGCAGTAAATAAAAGCAACAGATTAGTGCAATATTACTAAATCCCATCATTTAGGTTCCCGCCTGGCAGATTTAATAAATGAGATCTATCTCTTCTTGGTGGATACACTAGCATAAGTACCATCTAAATCAGGTCTGCAGAGAATCAAGTGACCTGATGGATATATCTTTTAGCTTAATAGCAGAAATGCATGGCGCATTTGGAGGGATTTGTGCCAGGAATTGGACGATGTAATGTTTGTCTTGAATTAACTAATTTTTATAACCAATGGACTGTGAGTGATAGTTTCCTCCCAAAGTAGATTTGTGACTGCCTGAAGTACCAACTATGTTCCAATTTATACAGTAAATCTAGTTGGTAATATGAGGTGTTACGGCAATTTTAACACATCAGTAAAGATGGAAATCAATTTATTTTCCTTAGTATTTGACAACACGCTTTGTAAATAAAATAGAAAAGATGGCGTTTCTGGGGCCAGGCCAGCATTTTGCTTCAACCTTTTCTACTTTGCGGCTACTGGCTGAGGGCAGGGTTTTTCCCCCTAGATATTTCACTCTGACACAAGACCAAGCCAGCTACCCTGGGGCCACTAACCTCTTCAGTTGCTAAGAAAAGTGGGGTCTTCTTCAGGACAGGCCTATTGCTGAGTTGATACATAGGAACTGAGCTTTTAAAGTGTGTCCGGTATGGCCACACACCCTATCTCACCTGGCAAAGGCAGTTGGGCAGACATTGGCATTCCTACTTTATAAACAAGGAAACCGAGGCTCAAACACAAAGGATTTGCTGAGAATAAAGGTGAGACTCAAAGTCTAGGTCTTCCAACAATAATTCTGATTTTTGTTTATGAATCCACAAAGTAATTTAATGGTTTAATCTCTGTGTAAACCTGCCCCCTGTCTTCTGGGAAGATGAGAACATGAGGTCACAGAGACAAGCAAGAAGTTGTAGAGGCAAGGGGAGGGGCTCTCAGGCAGAGTGAATAGGTACAAAAGCAGTAAGGCTTACAAGTGCTGGGTGAGACTTCCTGTTTCTGCTGAGATGGAGAAGCCAGAAAGAGCATCACTCCTACACTTACAAAAAATCATTTTACAAGGCCAGACAAACAACACATGTAAAACTTCTTTTGAAACCATTAGGGAGTTGAGGTGATAGGACAATCAACTAACCTAAAACCTGAGGAAAGACAGGCAGCCACAGGGAGAGATGAGTCATGAGCTCCTGCTTACCTCGGGCTGTTGGACAGTGAAGAACTTAGCTGAAACTATTAGTGAGTTGGTAAAGGTTGAGTAGGAGCAGGCGAGAGTATTTAGGACCCCTTGAAGGAAGTGGATCTACAGGAAATCCACACCCACTTGCAGTTTCTTCTTCATGAACCTCACGGGGCACTCACAGAAAAGTCTGGCATGAGTCCCAAGAAAGCATCCCTTGTGCTACAGGGATATAGGAAGGAAATAGGAACTTCTGCAGAAAATACAGGAAACCTAACCCTTATCCTACTGCTCTATCTCCCCAACAGAACAAAAGTTTTAAACCATCGAGGGGAGAACAACACAAACTGTCACCCTTAAGGCATGGAAGAAAACCTACTACAGCTGAAGGAAGAAAATAGAAAAGAACTCTGGACTCCTGGGTAAGGTGGGAACACCTGCTGAGCCAGAACTTTCTCTGGAGGGGCAGAGGCACTGATAGCACCACAGTCCTGAGACCCAGGCACACAAGCCCTGTCTGAGACTGTCTAATAGAATGACAAGGAACACCTCTCCACTCCCCACCACTTCCCATGACCAGGCTAACAAGCAGCAAGTGACAAATAACAATCGAATATCGCTGAGAGACTTACACAAATGTGGAGAGAGACTCTGTCTAAGGCACAACTCAAAGAGAATATTGAAACCTGAGGATGGAGAAGACATTAAGAAAAACCGTCTGACAAACTAGCCCCCACCCCCCAAACACAAAGCAATGCCACAGGAATTTTAAGCCTACAAGGCACTGTGGTTAACCATGAAACAACAAACCCCAACCCAATTAACTAAAAGCCTAGCAGAAGGAAAGCTGTGTTCATTTCAGGCACAAAAACAATTTACAGACTACTCTGTGCTATTTAAGATGTTCATCTTCTTTTTTTTTTTTTTTAAAGATTTTATTTATTTATTTGAGACAGAGAGAATGAGAGACAGAGAGCACGAGAGGGAGGAGGGTCAGAGGGAGAAGCAGACTCCCTGCCGAGCAGGGAGCCCGATGCGGGACTCGATCCCGGGACTCCAGGATCATGACCTGAGCCGAAGGCAGTCGCTTAACCAACTGAGCCACCCAGGCGCCCCTAAGATGTTCACCTTCTTAAAAAAAATTACAAGGCATACAAAAAAGAGGAAAATAATACTATCAAGATACAAAGCCAAAAAAAAGCTAGGTATATCATATTAAAAATGCTTAAAACACAAGGCAAATTTTTAAAATCTTAAAGAGATCCAGGGGGATAAGACACATGCAAGGGAACAAAGATATGAATTACAGGAGACTTCTTATCGGAAACCAAGCAAGCTAGAAGACAATGGAGTGACATATTTAAAGCATGAAAAGAAAAGAGCAAAATAACCAGCAAAAATATCTTTCAAAAATTAAGAAGAAATACTTTCTCAAGGGCGCCTGGGTGGCTAGTTGGTTAAGTGATGGCTTTCGGCTCAGGTCATGATCCTGGAGTCCCAGCATTGGGTCCCTGCTCAGCAAGGAGTCTGCTTCTTCCTCTGACCTTCCCCCGTCTCATGCTCTAACTCTCTCTCAAATAAATAAAAAATCTTAAAAAAAAAAAGAAATACTTTCTCAAACAAACAAAAACTGAGAGAATTCATCACCAGCAGGTCTGTACTATAAAAAACATTAAAGGAAAATTTTCAGGCAAAAGCAATATGATACTAGACAGAAACGTGGATCCACACAAAGAAATGACAAGCTCTTGAAATGGAATAAATGAAGGTAAAGATAAAATTCATTTTTTCTTATTTTTATGGTTCTAAAAACAGCTGATTGTCTAACATAAAAATAGTAGCAATGCATTGTGTGTTTATATCATGTGTAAAAGCAAAATATATAAAAAAATAACACAAAGAAAATGGAAGAATTGGGAATATACTGTTGTAAGGTATAATATTATTTGAAGATGGACTCTGATTAATTATAGATGTAGGAAGTTGTACATTGCAAATCTGTTGGCAGTCACTAAAACATTTAAAAGAAAAGATATAAATAATAAGCCAAAATGGAATCATAAAATATATTTAATTCAACAGGGGGAAAAAAGAGGAAGCATTTTTAAACAGATGGAGAAAACTGAAAACAACTATCTAGATGATAGATTTTAAAGCAAACCATATCAATAGCCATACTAATTATAAGTGGTCTAAATTCACCAATTAAAATGCAGACATTGTCATATTGTATAAAAAAGCAAGACCAACCATAAGCAAAAAATAGTCAAAATGAAAGAAGAAATAGACAAATTCACAATTATAATTGCTTCAACATGCCTCTATCAGCGATTAATAGAATAAGAAAACAGAAAAATCTGTAAGAACCAGCACTGTCAACTAACTTAAGCTAATTGGCATTAATAGGAAATTTAACTTAACAAAAGTAGAAATATAGTCTTTTCAAATGAACATAGACTATTCACTAAGAAAGGCCATGTTCTGGACCACAAAACAAATCTTAACAAATTTTAAGGTATAGGGGCGCCTGGGTGGCTCAGTCGTTAAGCATCAGCCTTCGGCTCAGGTCATGATCCCAGGGTATGGGAGCCCCATACCCTGCTCTATGGGAAGCCTGCTTCTCCCTCTCCCACTCCCCCTGCTTGTGTTCCCTCTCTCGCTGTGTCTCTCTCTGTCAAATAAATAAATAAAATCTTAAAAAAAAAAACCCCAAATTTTAAAGAATAGAAGTCATACAAAGTATGTTCCCTAACCTTAGTGGAATTAAACTTTGTGAAAGAAGAATCCCAGACAGAGTTTAACTAGAAACCTCAGGACACCAGGTTGGGAGGAGAGTTCAGTGGGTTTCTATGCTGGTCTCAAAGCATACATTGCATATGCAAATACAGGTAAAAGCTTTACAATTCACCTGCAATTAACACATAGTAGGAAAACTATTTTTGGTTGTCACATTCTTTCGCACCTAGCAGGAAATACCTATGCTTTGCTTTGACTTGAGATGTATATAGAGAAAGGCAGTGAAATATAGGCAAATATCTGAGGATCCAAATCCAGGGCCTCCTGCTGATCATGCCCTGCTCTTTCCTTCCCTCTATCAGATCATACAGTGCAAGCACAGTGATGATTCAGTCCTCAGGCTTAAGGACTTAGAGAGCTAGACTTAATACTTATTCCACTGCTCACTAGCTATGAGATTGTGGGTATATTACTTAACCTCTCTACACTTCATTTGCTCATCTGTCAAATGGAGATAGCCACTGTATCTACCTCAAATGGTTTTTGTGAAAATTAAATGGAGATGATTATATGAAAGTACTTAGCACAGAGTATATAGACCATAGTAAACTCTCAGTAAAGATAGCTATTGCCATTATCATCCATTATTATTATTCCTAGGAAAGAAATCCTCCAGGGAGGCTTTTCCATAAGACCAAAGCACTTGCACTGCTTAGAGATTATTTAAATTTGGGAGCTGGCAAGAGGCATAAAATCTATAGGGAGGAAGAAATTAAATATGCTGTGGTTTCCCATCTTCTCCCTGGGAAGGTCGGGGGGAATAAAATGAAGCCAAAAGCCAAATTTTGGGCTGCCCTTATATAGACTATCTCATAGGAAGACCCGGTCTCATTCCAAACCCTCTAAGTTGTTTTCCCTGATGGTGGGTGCTTGGAATTCCTTTAACTGGAACCAAACACTGTCATTTCACAGAAATACGACTTCAATGTATATAGTGTCAGGATGGGTGATACAGTATATTATATGCCTATTAAGGTAAAAAAGCAGGTTTTATGTAAGAGGGAAGAAGGCCTTGCTTATATGAAGCATGGGAAATTAGGAGGTCCTCACTGAAAGGGGAGATAGTACATTCTAAAGACCCCCTGAACCCAAAGAAAAAAGGCAAACAAATAAGACTAGAAGGATCTTCGGGGACACACAGACCAGAGGTCTACAAAAACAGGCCTCAGATCCATTTGTTAGAATCACCTAAAGAGTTCATTAGACATACTGACTCCTAGGCTCCACCCTAGACCTACTGAATCTGAACCAGTTGGGGAAGAATGATAGGATTTTAACAAGTGGGAAGAGCCAGATGTGGGAATCACACATCCATACCAACTTTTCACTTTACAGAGGATGAAACTTGAACCCAGGATAATGCAGTAAGCTTGTCCAGGGTCATTTCAAAGCGATATTCAACAGACTTGGCTCAGCTGTAACTGTGGGAGTGAGAAAGCAGTATGAGCAGGCAATGCTGGTCACTGTCCCGCCTACCCCTAATGGTCCACCCAAGCATTCAACATGTGGATAGTGGCTCTTTCCTGGGATCCCAGTCTCTCTATGCTACTACCCATGGTGACACTTGCATCAGGATGGCTGAGCTAAGCCCAAGCTCTTCCATAAGTTCAACTTCTTGATTGCACCCTCAACTTTTCTCCAAACAGTAAAACAGTCCAAAATGGAAATGTCACATTTGGTCAATAGCTGGCAGTCATGACTGGAGCTGCACACACTAACAAGAGGAAGTAGCAAGAGGCCAAAAATGAATCTAAAGGGAACAAAGTGACCTCTAACCAACAAGAAAACACAGACCAATAAATGGGAGAAAATCGATAAGGTGAAAATGGTCTGCTCAGGAAAATCAATAGGGTGCAAATCAGCTGCATTCAGCCCTGTGGCCTTGCACCTGGCTCCAACCCCAAAGTTAAACCGAATCATTCCTGCTTCCCAAAGACAGCTCTTTACTCCCACCCCAACCTCCTCCTCCCAGCATCTGCTTCTTTACCCAAATGTGTATTTCTCCCTGAAATGCCCTAAATCTTGTCGCTACATGAAAATGCCCTTTCTCCATCCTGCCATGGCCACCACTCTTGCCTAGGACCTCATCATTTCACATCCAGGTTATTTTCAGAACCCACTCCCTCTGCCTTCATCCTGTCCCTGGTACATCTGGCATGTAAACCTCAGAATAATCTGCCTCCTATTACTCCCTTACATGAGTCCTCTGCCAACCAAGCACGTCTCCTCTTTATCCCTCCCTGAAACCCAAAGCTTTTGTTCAGATTGGTCCTTAGAATACTTGTTTTCTTCTCTCTCTAAACACTCAGATCTTCCACCTGCTTTGGGTTGAGCCAAAGTGCCTCTGGCTCTACCAGACCTTCCTGGAACAGCAGCAGCCCCCAAAGCTCTCCTCCTTCTCTCAGCACCTATGGCACTTTCCATCTGCTGATGTGCCCTCATTTCTACATCAAGCACATGCCCGCTTTCACTGTTACAATGCTGGGGGTCAGGGTGAGTGGTGGCATCTCGATAATATTCTAACTCCTGGAGGAAGGCCGCATAGAGTGGAAGGCACACTGGGATAAGAGTTGGGGGTTGTTGCCTCTAGTTACTAAGGAGCCTTGTGCGAGCGATTGAACCTCTCCAGCTTTTCTATAACATGAGATGGTTGTATGGGAGATCTCTAGGGCTCCTTCTTATTCTAATATTCTAGATTTCTAAGGCATAGGTTATCTCTTTTTGGTATCCCCAATAACACTTATTAGCTCTTTGCCCTTCATTTTCTCTAATCTCTTTAGATTCTTTCCTCATTTCTTAAATGGGATTGATAATAATACCTTTTCCACAGAATTTTTGAGAGGGTGAAATAAGATACTGTTGTAAGATACTTAGCACAGTCCTGGTACCAAGTAAGGGCTCTATAAATTTTGTCATTATTATTAAATAGAAGAAGCATATTAAATATCTGTTGACTAAATGAAAGAACCTTTTAAAAACGACCATTGTTTGAGGCACACACACAAATCTCAAGTAACGTTTATTTGCTACTCAAATAATAAAGCATGTTATCTTTCCTTTTAAAACAGGAGGGCACTTGATGTAATGAGCACTGGGTGTTATAGGCAACTGATGAATCACTAAATTCTGCCTCTGAAACTAATAAAAAAAAAGTATTTTCCTTTCCCTGAGCTAGAAATTCCATGTATAACTGCCCTTCTGCATCTGTGTTGAAAGCAGAAGCTCAGAGCTATTTCTGCAGCCCACTATGCTAGACAGTGCGTCCCAGGGAAATGTCCTTGCCCACCAAAGATGGCACTCCTGAAAGACAAAGAGGCTGCCCCTCCTCAGGAGGAAGGAAGCAGGTGGACCAAACATCGCATTTAGAGAAGCTAAAGTCGCTTTAACCGGAAACACGAAGGTGATATTCCTCGAGAATAAAATGAAGGGAAAGCTGCAATTCAGAGACCCCTGACCCCTGGCTGATAAGGTGTTAAATGCCAGTAAGCTCATTGAATGAATCCTTTTCCTTCTCAAAGCAGATCCACTTGATGTTCTCTCAGAGTCAGAAGATAAGAGTCATGCACTTGGTGCTCAGGCAGCCAAATCCAAAGCAGAGGGAGCATGTCCTGAGGCAGGACCCCAGGACTGAGATCACACACCCTGAGCTAGCCAGCTGGGAGGAAGGGTCCCAGCTCAGCCCATTGGAGGGTTTCAGGAGGAACCATGACAAGGCCAGCGGCCCCAGTGACTAAAAGGCAAGATGGTTGTGCCATAAAATAGCACTCAGAAATAGAGTTAGGCTGCCTGCAGCAGAGTAGGAAGCCAGAATACATGGCATTCCAGAATTCAAGTAACCCAGACTAGATTCAGGGAGCATGAAAACATCCTTCTAGGAAATATAACAACTTATTAAGTCCATAGATGAAAGATCTTCACACAATAAAAACATTTTTACTACTACTTATGATTCAAACCTTTAAAGTATTGCTTCAAGTGCCAACAAAATAAATAAATAAATAAATAATATGCTTCCTTTCCTTTGATGGAATTCCACTGGGGCCAGAAGGCAGGTTTGAATGTAAGATATACAGGGAGATTGAAAAGGAAATGAACATTTTCAAAAATGCATTACTCAGTAACTACATTATAAATGAACAACTAGTCAAAACCAGTATGTAAAGGAATTGTCACATTATTTCTAGAATCTTACAAATGCTCAATATGCACCCTTCATTCCATAGGACACACATCAATCCTGCAGTCTAATCCATACCAGACCTTCTGTAGATGGATGGTTGGAATGACAGTCACAATGCCTTCCTTCATTTACCCAGGGTCACGGGGAAGGAGGCACAGACAAAATTCTTGCAGTCTCTCTGCTGGAAGTCAGATGGTGTGATATCTGGGGATCAGGTTAACCACCGTTCAATTGTTTTTTGTTTTTTTTTAATTACCTTGTGTTCTTATAGGGTATGTATATGATATCAAACATATAAAGCAAGTTTGAGAACTTGACCAAAATTATGTGG
Organism: Mirounga leonina; assembly: GCF_011800145.1. Classification (NCBI taxonomy): domain Eukaryota; kingdom Metazoa; phylum Chordata; class Mammalia; order Carnivora; family Phocidae; genus Mirounga; species Mirounga leonina. The sequence goes on along the minus strand of NW_023270825.1, from coordinate 33,932,095 downwards.
TGACAAGGAAGACAATGCTGAACATATATACCGCCTTCCAAGGTGAAGTCTACAGGAAAACAAGGGAGTAAGAGAAGAAAATGTTATAAGGGAAGTCACATGGCAGAAAAGGATTAAGTTTAGGGCCAAAAGAATGGGAACATGTCATTGCCCTGCCTCTTACCAACTGTAAGACCTCACACAAGTCCTTCATATTCTCTCAGCCTCAGCTTCATCATCTATAAAATTGAGAAAATAGTAAACATCCCTTGTGAAATCAAACTATTTTTTTTTTCTTTCAGGATCTCAGGGAGCAAAGTATAAAGACAAATCAGTGACAGACCCAGAATCCTGATATTTAACAGATTTCTGAATCTGTTTTGAGGACCTGTCATTTGTTAGTATTTTGTCATCTCAAGGTGGCATGAAATAGAGCCAGCCCTCAAATCCCTGAGCCCCTGAGCCAGGAAGGACCCACAGTACAGTGAAAAAGCAACAAAGAAGTCCTGCCATGGAAGCTGGGACTGAAGATATGCGTATTCATGTCTTTTCACCTGCTCTGGCTATTAAGGTACGAGCACGTGAATTCATGTTTATTTTTATACAGAAAGCTTTGTGGCCTGGTCCCCCGAATACTTTCCACATTCCAAAAAGAGGAAGATTAATTCAATAGGTTAGTCCTGCTTCTATAACAGAAACACCCTCAACGGGGTACTCTATTATGTTCCGTCACAGTCCCTGAGTTCACACACACATGAGCCTGTGCGTGCAAGTCAACCACAATAAAAGTACCTTGGGTCTAGAAGGACACTGACTCTTGAAGGAGAAAAGCAAAAGTGACGAGCTCGACCCTAGTGCCTATGAGAATTCCATTCGTGACCAATAATGATGGTCTTCGAGTCTGCCTCAAAGGTGTTTTCAGCAAGCCTGGTAGCCCTGCCCTCCCCTTGCTATCCAGTCCCTCTTTTGGGCCGAGGCTGCCAGCGAAAGGCCCAATTAGTGTCAACTGTGATGTCAACACTTGCCTGGTGAGTCCCACATCCAGTCACATCCTCCAAACAGAGCTCTGAACTATTTAATTAGGAGCTGCTCTGACAATTCTGTCCTTGTCACATCAACAACAGATTGGAACACAAAGGAGAACATTTCCATTGAACCCATGCCACAGCATTTGCTCTATAAATGGAGACGAGTGGGATGCATTCACCTTGCTAATGCATAGAAATAAGAGGTAATGAAGCTTCTCACCAGATCACGGGGGAAGGTACACAGACACAGCCATTCATAAAACAAAGAATGTTTGTTTTTCTCCCCATCCGAGCAGTGTTTGCTCACCATCCCTTCTTTCTGAGACATACGTGTGCTGTCCTCAAGGGTATTGCCTTTAGAGTCACAGGGACCTGAGTTTGAATTCTGCTCTGGCCTTTATGAACTGCCTGACCTTGGGCTGGATTCCTAACTTCTCTGAGCCTTAGTTTTCTTAACTGATAAATGGGAATAATTATGCCTACCTCTGAGGTTGTCATAATGATTAAAACAAACAAAAATGAATATAACCCACTAAGCTTAAGAACTAAATATTCAATAAAAGATCCTTCTTATTACTGGTACATCTCAATGTCCTGTGCTCTAAATTAGAAGATGAATTCTACACTGTGATAGGTATAGTATAACATTGTCTTTATTTGCCTCTCCTCTGTTGCCCACTCCAGACCCTTCTCTTTCCCAACCTAGTCACTTCACCAGTCCTTCTATAATGGGGTTTCAGCCCCCTCACCCACATATTGTCCTCCTCTATTAATTCCAGTTTGTAGGTAATTTTCCAAAAATGTGGCTCCCAAGTCTGAACCCCAAGCTCACTATCACAAAGTAAAATGGAACTTTTATTCCTCTTGAATTGGATAACTTGCTCACTAATTCAGTCTTGGGTCCCACTAACTTTTCAGCAGCCATTTCACATGGGGATGGGAAAGGGCCCTTCTAGCCCAAGGGCCAAGAAAAGGTGATTCACTTGGAAGGAACCACCTAACTCCACCCATTTAAGTTTTTATTAAATAGAGAAGAAATGAGATCTTGAGTTATATAATCCATTTGTGATTATTACATTCTTTGGAAAGGTTAAGGTGCTTACCACAAAATATAAGAGTAATCTGCATCTTTACTGCTGATATTTCAAGAAGGAGATTTGGAAATTTTGGAAGGCAACCAGTCCACTACAGTCTTGGGAGACAAACATGGTATTGGGATGGAGTCTGACAATCAAGGAAAATGAAGATAAAGAGTAAAATTGATTCACAGTTTCACTAGTTTCTCCTATCCAGTTCAAAGGAAAACATAGGTCTTTTCAAAAGCTAAAACTGCCTTTAAAAAGCAAATATGATGAGACCGCTTTCTTTTTTTAAAGATAACATTTTAAACACTTCCCTTTTACCCTTGAAACCAGCACTCCTCCTCCCTGAAGACGGCCAACCAGGACACCTTGCCCATCAGCAGAGAAGGGACATTCCAGCAAGGAGGCCTGCAATTATCATGTGATCATAGCACAAGAGATTTACTGGGAGCAAGATCCATTTGGAATGTTTTTCCTCATTCAATTTGTACCCAGGTCAATAATGATTAAAACAAAAAACAAAACAAAACAAAAAAAATGCTGACAGGGAAATCCACATTCCACGCCATCCAAATCTTTCTGGCACATCTGCAAAGCCATTACTTCCCTACAGAGCCAGGTAGAGAAAAAAGAAGGAAGAGTGGCTTCACCAGGCTGAGTTCTGTGAGAGCAACAGTAACCTGTGGCAAAAACAGAACCTTACGATGACAAGAATAGGAAGTCAAAACTCTCACATACTCAGAGGGGCATTTCCATTGACAAGTAAGAAGCAAGAGTTCCTTAACTCTCTCATCAAGAGGCTGAACCAAGAGACAAGGTAAAATCATCTATCTATCCCCCCAACCTGAACGTGGAACCAGAAATAGAGAGGCCCAAGTACTCTAAGCCAGGGTCTCTCTTAGGAGATATAACAGGCAGGCAGAGAATGAATGATACAGATAGACAGGCTGAGGGAGCCAAGATAGAGAAATGGGACACAGAAGATATAATTCAAGGAAGATGAAGGAAAGAGAGGGGGAGACAGAAACGCAAGAGCCCAAAGGGAGGGAAAAAGAAAAGTGGCAAAAGGAAATCAACACCAGAATGAAAGAGGAAAGGCATTTGTGGGCAGGAAATAATGGGAATCAAAATGAAAGGGGAAAGAGGAATGGATTACTGAATGCTGGATGGGCTGCAGAGACACTGAGAACTGGATGAGACACTGAGGCTGTGTCCTTTATGCATTTCTTCAGGGGACTTGGCAATTGTGAAGCATAGTCTATGGTTATTAATGTTTGCTTTCCAAGAGCATTGACTTTGGGGTCAGGCCGATCTTGATTCAGAACAAAACACTTGACCTTTTGAGTTTCAGCTTGTGCATCTGCAAAATGGGGCTAATAACCTGCTTCACTGGATTGTTGTAAAGATTAAATACAATAAAGTATATAAAACCCCATCACGATATCTGACTCAAAATTGATGCTCAGTGAGTGTTAGTTTCCCCTCGTTTCCCGTATTAGGCATTCTACACTGGCCTTTTTCATCATTAATAATTCTCTGTACTGCCTTTCTACCCCACTGTGGACCTGGCTTTTGATTATTTAAGTTCTTTAAGGGCAGAACCTGTGTCTAGTTCACCAGAGAGTCATCAACATCTTGCACAGTATTGGCACAAGGTCGATAGAAGCAAGAGAAGAAATAGGACAGGCGAAGAGATAAACTTAACTACTCTATGGCCTTGATTTTCTAGTATTGTTCCAACTGGAAAAATACATGGGTCCATGATCAGACTTCATGCACATTTTTGGGTTTGTAAAACTATCTCAGATCATATACAGAAGAACAGAATTCACCCCATTCCCCAAACGTCATTTCTTCTATGACTTCATCCACATAGAAGACAGCCAGCATTCTGGAAAGAAATTACAGTAATTGAGACTGGGATCTGTCCTGCCAAATGTTTCCTTAGAATCTTGAAAACATTTCCATTTGTTGCATAGAGGAGGCATGTTTTCTAAACCAACTTCTGAATGAATCATAAGCTGTGGCAGCCATCAGAATGGGCCTCTCAAACTTCCAACAGCAGGAAATGTAACTGACCAAGGACCCCAAGCTTCTGCTGGCTCTGACACCCATTAAAATACATCATGCCATAATGCCAAGGCCACTCTTCCTACTGGCAATGACTTCCCAGACTTCCCAGTCTTCCCAGGCAATGACTCAGCACAGCAAGGAGTCTAAGGCAGGCTCTCTCCTGGCAGACATGGGGTTCCTCTGACAGGTGACTTTGGCCCAAGGACTCCCCCAGAGCCTCGCCAAATTTTCCATAGAACTTCCCTTAACCTTCTCAACACTCTTGGGTATTTCCATCCAACCTCTATTTCCTCTCTCCTTCACTCAAGGTCAGACTCGCATCCTGATCTGATGGCTCTGGCAGACTCTCAGCTCCCTCTCTGTCTCTGACATTTCCCCAGACATTTCCCTTAATAAAATCCTGCCTTGATATCTGCTTTCTAGAGGATCTGGACTGTCCCATGAGTCATGTTGGGGCAAGCCTATGGCTGACCTTTAATGTCCCCATCCCAAACATGTCAATGGACGGGGAGGGAGATGTGAAGGAGGTGGGGACAAGAGGATCATTACAAGACCATCCAGAGCAGTCCTCTTACATAGGCAATGGAACCATATCTTATATATGTATATATCTAATGAGAGAATAGCTTGCAGTCATGAGAGAGGAGGAAGTCCCAGAAGAAGCAGGAAAGGCTAAAAGATAAACATAACTACTTTGAGTTCCCAAGAGAGTTCCAATTCAAATATTCTGGGGCCACCACCAGGCCTTGTCTTTGAGCTTGTAAAGCATGCTCACATCAGATACAGAAGAACAAAAATCATCTCAATTCCTAAATATTATATATACACGTGTGTGTGTGTGTGTGTGTGTTTATTCAGGAGCAACAACAGTTAAAGAAGGACATTTTGCATTGTTAATCCTTGTCAAGAAAAACAATCTCCATTCTTGAATAGATAAAATAATTGAAATGTTTTAAAGCCTTCTTCTCCTGCCTGTATTCAGGCAAAGTTTTCTTTCCTTTTGATGAGTTTTTATTCTTAAGAGTTCAGTTCTTTTGTTTAAACTGTAACTGAATAAGGCCAGCATTACCTTGACCCCAAAACCAGACAAAGAACCCATCTGAAAGTTTTCCTTGACTATTTCACTTCTAGCATACTTCTTGTTAAAACAGATAGATAATAAATGATAGCCAGTTAGATAGAAAGACAGATCTCATGATTTTAGAAATCTAGTCTGTAAACTTCACATCATTTTAGTTCAACACTATAACCTCAGACCCTAGCATAATGCTGGACACATAGTCAGCACATAAAAAATATTTGTTGATAAAGTCTCAACCTTGATCCTCATGAAGGCTTTGATACAAACAACTTACAGAAGATTCCCTTTGCATTTCTTTTCTATAATTTGCTAACCCCTTAAACAAAGCATATCTAGAAGGACTAAATTTGTAGCTGACTTTCACAGTCCAGATCATGTGAAGTATGGGGAGGGACTGCCAAATGCCCACATGGGAACTTCAGTGTTAACTGGTTAACCCTAAATAAAGTCTGTCCAAATACAGTGGTTCAAACTCCTGTTCAAACACCCTTGGAGATCATTACAATGTGACATGTTCAAGGATAATCTCTGAGCGTCTAAGAGGTTCTGGGATTGCTCTTGCACCATTGTTTTGGCTCTGGAAGATAAACCTGGAAGCAGAAATTGCTTGCTGCCCAACTGACATTCAGTTTCATTGAGCCCGCATACCCAGGGTTCAACCCAGTTGAACGATGGGGTTCAACTCTAAATGAAACTAAACAAGAAGTTGGAGTCTGGCCAAAACAGTCCCATGACCTATTTACTAGTACTTTTCTGAAGTAACTTTGATTATCATATGGGGCAGGAATACTATTTTTCAGTGGCCTAGATTGTGATAAAAAACAAATCTTTTTGAATAACAAAGATGACCCTTGGTGTGATGATTTTTTCTTTTGTTGTCTTTTTTTTTTTTCTTTACCTCTCCCACCGTTTTTTCTACCACTCTGGATCCTACCCCTACCCAACCAGGCCACAACTATGAAGTCAGAAAATCTTGACCCTCATGAATTCATTCAAAAATTATTTATTGAGAACATACTACATTCCAGGCCTGAAGTTTTGTTCTGTGAAGACCATGATGGGCAAAATCAGCACACTTTCTGCCACCATTAGGGCTTTAAGTTTGGGAGGGAGATGGTCAGTAATAAAGTAATCCCACAAATCAATACCCAGTTATAAACTAAGAAATGTGCTACGAAGAACAGGATGTTATGAAGCATCCCAGAGAGAGTAACAGAGGGAACTAAGTTGTGAAACATGAGGAAGAGCTGACTCAGAAGAGAGGGGTAGATACAAACTGGGGTTGGGTAGGAGGAATGGTTCCAGGCAGATGGAAGAGCAGGAAGAAACACAGAGCATTTCCAGAACTAGAAGAAGGCCACAGTGGCTGAGCCCCACGCATGTGAGGGAGTGCAGTGAGATGAGACCACAGAAGGAGGCCACAGAAGGAAGCCACAGCCAGACCAGCAGACCCTTGCACATGCCACAGCTCTGAAGCTTCTCTCCTTAGGCCTTCTTGGTGTTTTTTTTTTTTTTTTTTATCCCCTCACCCCAGAGCCCAGTGTCCTCAGAGTTCCCTCAAGCTTGCATCTGACTCAGCACTGCATACTCTCCTCATGCATTTTAAAATCCTCTCTCACTCTTTTTCCTCCCCATGAAAACACCCAGGCTCTCATCCTGGGCCAGCTTGCAGCAACACTTATTGTGGAGCCCCTGTCCCTTCCTGCTCTTAGCTCTGCCTCCAACACCCTGCTTTTTCAATGTGAGTGTCTTGCTTCTTTTTTCCCTCTCTTAGCTCAAATTTATGCTCAGATCTTCCCTCTTTTGTTGCTGTATAAATACCTGGCTGGAGCCCACTGTGTAATCCTTCCCAAAGACATTAGACATTAAAAGGGAAAGCAAGGCTTCTCTGCTTTAACCCACAACAAGGAATTCCTAGGCAAGGTTTCCAGGGAGTGGATCTTGCACGGAGAGGAGACATTGCTGGGACTCCTTAAACCTGCACATAAGCAACCACTGTACATATCTACCTCCTAGTGGAAATATGTAAGAGAGAAGGTCATCCACAATTGCATTCAATAAACCAGTGGTTCTCAACTGGGAGTGATATGGACCCCCAGGGGGTTTAACAGCAATGTCTGAAGATATTGGTTGTCACCCTGGAGCTGGGAAGTGATGCTCCCAGCAGCTAGAGGCTAGGAATGCTAACATCCTGAACATCCTACAATGCACAGAACAACCCCCCAACAAAGAATTATCTCACCCAAAATGTTAATAATGCTGAGACTGAGAAACCCTGCAATAAACTCCTCCAACTTTAAAGTGACAGTTCAAGGTCTGTACCCCTTATCCCTGATTAATATCACTAATTTACTATAATTAACGTCATTTGGTGGCTAACGACCTCCACAATGCATTCACATAATTATGACCTGTATTTGTATTTATTTTTGTTGATTACACTTTCATCCTTCTTGTGTCTCCGACTTAGGTATTTAAGGTCTTCAAGTAGACAATACTTCAGGACACTTCGCGCAGGTAGTAACCCACTAGACCTGAGCAGCTGGCATCCAGCAATCCCCCTCTGTGTTGGCAGAGATAATTAGACTGTTGAGCAGTCCCAGGCCTCCCTTTTGCTTTGCACATTCTCCTTATGCAGGGGATGAGACTACTGCAGTGGAGAGGCAGACAAGGGTCTTTAATGGTCAAGATAGAATTGAACATGCTATAGTGACACAAATCTCAAAATCTCAGTGGCTTTAGAATGACAAGATTTTATTGCTCACTCACCCTACATTCATTGCAGGCTAGCTGGAGGTTCTGCTCCTTCTAGTCATTCAGGGTGCCAGGTTGATGGACACTCTGCCATCTCAAAATGGGGTTTCAGCGTTCACCTCAGGAGGGAAGGAGACGCTAAAGAATCGTGCCTCAGCCCCAAATTGATACAAGTCATGTCTCACAGAACTCAGAGGCTAGGAATGCCGACAAGGCTCACAGACCAGACATAGTTACATAGCCCCATCTAGGCTAGAAATAACAGCAAGAGGACTAGGAAATATAGGGGAACAAACAAAATATTAGCTGAGTTTGAATTCCAGCTTCACTGCTTACAATCTGGGATGAGTTACTGAATTTCTCTAGGCCTCAGTTTCTTCATCTGTAATATGGCAATAATAATAAACAGTTACTTCATAAGAGTGGTTGTGAGGATTAAATGAGAGATTTTATATACAACTGTGAGATAACAGAAAGTATATATATTCTTCTCTGCTCCCAGTTCCTGGCACAGAGCTCCTGAAATGTTTCTGAAATTTCCTAAGTGATAAGACTACCAGAGCATCTCTTGTTCTAAGGAGGCATCTCTGAGTGGCCACCTGGGTGGCTCCCTGAAGGCAGTTGGTCACCAGAAACAACAGCCATGATTAGAAGCATGGAAATTTTAGCACCGTCCCCCACTTTCTGGAGATGGGAGAAAGATTGGAAATGGAGTTAATAATTGATCATGCCTACATAAGGAAGCCTCCATAAAAATTCCAGTAGCATGGGTTTTGGGGAGCTTCCAGGTGGGTGAACACATCCACAGACTGGGATGGTGATGGGGATAGAAGCTCCCGTGCTTGGGACCGCTCTCCACAACCTCACCCTCTGTGTCTCTTCATCTGGCTATTCATCTGTATCTTTTATCATATCCTTTCATAAAGTGGGAATTGTAAGTGTTTCCCTGAGTTCTGTGAGCTCAGAATTTGCTCTAGTGAATTAATCAAACCCAAGGGAGAGAGTTGTTGGAACCTCCAATTTGTAGCCAAGTTGGACAGATGCTTTGCCATCCTATTAGTGGGGACCTACTACTTGTGGTTAGCATCTGAAGTGGGATAGGGCAGTCTTATGAGACCAAGCCCTTAAACTATGGACTCTGATGCTATCTCTGGGTAGGTAGTATTGGAATTGAGTTGATTTGTAAGATGTCTAGCTGGGATAAGAGAACTGTTGGTGTTAGGGAAAAAACCTGCACATACACATTAGAATGGGACTCAGAACACTTTAATAATCCATAGCATACTTCAGGTATATAGCAGTGGCTCAATAAATGAAAACTGCTATTGTTATTACAATGATGACTCTAATGATAATGTTGTTCTTCGCCTTTGGGCCACCAGCATGTATAGGTCCAAGAGATCATAATGTAAAGTGGACCCAAGAAAAGGCTACTCCCTGATTATCTATTTATCACTCTGGTAACATGGTGATTTGTCTAATTTTCTTTTGTATTCCTGAGAATAAATAGTTTTACTATTTGTTCATTCATCCAAAATCATTTTTGAATACCTATTATATCCTAAGCATCATGCAGAGTGCTGAAAATAGAAAGATGAATAAGACCTCAGTCCTAGCCTTCAAAAGCTCACCGTCTGGAAAGGGGGACAGCTGAAGTCTATGGAGGCTCTGGGACATCACCCCACCATCAAAGGAGGCAAGAGTCAGGTCACAAAAGGTAAACTGAAGTTAACAGAGAAGGGGATTGTCTGGACAATGTGGAACAACTTACCCAAGGAAAGAACATTTGCAAAGGGAGAGAGAGAAAGCTTGGTACATTCTGTCACTTAGCCAGATGGCACACAGTGATATGATCAAATTTGATTTTAAAAGAACCTATTTAAGGGTGTATATTAGTCTGGTAGGGCTCCTCTAACGAAATACAACTGACTGGGTGGCTTAAATAATAGAAATTTATTTTCTCACAGTTCTGGAGGCCAGAAGTCCAAGATCAAGGTGGGAGGTTTGGCTTCTCCTGAGGCTTCTCTCCTTGGCTTGTAGATGGCCACCTTCTCATTGTGTCCATCTGTGTCATATACATCCCTGTTTTCTCTGTGTCATATATATCCCTGCTGTCACCCTCTTTTCATGAGGACACCAGTCACATTAGATCAGGGCCCCACCCTTATGACTTCATTTAACCTTCATTATTCCCTTAAAGGCCCCATCTCCAAACACAGTCACACTGGGGGTTAGGGCTTCAACATATGAATTGGGGGGGGGCACACATAACAATGGGCAAGCTTGGTGGCAGGCCAGCCAGAGAGGTGAAAGCTACAGCAGAAATCCAAGAAAAAAATGATGAGGCCTGCCCTGAGTTAGTGGGTGTAGGAATGAAGAAAAGAGGAAGTCCCTGAAAAACAGAAAGTTGGTAGGATTGATGAGACACAGTAGCTGGTTAATTGTGGAATGACTTAGGTAACTGAGTATGGAATGATCGTGTGCTGAGGTGGAGGGAAAGCAGTATGTGGGGGGAAATGAAGAGCTCACTTCTTCACTGTTGGCTTTGAGGTTCCTGGGGGACATATCAGTGGAGAAATTAAACATGGAATAGGTATGTGGTCTGGCTCAGGAAAGAAATCTAGGCTGGAAATAATAGATTTTGAAGTTGCTGGCATGGATAGGGGTTGACTAAGGACATGAGAGTGGATGAAATCACCTAGGAAAAGTAAGTAGAGGGAAAAGAAGAGGTGGCCAAACTCTAAACCTCGAAAGAAACCATTTAAAGAGTGGGTAGAATAAGAGTTGCTTGTGAAGATGCCTGTGAAAAAAGAACCAGGAAAATAATTGAAAAATCAAGAGCATTTGATTTATTTTTGTTGATTACACTTTCATCCTTCTTGTGTCTCCGACTTAGGTATTTAAGGTCTTCAAGTAGACAATACTTCAGGACACTTCGCGCAGGTAGTAACCCACTAGACCTGAGCAGCTGGCATCCAGCAATCCCCCTCTGTGAAGGAGGAGAGGGAGGAGAGTTTCAGGAAAGGCCTGGTCAGCAGGGTCAAACGCCACCCAAACATTAACAGTGTGGACTTAAACATGAACTGCAGCAGGCAGATATGAGTGACCCTCACGGGGACAGTTCCAGCACAGTGCAAGAGTCAAGAGCCACGCTCGAGGGTTGGAACAAGGGGGGGCGAGGAAGGGGTGATGCTGAGTAAACAAAACCTCTTGATTTGCTGTGTGAAGGAAATGACAAGGAAAGAATGGAAACTAAAGGGGAACCTAGAAGCCAATTAAGGGTCTGCTGTTCTTCACATAAAAGACTTAAGCACATTTATGTGCGAAAATAAACTGAGCATAGGAAACGGATAGCATAAAGATTCCAAGGAAGCAGGGAGTGCAATCCAGGGTCCAGATGGAAGGAAAGCATTAGGCATAAGAACCTTTTGCATGGACAGATTATGGCCCTGAAGTAAAAAAAAATCAGCATGCCGAGGCTCCTATCTCCCTCCCAGGTCTTCATGTTACCACTTCTGCTTCACTGGAGCCTTTGCCCCGTTCAGACATCAAACTCTTCTTTTTCAGGACAAACACGTTTTTCCAGTTGGGCTATCATTAACTAGCCCTCTGGGACTTAACACAGTCCCTAGTGCCTGGCAATTTCAATAAATATTTACTGAATAAAAATCTAGGGCTGGGGCCTTAAGCCTGTTCAGTACAGACCTTGTACCTTCCCATGGTCACCAGCGAATGGACCATGAAGAAAAGGCAGACACACTTTCAGGGAAGGTCTCAGGGAAAGATTCATTATTCATTCTACAAACATTTACTGAGTGCACCGTACTGCCTTCAGCCATAGAACAGATGGCCCAAGGCAGCTGATTCATAAGGACTCCTCCAAACTGGAGGATTCCCTGCTCCCCACAAACGACAACTCAGTGGCTTCTACACGCACCCATCTGCCATGAACTGGAGCTCAAATATTCTCTCTGAATTCCCAGCATCGAGAAGCAGATCACTATCAATTCTTCTTTCTGTCAACAGGAGCTGAGGAATAATTATGCCCAATTGACATAAGCAGCTCCAATTGCCTTCAGAATTTGGCCTGAAGCCCAATTATATTTCTCTAGCTTGTGCCACAGTACATGAACAGTACAATTTGTCTTATTTCTTTCTCTTGCTTTTTAGAATATTCAAAAAAAAAAAAATTGGCTCCAGTGAAACCAACCAAGCATGTTCTTTAAGAATAATTTTGAGCACGATCCATAAGCCAAGTTAATATGATATATATAATGAGAGAAATTCAGTTGAAAGCATCTAGATATATTATTTTTAAATTATATGCACATGAGTAAAGTATATTGCACACAAATAATTTTAAAATGCTGTTGCTAGGTTGAATATAAATTAAGGTTGTAAATGCATACATGCAGGGACACACACACACGCGCGCACACACACACACACACACGGTCCCAAATTCACCCTTGAGCTGTTTTGTAAAAATTATTTTCTAAGCTGGTTGTCTGAAATTTAGATTGTAATGTTTCCACAAAAATGCCACGAATGCTGGGCAACTTCCCAGAGTTATCTCCAAAAACCAACTTTACCTATAATGTAGATGAACCAGGGTCTGATTCTTGGGGAGAATGGAATATGTGTTCAATAGGGAAGAAAAAGAGGTCAGGGGACCATAGGATAGAAAAAAAAATCAGTTCCATCTAAAACTTTGCATTCTCTATTCTCCAAACCCCCCATGTTTCACTGTCTCATGTTCTGGAATCCTTTTCCCAAGCTCAGACCTGCACTTGATGTCAAAGTCTCCATGTACCAACTGTGCTTGTCCTTGCCCATGACCAAAATCTGCACTCTGTCAGAAACACAAATCTTACCCCGTGAACAGAGCAGCACTGCCCAGGCGCTTGTCCTCAGGAACCCACTGGTGATACCAAGACCAAAGGATGGTTTGTTGGGCTCATTCACTCAGTCTTGCTTTCTTTTTTTTTTCAAACTGCATTAGCTACTAATACTCTAAAATCAGGGGTAGAAAATATATATTACTAGCACTCACCAACATCCATTTACCTTCTCCTGAGCACACTTCCCAACCCCTTTGTAGTCAGTGGGGCCACATGACTGCCTCTGGCCAATGGACTGTGAGCACAAAGGACATGTGTCTGTAAGGGTGAGGCAGGGAAAAGCTCCTGTGTTTGTATTAGTTTCCCAGGGTTGCTGTTACAAAGTATCACAAGCTGAGTGGATTAAACAACAGAATTTATTGCTCATAATTCTGGAGGTCTAGAAGCTTGAGATCAAGGGATTGGCCAGACATGCTTTCTTTTAAGGTCCTAGGGAAGGATCTGTTCCAGGCCTCTGTCCTTGCCTCTGCCAGTGCCTTGGCGTGAGGCAGTATAACTCCATATCTTCACATGGCATTCTCCCCGTGTCCATGTCCCTGTGTCCAAAATTTCCCTTTTAGAAGAACACCAGCCATACTGGATTAGGGCTTATATGATGACCTCACTTCAACATGAATACTTCTGTAAAGACCCTATCCCTAAGTAAGGTTACATTCTCAGGTATTGGGGGTTAAACCTCCAACATATCTTTTTAGGGGGATACAGTTCAACCCATAATACAATACAGTACAATTCAACCCACTGGAAACATGGAAACCTGGTCTTAAGACAGCAGAGCCTGGATTGCTGGCTCCCAGACTCCCAGAGGACTTCACATGAAGGAGAAATAAACTTTTGTTAAGCCACTGGAATGTGGGGGTTAGGCCAGCCTAACCACCTAATGATACAAGAATATTTCATGTAAAACTCCAGATTTCCTCCTTGGAAGATCTAGCCTGCTAGACTTGCATCTCAATGGCAACCACGGGCAGGCAACTGAAGAGTAGCAGTTTCCCTTAGACTGAACAAAATTCTGCTCCCCAGGCCCCAGTTCACTATAATCCCCACTATTCCCTATCATTGCCCCTCAACCATTTTCCATTACATGTCTGTTCTTCTTTTTCTTACTCTCCCCTGCTTTATTTGATTACATTACCCACGCAGCCTCTAAGCTCATGAATCTGCCAACTCTGCTCTACACTGGTCCTATTATTCATAGCTGCCTCCTTATTTCCCTTTCTGAATCTTTAAATTATAATTTGTGTGTGCATTCTCAGTAGCTCCATAGATAGCTCCAGGTTATGTTGGTGGAGTAAGTCCCTTCTAGCTCAGAGTTCATAATAACCCATCTGCCTGTTCACTTTTAACGTAGGGGTATAAACACATTTCAGGGCCAATTTCAAATATATGTTGAAAAATCATCATAATATCAAAAACAGAAATTCATACCTATTTTCAAAGCTCATTTTTATATTCATACCCATTCTAACAGTTAGAGGCAGAAGTATTATTATCATTTCTTTATCAATGAAGCAATTAAAGAGTAATGAATCAGGTAATATAACAACAGTCCCAGAACTGGCGAATGGCATAGATAGGACAGAGTTGACAGCCCCTAGGACTCAAAAGCAGTGTTCTTTGCAACCTCCGGGTCTCCATTTCCTCACAGAAAAGTGAAGTCATTAGACAAGAAGTAGGAGTTTCCAAACTTAAGTTTAGTTGTGTAAGTTTTATTCTAGTCAAAGCTCACACGGAACAGCCAAAAGTAGGTAAGTGGCTCCGGCTGACCTAGAGGTGAGCTCCCAACTCAGGTAAGTGACACTGTGCTACCAGCCTATGTTTTGACTGAGGAACACTTTGACTCAGGAGAAAATACAATCAATTAAATTTTCAACTTCTAAAGAAATTTGCCAATTTTCTTTTTTAATTACCAAATGTAGTACATATATCCACATCAAAAAGATATATCCACATCCTAATGCCCAGAACTTGTGAACATTACCTTATATGTTAAAAGATTGAATGTTACCTTATTTGGAAAAAGGATCTTTGCAGATATAATTAGGTTAAGGGCTTTGAGATAAGGAGGTGATTCTGAATTATCTGGGTGGGCCCTAAATCCAATGACAAGTGGTTTTATAAGAAACAGAAGACAGAGACACAGAGGAAAAGGCCATATGAAAACAGAGGCAGAGATTGGAGTTCTGCAGCCACACACCAAGGAACACCTGAATCCACCTTCAGGAAAGGAAAGATTCAGGGAAAGAGTCTCCCCTAGAGCCTTCAGGGGAAGCACGGCCCTGCTGACACTTGATTTTGGATTTATGGTCTCCATAACCATGAGAGAATAAATTTCTGTTATTTTAAGCTGCCAAGTGTGTGGAAATTTGTTACAGAAGCCAGGAAACGAATACATCAAGTAATGTGAAAAATTAATAAGCTCATACTATATCTGAGCTTTACCATGCTGCCAACACCATTCCAGGACGGATAAGTAGAGATGAGATCAAGCTGAAGGATGTAGTGAGGGTGGATGAGGTTCAGAGACAGGGTGAGGCTCAGGAATTCTCCGAGAATGTCTTACACCTTGGCTGGTCCATGTCTCAAATCCATTCTTCCATCAGAGTTAAAGACACTTTGTGTATAGATATTTAGTCCTTTATTCTCAGCTCCAGAGTGCACATGAAATTGCCAATTATATTTCTAGCAGTACTCTCAGAAGTTTTGGTAATACACATTTTCATTTCATAATATTCCTATGTAATGCTGGTTTGTGGAGATAAGCCTCATGGTCCTCAGAACCTCTCCCAGTTTAATCAGACTTCTAAGAAATATCTTTAATATTTTTCAGAGTAAAAATAATAAATATGCATAAAAATTCAAACAATAGGTCAGTGAATAAAATAGGAAATGAAAATCACCATAATAGGAGTAGGGGTTGGGGTGAAATAAAAATCAAGGGTAGCTATTGCACATGTTATTGATGATAACCAGTGATTTTATGGTTTTACAGGGTCATGCAGCCATGCCATGACATAATATCTACATCAAAATGATTGAGCCAAGATGAATCTTATATCAAGATAGCCTTATCCAAGTGCCCCGCTTTGCCCATTGAACTGTATCTTCTCCCTGACCTGACAACAGCCAGAAAGTCCCTTAAGAGTTTTCCAGAAACTCCTAAGAGATCTTTGGGCCACAGTTTGAAAAATGTTGGGTGCGATGCTCTTAAATTGTCTCTCCGCTATAACATTCAGTAAATGTGTGTGGATGTGGATGTGTTTAATAGCCAGTCATAAAATAACACAATACAACAGAAAGCTATTAGAATGGGTACCCATAAACCAGTAAATGCCTGCCAGCAATCAGAAAACTAGTAGTTTCTGCCTCTATTGATACTTGTGATTGCAACTTAATGATGTTTTTACTTAACTGATGGCAGCTGTCTCCATGAGAAGCTATTAGCACATTAGGTCTTTATTAAGACTGGCAAAGTAATAAATAATGTTCATGACTTCTCTTTTGTTCACCAGGTTAATTGTTGTTTAATAATATTTTTGTGATGTGTCAAGAGCTCTCAAGGAATTATATATGTAAACACTTAGCTAAAAAAAAAAGAAGTCCTAGCAATCTACTAATTTACAAGTTGTTGATAGACTCGAGATATATCTGGTGGTAAAGTACTGGGTATTATGATGATTATCCAGGATTTTGCATTTATTCTAATTTTTTTGTTTAAATCAACAAGTACTTATTCAGCAAAATACTAAGCTAAAAATTCTGGGAGGTACAAAGACATAAGATGCCACCAATGTTCTCAGTAAATGGTTGAATGTTGTCAAGGAGGAAACTACATACATGTTAAGTCAATTATTAAAATGAGCTATATTTAGGGGATACAAAGAGAAAACTAGTTCAGCTTGGTTCTAACATATGATCTTTTTTACACATTGCTGGATTTGGTTTACTAAAACTTGTTAAGAAATTTTCTTAAGTCTATGCCATTTGCTTAAGCCACTGTTACTTGGTTACTCTGCCACTCACTGCCAAACACACCCTAACTTATCTAGGTGTGCTCCCTTAGACTCCACTCTCCTCTAAGCAGGATGGGACCTGAGAGATTATTAATTTCGATCTCTCTGTCCTGCCAAAGAGGAGGGCAGAGCCCAAAGAGATGAAGGGATTGACCTAAATAATGTGGTGGCGGCGGGGCGCCTGGGTGGCTCAGTCGGTTAAGCGTCTGCCTTCGGCTCAGGTCATGATCCCAGGGTCCTGGGATCGAGCCCCGCATCGGGCTCCCTGCTCAGCGGGAAACCTGCTTCTCCCTCTCCCACTCCCCCTGCTTGTGTTCCCTCTCTCGCTGTGTCTCTGTCAAATAAATAAAATCTTTAAAAAAAAAAAATGTGGTGGCGGCAAAGCCTGGACCAACCAGAGCTCAGTTCATCCATCTTCTCACTCCCTGAGGCTTTAAAAATTGGTTTCATCTGTGCCAATACTGCCCTTTACAGTTTGTCCAGTTTGGACATAACACCTCAAATCCCAGCACGTGTATTAGACACACAGGCAGTGGTAATGATGAAGAATGAGGAGGAGGAGATGAGGAGAAAACAGCTATTTAGTGAGAGCTGAAGATGGACTAGGTGCTCTACAAACACATCTACTGTAAGCTTTATAGTATCTCTCCCAAGTATGGACCTGAAATATCCTAACTTGACAGATGAGGAGACAGGGCTGTTAAACACCTGAGGTTCTCAGTAAATGCCTGCTAGTGAATATGAAATCCCAGACTGGTCTGACTTCAGAGCCTGGATGCTAAACCTCAACACACATGGCACAATGGGCTATGCGACTTCTGGAAAAGCTGCCTAGACTATGAGTCTGAGAGGGACCAGACAGGGTCATGGGACGGTCCTTCCTGCTGGTGGCTGAGAGAACTCTGAGAAAGGCTGATTGCTAAAGCAGCCCCAAATGGCATTTCTGATGTTCCTGCTCTCTGTGGTACATTCAGTTACCAAGACAATCATCTCAAATAGGAATTCCAACGAAGCTCAGAGCAAGTTAATTAGCCGTGCTGCAGACACATTAAAACTCTGGGAGCAGTTACCATAGTAGGTAACCCTGCATGTTTTACAAAGTGTGGTGTTTTCATTTCAGCTCATGTTGAATAATGAATAATTTTCCCTGCCCCCTGCTAGACAGTGAATGATGAGAGGCCCTTTGGTGATTCAATGATGTTGAATTAATCGGATGGTAGAATATCCACATCTTTCCCTAGGCCACATTCCCTTACTCTATGATTTTCCTCTTTTCCCCTCTCCCTCCCCCAAAAGTCTATCACAGACCTGGAAGGGAGATGGCTACAGAGGCAGCACCTGCCGACCCACCCCGATGGAGGCAGGCCTGTGTGGGAATGTGGATGGCAGGGTAGGGGGGACCACCAGGCATTCCTGGCAACCCAGATGGGGTGGCACTACCCAGCAGTCTCTGTTCAGCCCACCCTGGACCCATCTTGCCTGAGGCATCAGAGAGCATTGCCTCCAAGGAAGACAACTGCAACACCCTGTGTCACTCTCCAGCCCCTACATTATTTGTGTTTAGAAAAATTACATGTTTGGGGCGACTGGGTGGCTCAGTCAGTTAAGTGTCAGACTGTTGGTTTTGGCTCAGGTCGTGATCTCATGGGTCGTGAGATCGAGCTCCCTGCTCAGTGGGGAGTCTGCTTGAAGATTCTCTCCCTCTGCCCCTCCTCCCCTCACACTCACACTTTCTTCTCTCTCTTTCTCTAAACTATTTTTTTTAAAGAAAAGTTATGTTTATTTGCTTTTAATTTTATTTCCCTCTACTGAATGTAAACACCATGATAGCAGAGACTTTGTTTTGTTTACTGCTATGCTGTGGAGACAGAACCTACAACAGTGCCTAGCATATAGGAGGAATGCAATAATATTTGCTAAATGGATGAATGAATGCCAAAAGTATTTGCTAGTAATGTCAGTTTTACTGAGGACTTCCTGGGGAGGCAGAGGAAAGAATGAAATCCCATCCCATGTAGCAAGACTTCACTCAGTCCCCTACTGGACATATGTCCTCTGATGTAACTCCTCTCCTTTTCCCACCCAGCCTCCACAAATGCACTTCAATTGGCCCAACAATCTAGAAGATACCTTCCATCAAAACAAGGCCCAGAGTTGCTATGCAT
Source organism: Mirounga leonina (assembly GCF_011800145.1). Lineage (NCBI taxonomy): Eukaryota > Metazoa > Chordata > Mammalia > Carnivora > Phocidae > Mirounga > Mirounga leonina. Next base: position 33,913,019 of record NW_023270825.1, on the reverse strand, counting down.
GCTTTCCCCCTCCACCTCAGAAATCATTTCAGCTAGAGGCGCCTGGGTGGCTCAGTCATTAAGCGTCTGCCTTCAGCTCAGGTCATGATCCCATAAAATCTTAAAAAAAATAAAAAGAAATCATTTCAGCTAAAGATAAAACAATCCAACCATCAATAGACAAGTGACTAAGTAAATTATGGTACATTTATAAAATGGGATACTATGCATCCATTACAAAGAATTTGGCCAGTGATAGATAGATAGATAGATAGATAGATAGATAGATAGATAGATAGATAGATA
>NW_023270825.1:33720961-33912724 GCF_011800145.1 Mirounga leonina | reverse complement strand
ATAGATAGATAGATAGATAGATAGATAGATAGATAGATAGATAGATAATAGATAGACAGAAAAAATAATAACTGAGAGGGGCACCCAGGTGGCACAGTTGGTTGGGCTCTTGGTATTGACTTAGGTCGCACTCTCAGGGTCATAAGATTGAGCCCTGTGTGGGGCTCCCCACTCAGCACAAAGTCCGCTTGGATTCTCTCTCCCTCTCTCTCTGTCTGCACGCCCCCCAACCATGCTTGCGCTCGAGCGGGCGCACACTCTCCTTCTCTCTCTAATAAATTTTTTTTAAAAAGAATAAAACTGAGAAATATTATTTTATGAAAAAAGCAAGACAGTACCACATGTATAGTATGACTATATATGTGAAGGAGAGAGACAAATACATATATATTAATATTTGCTTAGTAGATCTTTGGAAAACCACATAAGAAACTGCTAATGGCAGCAGCCTGTAGGGTACAGAACTAAGACATTGTGTGGAAGGAGACTTTTTTCAGGGGTTTTTTGGTACTGTTTGAAGTTTTCGTTTTTGAGATGTAGCTTTTATTTTTTTCTTTGAGTGTTTAAATTTTTTTATGTATATCAAATACATTAAAAGAAAAGAGTGTGCCAGGCAGTCAGATAGCCAAGCTGGCTATTGATCAATTTCATCATGCCCCTGAAAGAATTCACCCAACCAAACAGGAATACATGCTTTGGGGTGTCTGCTGAGAACATAGACTTGAATCTTCATCCTTCCATGCTCTGCAAGAATAAAGCCTTGAAGTACATAATGGCACCTGGTGGATCCCAAGGCCAAAGAAACTTAATGAGCCGACAATTAACTTAAAGATGCATTTTAATGTAAGCTATTTAAAGGTAACTACGGGATTGGTCTATCCAGAACTTTTAGTTCTCCCAGTCATTCATTTTGCAGAAAATAATTTTTTAAGTCGGAATAAATTAGCTTTGCGATGATAATAGAATGTAACGAGTGTTTGGAAACATGTTCTATTTATCAAAAAGATCTCCAATCACATCAACTTGGTTTTCTGGAATGTATTTCTCATTGAATTATTATCTGCTGTATCCACCACTTGCTAATATGTCCTATACAGTTATTAGGTCAATTGGAGTAAGAGAGAGAGCAAGAGCAAGGATTTTCTGTTTTTGCGTTAAACCCCTGGGAGAAATCCTACCTGCCCTTTGAAGGGTACTGTGAACTCTTCTGAGGGGGTGAGGGTGTTGGCTCTCTGCCAGGGAGAGCCCACGGCTGCTGATGACCACATTTAGTGGCTGACCAAAAACTATGCGCAGGAGCCACTGAGGGACAGTAGGGGATTCAGTCAGGATCCAAGAAACATTCAGTCCTAGGCAATCCTCACCTGCCACAGCTTCTGCCAAGTCCCTCCTCTATACCTATGCCAATACATATACTTCACTTGTACCAAGATAGCTCTACCTTTCCTCTTCAACTGAGTGAGACAACAGACTGAGTGATACTGAGCATAGACAAAGAAAGGGAAGGCTGGTGAATTTCATTCCTGAAAGAAATAGGAGAAGTCCTTCTCTTAGTGATTCTGCACTATTTGGCACCATCAAGATCATGGTGGAAAGAGCAGTTCCTTTCTGACTACCAAAAAACAACCAGGACAGGATTTTATACTTCCAAGCCAGCTAAAGAGAGGAGGCTGTGATAAGGGCTGAAGAGCAAGCCTTGCACTACCAAATCCTGGATAAATCAGCTGAGATTACCAGTGCAAATGCAGATGATTTCAGCATGGCAACCAACCCTCAGTTCATATCTTCATAACTTTCTATTTTGCATCTTCTTGGAATTAAAGAAAAATTGCTAATGTAATCAGCAAATTCCTACACCACTGACAATTGTAGGGGATAAATGAACAGAGTGGCATTTTAATTTAGGGGATGATTAGCTAATAAAAGAGGTGCCGTTTAGAACTGGATGATCTATATGTCTAGCCTTACAGCTTCACTCCTCTAATTTAAGGCCTTGACAATTACTTACAAATCACTCAAGACAGAGCCTACTTTAAACCCTTACCAGGCATTCACACCTAAATGTGAATTAATCTATTTGAGGTCTCCTCTTAAGAATAGTTTGCAACGGGAGGAAGAGGGACAGAACATGGTCCTGAGTGTTTGAGGGAGTTGGAAAGGATGCCACCATACAATGGGGTAACTGGAAGGAAAAGATGGGGAGGACAGAATCAGCACCAAAGACAAATTTCAGTATTTGTCTTGGGGAGCAGGGCTCTTAAGCAGCAGAGAGCTCTGCCCACCTCAAGTGCCTCTGTGCTCTGTCCAGTGGGAAACAACATGGTGGTTTCCTTGCATCTCCTAGTTCATATGTTTATCTTTAGGTCTCTGTGTAGAGTGGAGCCTTGTCTAAGGATATCTGCCAGCTGCACGAGCTTTAGTTGCTCTTGGACCATCCTTGTAACTAGCAACAGAAGAGCATAACCTCACTCTGAAGCTTCACAGGAATCATTCTCTGCTATCTTCTCTGCCTGGCCATTCCCTCTCCTTCTTAACCATAGTAATATCCACCATGAACATCCTTATTATACAATAAACATAGAATTCATCATGGTTTGTGAATTCATCTGCATGGTCTATTATTTGCAACCTCTTGATAAATTGATTCTAATGTTAAACATGGCTTTATTTAAGAAAGCTATTTGACTAGATTCTAGCTTTTCCCATAGCCAGAGACCTAACACTTAGGGAAAACTGAACCCCAAATTCACACAGTAAAGCCCCTAGAACTAGAATGTGACTGCATTTGGAAATAGTATTTGCAGATGATCAAGTTAAAATTAAGTCATTAGGGTGGGCCCTAATCCAATATAATAGTGTCCTTATAAGAAAGGGTAAATTTGGACATAGCGACACACACACACACACACACACACATACACGCACACAGGAAGAATGCCACATGAACATGAACATGAAGGTAGAGATCGGGGTGATATGTCAACAACCCAAGAAACAACAAAAATGGCCAGCAAGCCACCAGAAGCTCGGGGAGGGGCATGGAACAGATTCTCCCTCAGAGCTCTCAGAAGAAGCCAACCCTGCTGACACCTAAATGTCTGACTTCCAACCTTCAGAACTGTGAGACAATACATTTCTACATTTAAGCCACCCAGTCTGTTGTATTTACGCTAATATGGTAAACTTCAAAGCCATGGCTCAAGATCCCTTGGCTTAAGCCTAATACCTAAAAATGTCCCTCCCTCTACTTTGCCTAATATCCAGGAATCAGTCTTCAGTAGAATAGCTCCAGACTGGGATGGGTCTTGAGTTTCCAATTGAGGGGGGGAGAGAACTGGTTTTAGTCTTCGTTCATTATCTGTGTGAACCTGAACAAGTTATTTCAAATCCCTATGCCATAGTTTCCTGATTATCATATGAGGAGGTCAAATAAAATTCTGGTGGCAAATAGATTTCATCTCCTGTGCCTATTCTAAGTGACTTACGGCAGTAACCTAGAGCACTATCTTGACCACTTGATGTGGACCAGTTCCCTGCATCCCCAAGCCTGGACCACCACTCTGCTGGTCTTATCACATGAGAACCAGGTAATTTAGCGAGTTATATCCATCCCTTTTGCACACTGTTCCAATGGCTCTAGGTGAGACTCTTCATAATCCCACAGAACAATTAATCAGCTTTGGGAACCACTCTTTGCCTTGTCACTCAGATGCCCTGAGTAGAAAGTGTACAATGAATGATCAGCAATGTCTGCTGCGGGCATAAGATGGGGAATTTGCCCCTCATGACCTGTGTATTTGCCATGCCTGGACTAAATGGTCTCTAGCCTTTCCAAATTTAAAAACTTTAAAATTTCTTTCTTGGGGCACCTGGGTGGCTCAGTCAGTTAAGTGTCTGCCTTCAGCTCAGGTTATGATCCTGGGGTTCTGGGATCGAGCCCCGTATCAGGCTCCCTCTCAGTGGGGGAGCCTGCTTCTCCCTCTCCCTGCCATTCCCCCTGCTTGTGCTCTCTTTCTCTCTCTCTGTCAAATAAATAAATAAAATATTTTTCAAAAATAAAATAAAAAATAAAATTCCTTCTCCACTGATCCAGGGTTTCTTATTATTGCCTTCATTATCACTTTTAGTCATTGCTGCTGCTTTATGCGACTCACTCTTAAACCATCTGCTACTAAAACATTATTTCTGGGTGTGTCTGCAAGAACGCTTCTGGAAGAGAGTAGCATTTGAGTAGGTAAACTGAATGAAGTAGATTGTCCTCATCAGTGCAGGTGGGCATCATCCTACTGAGGGCCTGAGTAGAACCAAAAGGCAGAGGAAGAATAAATTTGCTCTCTGGTTGAGCTGAGACATCCATCCTCTACTGCCCTCGGACATTGGTTCTCAGGCCTGACACCAGGACTTACACCATTGGCTTCCCTGGTTCTTGGGGCTTTGGGCTAGGATTGAATCACACCACCAGCTTTCTTGGTTTTTCAGCTTGCAGATGGCAGATCATGCGATCTCTTGGCCTCTGTAATGATGTAAGCCAATTCCTATGATAAATAGATGACAGGGGCACCTGGGTGGCTCAGTCAGTTAAGCAGCCAACTTTTTTTTTTTTTAAGATTTTATTTATTTATTTATTTGAGAGAACAATGCAGAGATAGTGAGAGAGAGCACAAGTGCGGAGCAGTGGGAGAAGTGGGATCACGACCTGAGCCGAAGCCAACTGAGCCATCCAGGTGCCCCTAAGCAGCCAACTCTTGATTTCGGCCTCTAATCTCAGGGTGGTTAAGATTGAGCCCAGACATCGGGCTCTGCTCTCAGCGGGGAGTCTGCTTGAGATTCTCTCCCTCTCCCTCTGCTTGTGTGCTCTCTCCCTCTAAAATAAATTAATGAATCTTTTAGATAGGTAGATAGATAGATAGATATGAGGATATATGTACATATCCAATTGATTTTGTTTCTCTGGAAAACCCTATAATATACCAAACTTATCCTGCTCTCTTTTGCTATTCTTTACAGCTTTGGTGCAGACAGAATTATCTATTATAACCATCACCAGCCAATAAAAATGCACTTTTCCTTCTAAACTGGTAAAATGACCAATCACAAGACATTGTCTATGACCTTTTCAGATTAAGCTCTTGGCTATTTTCCTCAGTGCTTATAGTAGTCTTTTTTTTTTTTTTTAAGTCTCCTAAAGGTTTATGGTAATCCTGGGGGTTTGTGAGTGCTGGATGCTGATAAACTGGAGCAGTGTTGTGATAGCAGAGAAAGCTTTCAACACTCAATGATTGACAGGAGGTAAAGCCACAGTCGTAATTTCTGAAGAGGAGGTGATTACATTACAGTAAACAAAGTCCTATCTTTCTCTACAGCTTTCCATACATCATCCTGTTTGATCTTCACAATCTCGTGATGCAGGCAGGGCGAGTACTCTATTATTCCCATATTACATTTAGGGCTCAACATCAGAGAGACTCAGTGACTCAATTGCATAGAATTAAAACATTTCGGGTTGTGTCATCTCACCAGTCATGCAACAAATTACTTAATCTCACTTGTAGGGACATTATCATATATGAGTAGATCCTCTTTAATAACCATCAAGATCCACCGAGTAGGGTTAAACGTGGCCAATATTGCATTGATTAAAAATCACATTTTTTTTGTAGTTTTTAATTTTATTATGTTTTGTTAGTCACCTACAATACATCATTAGTTTTTGATGTAGTGATCCACGATCCATTGTTTTCGTATAACACCTAGTGCTCCATGCAGTACGTGCCCTCCCTAATACCCATCACCGGGCTAACCAATCCCCCCTCCCCCCTCCCCTCTAAAACCCTGTTTGTTTCTCAGGTCCATAGTCTCTCATGGTTCATCTAATGAGGCTTTAAACTGTCCAAACAGCTCTTCCCCAAAGCAGCAGAATGGATTCTCTCTGAAGCATTCTCCCTTTTGAGTGAACCAGTGTGCCATATAATTTCATGCCTCATTCAGAGGCTCTGATTGCCTCATCAGGTGTGAGTCAGACAAATTAAAGAAATAACCAAATTCATTTTGCATATGGTTCCAAATTAATAGGTTCAGAGCGAGGGCCTGTATTTTACTCCACATTTACCCCACAAAACTAATGGGGTTTGGGGTGACTGTTTTCCTTGCTAGGAATGCCCCCTTTCACCAGTCTAGTTACCATCAGTGTGCTGAGCAGTTAAACTCACCATAAATATGCAAACACATGGCCAAGTGTTTCCACAGGGAAGCAACCAAGCTTTAATGTTTTCTAGAAAACTAAGGAGATTATAGTGAATTATATGCGCTCTATTACTGCCACTTTTCCCAATCCCTGAAACTGGACTTTCCTGAAATATTGGCAAATAGAAGTAACAGGGCTCTCCTTTAGCCTAAATCTTCCTCTGGACCAAAGACTAAAGAACGCTACACTGAGAGCTCAAAATAGAAACAGCTTGCTGTGAAAAAGCACGCATCTCTAGGATGAGAAATCAACATCTCCTCTGCCTCCTGGTTCTGGTGAGACATCCAGTGTTAGAGGATTTCTGTAGGGGTGAGCAATGAAAGCTCACCTCAGGAGGTATAGCTGTTTCTAGGTTTAGAACAAGAAATACAGGTTTGTTCCGTGAAGAGCTAGTAAGTATTAGGAAGAAGTAGGAATATCACTATCCTTCTTTGCTCTTGACAGGTATTCCCAAGTTATTTGCCAAAAGGACAGAGCACAGGTTTCAAATAAGTCTTTCAAGTTGAGATAGCATGGAGCTCATTATCAGATTAGAGATTGAAAGCCACCAGGGTGATGGCGGCTGGGCGGGCCTCCCACGGTCCTGAATCACTCTTCCTGGGGCTGTCCACCCACACGGCTTCACAAGTGTGGTCATCTATCAAGTGTCTCTGCTGTATCTGCAAGGTTCAAACACTCAGATAATATTTAGGCCTTATTTTATCAGACTTTTCATCAGATAAATCATAGGAGATCATTCTCTACCTCTTTAAATCTTTTTCCTGCTTCTATGACACTGCAATCTCATGGTTTTCTCCTATCCCCCTGACAACCTCTTCTTAGTGCTTCACTCATACTTCCTCCTCTAACTTCCAAATGTTGGAGTTCCCCAAAGTGCATTTCCAGTCCCTATTCCTTGTCATCATTTTTAGTGGTATCTGCACACTACCGATACCAAAATTTTTCTCCACAGAGATCCCTCTTCCCGACTTCTGGATTTGTTTATCCAACCACTTTTCTGATATCTTACTGTGGATGTCTTAAAAGCTCCTCAGATTTAACAAACGCAGAACTGAAGTCTTAATTTGAAAAGGGCCTGACACTTACTGCACAGATTTTGATCTAGAAGGACAGACAACCACCAATGCCAGGAGAATCCCTGCTGGTAAGAGTGGACCAGATAAGTCAGACCAACTCTCCCACGGAGAACACCTAGAAAATATGGGGAAGTAATTCTACATCTGTTTGAGGGCACCACAGAATGCACATGGCAGTGAAAATTATGAGGTCAAGACCTAAGAAAAGATGGAAACCCAGAGAAATGAGCCCTGCTTTGGGGACCACTTTTTCCCTAGAGAGATCTTCCAAGTCATGTAGAGATGGCTGAGAGGCAGAGAAACTGAGTAAAGCTTTCAACCAACTTACAAGGCAAGGAGACAAAAATGAGAGTTTGGGGCCTGCCAAGGAAAGGAACCCTTGTAAACCCCCAGGGTTTGGTTTGGGTTCCAGGGTTCTCCAGAGAAATAGAAAATAGGGTATGTGTGTGTATGTGTGTATGTGAGCGAGAGGCTAAGAGAGAGAATTTATTTTAAGGTATTGGCTCACATGATTGTGGGGGCTGGCAAGTCCAAAATCTGCACAACAGGCTGGCTGCATAGAGATCCAGGGAACAGTTGATGTTGTAGTTTGAGTCCAAAGGCAATCTGGAAGCAGAATTCCCTCTTCCTCAGAGGACTCCAGTCTTTTTTATTTTTTTTTCTAAGGCCTTCAACTGATTGGGTGAGTACCACCCACATTGTGGAAGATAATCTGCTTTATTCAAAATCTACTGATTTTTACTTATTTTTTTATAAAGATTTTACTTATTTATTTCAGAGAGAGAGAGAGAGAGCATGAGCAGGGAGAGGGAGAGAGGGAGAAGTAGACTCCCCACTGAGCAGGGAGTCCAATGCAGGGCTCGATCTCAGGATCCCAGGATCATGACCTGAGCCTAAGGCAGACGCTTAACCACTGGCTCTCCAAAGTCTACTGAGTTTTAAAAAAAGACTTTACAAATGTGTACTATTAATCTCATCTTAAAAATATCTTTACAGGGACATCTAGACTGGTGTTTAGCCAAATACTGTGGCTTAGCCAGGTTGACACATAAAGTTAACCATCCTAGATCACATACCACTGCTGATCCAAAAACCACACATTGATTCACACTAGTGTTAAGATTTTCACATTATTTGGTATGAGGACAAAGTACTAATTTATATTAGACTTTGAAAAGTCAAGGATGTATAATATAATCTCTAGGATACCAATATAAAAAGGGTAAAATAATCTTTAATTTGAGATAATAGGAAGTAATCCCCAAAAAAAGAAGAGAAAAAAAAAATAGGAGGAACAAATAAAAAGCAATAGTAAAATGCTAGATATAGGCCCAGATATATCAGTAATTACCTTCCATGTAAATGGACTAAATGTTTCAATTAAAAGATAAAAACTGTCAGGGTGCCTGGGTGGCTCAGTCAGTTAAGCATCTGACTTTGGCTCAGGTCATGATCCTGGAGTCCTGGGATTGAGCCCCTTGTTGGGCTCCCTGCTCAGCAGGGAGTCTGCCTGTCCCTCCCCCACCCCCCACTCATGCTCACTCCCTCTCTCGCTCGCTCTCTCCCCTACATAAATAATATCATATAATATAACATAACATTAAAAAAAACAAAGACTGTCAGGACGGATTAAAAAAAACTATACACTTCTTAAAGAAATAATTTGAATATAATACAGAAAGGTTAAAAGTAAGATGATAAAAAAAAAGGTATACCATGAAACCACGAACCAAAAGAAACAAATGGTAGCTATATTGCTATAGGGTAAGTAAGACTTTGGAACAAGAAACATTATCAGAGTTAAAGAAGAACATTGCATAATAAAAATGTCAGTACACCAGGAAAATACAACAATCCCACATCTGCTTGTACCTTGCAACATAGTTTCAAAACATCAAAAAATACAGAAAGAGAAATAGTCAAATCCACAATTATAGTGGAAGATTTTAACTCACTTATCTCATAGCTAGAATAATAAAAAAAATCAGTAAGGATACAGATGATCTAAACAATACAAATATAACAAAATTTCCTGATGGACATACATGTAGAACACTGAACTTAATGACTACAGAATACACATTCTTTTCAAGAACACACAGGACACGATCCAGCAATTGCACTATTAGATACTTACCCTAAGGATACAAAGATAAAGATGCAAAGGGGTACATGCACCCTGATGTTTATAGCAGCATTATCAACAATAGCCAAAGTATGGAGAGACCCCAAATGTCCATCAACTGATGAATGGATAAAGAAGATCTGGTATATATATACAATGGAATATTATTCAGTCATCAAAAAGAATGAAATCTTGCTATTTGCAATGATGTGGATAGAGCTAGAGCATATTACGCTAAGTGAGATAAGTCAGTCAGAGAAACACAAATACCGTATGATCCCACTCATATGTGGAATTTAAGAAAGAAAACAGGGGCACCTGGGTGGCTCTGTTGGTTAAGTGTCTGCCTTTGGCTCAGGTCATGATCTCGGGGTCCTGGGATTGAGCCCCACATTGGGCTCCCTGCTCAGCGGGGAGTCTGCTTCTCTTTCTCTCTCTGCTCCTCCCTCCCTGCTCATGCTCTCTCTCTCAAATAAATAAATCAAAAGTCTTTTTAAAAAAAGAAAGAAAACAGATGAACATATGGGAAGGGGGAAAAGGAAAAAGGAGAGAGGGAAACAAGCCATAAGTGACTTTTAACAACAGAGAACAAACTGAGGGTTGATGGAGGGAGGTGGGTGGGTGATGGGTTAGATGGGTGAAGGGTATCAAGGAGGGCACTTGTGATGAGCACTGGTATTGTATGTAGTGATAAATCACTGAATTCTACTCCAGAAACCAATATTGCCCTGTATGTTAACTAACAAAGTTAAAAAAGAACCACACATATACAAGACATTTACCAAAACTGCCACATTCAGAATCATAAGGCAAATGTGAACATATTTCAAAAAATCAAAATCAGGGGCACCTGGGTGGCTCAGTTGTTAAGCGTTTGCCTTCAGCTCAGGTCATGATCTCAGGGTCCTGGGATCAAGCCCTGCATTGGGCTCCCTGCTTGGTGGGGCCTGCTTCTCCCTCCCCTACTCCCCCTGCTTGTAGTCCCTCTCTTGCTGTGTCTCTCTCTGTCAAATAAATAAAATCTTTTAAAAAAAAATCAAAATCATATCAGAGTATTTTTTTTTATTTTATTATGTTACGTTAATGACCATACATTACATCATTAGTTTTTGATGTAGTGTTCCATGATTCATTGTTTGTGTATAACACCCAGTGCTCCATGCAGAACGTGCCCTCTTTAATACCCATCACCAGGCTAACCCATCCCCCCACCCCCCTCCCCTCTAGAACCCTCAGTTTGTTTCTCAGAGTCCATAGTCTCTCATGGTTCATCTCCCCCTCCGATTTCCCCCCTTCATTTTTCCCTTCCTACTATCTTTTTTTTTTAACATATAATGTATTATTTGTTTCAGAGGTACAGATCTGAGATTCAACAGTCTTGCACAATTCACAGCGCTCACCATAGCACACACCCTCCCCAATGTGTATCACCCAGCCACCCCATCCCTCCCACCCCTCACCACTCCAGCAATGCTCAGTTTGTTTCCTGAGATTAAGAATTCTTCATATCAGGGCGCCTGGGTGGCTCAGTCGGTTAAGCGACTGCCTTCGGCTCAGGTCATGATCCTGGAGTCCCTGGATCGAGTCCCACATCGGGCTCCCTGCTCGGCAGGGAGTCTGCTTCTCCCCCTGACCCTCCCCACTCTCATGTGCTCTCTCTCTCTCTCATTCTGTCTCAAATAAATAAATAAAATCTTAAAAAAAAAAAAAAGAGATGGACAGCAATCAAATGAAGAACCATTCTTTAAAAAAAAAAAAAAAAGAATTCTTCATATCAGTGAGATCATATGATACATGTCTTTCTCTGATTGACTTATTTCACTCAGCATAATACCCTCCAGGTCCATCCACATCATTGCAAATAGCAAGATTTCATTCCTTTTGATGGCTGCAAAATATTCCATTGTATATATATATATATACCACATCTTCTTTATCCATTCATCTATCGATGGACATCTTGGCTCTTTCCATAGTTCGGCTATTGTGGGCATTGCTGCTATAAACATTGGGGTGCACGTACCCCTTTGGATCCCTACTTTTGTATCTTTGGGATAAATACCCAGTAGTGCAATTGCTGGATCATATGGTAGCTCTATTTTCAACTTCTTGAGGAACCTCCATACTGTTTTCCAGAGTGGCTGCACCAGCTTGCATTCCCACTAACAGTGTAGGAGGGTTCCCCTTTCTCCGCATCCCTGCCAACATCTGTCATTTCCTGACTTGTTAATTTTAGCCATTCTGACTGGTGGGAGGTGGTATCTCATTGAGGTTTTGATTTGGATTTCCCTGATGCCAAGTGATGTTGAGCACTTTTTCATGTGTCTGTTGGCCATTTGGATGTCTTCTTTGGAAAAATGTCTGTTCATGTCTTCTGCCCATTTCTTGATTGGATCATTTGTTCTTTGGGTGTTGAGTTTGATAAGTTCTTTATAGATTTTGGATACTAGCCCTTTATCTGATAGGTCATTTGCAAATATCTTCTCCCATTCTGTCAGTTGTCCTTTGGTTTTGTTGACTGTTTCTTTTGCTGTGCAAAAGCTTTTTATCTTGATGAAGTCCCAATAGTTCATTTTTGCCCTTGCTTCCCTTGCCTTTGGCGATGTTTCTAGGAAGAAGTTGCTGCAGCTGAGGTCGAAGAGGATGCTGCCTCTGTTCTCCTCTAGGATTTTGATGGACTCCTGTCTCACATTTAGGTCTTTCAACCATTTGGAGTCTATTTTTGTGTGTGGTGTAAGGAAATGGTCCAGTTTCATTCTTCTGCATGTGGCTGTCCAATTTTCCCAATACCATTTGTTGAAGAGACTGTCTTTTTTCCATTGGACATTCTTTCCTGTTTTGTCAAAGATTAGTTGACCATAGAGTTGAGGGTCCATTTCTGGGCTCTCTATTCTGTTCCATTGATCTATGTGTCTGTTTTTGTGCCAGTATATACTGTCTTGATGACAGCTTTGTAATAGAGCTTGAAGCCCTGAATTGTGATGCCACCAGCTTTGCTTTTCTTTTTCAACATTCTTCTGGCTATTCAGGGTCTTTTCTGGTTCCATAAAAATTTTAGGATTATTTGTTCCATTTCTTTGAAAAAAGTGGATGGTATTTTGATAGGGATTGCATTAAATGTGTAGATTGCTCTAGGTAGCATTGACATCTTCACAATATGTGTTCTTCCAATCCATGAGCATGGAACGTTTTTCCATTTCTTTGTGTCTTCCTCAGTTTCTTTCATGAGTATTTTATAGTTTTCTGAGTACAGATTCTTTGTCTCTTTGGTTAGATTTATTCCTAGGTATCTTATGGTTTTGGGTGCAATTGTAAATGGGATCGACTCCTTAATTTCTCTTTCTTCTGTCTTGTTGTTGGTGTATAGGAATGCCACTGATTTCTGTGCATTGATTTTATATCCTGCCACTTTACTGAATTCCTGTATGAGTTCTAGCAGTTTGGGCGTGGAGTCTTTTGGGTTTTCCACATAAAGTATCATATCATCTGCAAACAGAGTTTGACTTCTTCTTTGCCGATTCAGATGCCTTTTATTTCTTTTTGTTGTCTGATTGCTGTGGCTAGGACTTCTAATACTATGTTGAATAGCAGTGGTGATAGTGGACATCCCTGCCATGTTCCTGACCTTAGGGGGAAAGCTCTCAGTTTTTCCCCATTGAGAATGATATTCGCTGTGGGTTTTTCATAGATGGCTCTTATGATATTGAGGTATGTTCTTTAATTTTAATGGAATTAAGCTGAATAACTAGAATTCCATATCAAGAAAATTAAGAAGTAAACTGTTAAATACCTACAGTCCAAAGGGAAAAAAATCACAAAGGAAATTATATAACCAATATTATCCCAATAGTTTAAAAAATACATATTCAAACCATGCTTATATAAAATATATAGCTTTAAAGGCATAAAGTAGAAAAGAGGGAGGCTACGGGCGTCTGGCTGGCTCAGTTGGTGGAGCATGGGACTCTTGATCTCAGGGTTTTAAGTTCGAGCTCCACATGGGTGTAGAAATTACTTAAAAAATCTCCAAAAAAAAAAAAAAAGGAAAGAAAAGGAGGCTGAAAAATCAATGAACTAAGTATCCACTTTAAGAAGTTAGAAAAAGAACAGAAAATTCAGCACAAAGAAACAAGAAAGAAGGAAATAACAAAGATAGGAGCATACACTGATGGAAAAGAAAACATATATGATAAAGGGATAATCAAAAAACAGTAGTTTTGTTTAAAATATTAATATAGTGATAAACTCCTTCAAAAAAAGGCACAAATAATCAATGTCAGGACTGAAAAAAGGAAAAGGATAGCACTATATACCCCACAAACATTGAACAGATGGTAAAAAGATACTATTTTTTTTTAAAAAAACTACATGCCGGGATGCCTGGGGCTCAGTTGGTCAAGCGGCTGCCTTCAGCTTAGGTCATGATCCCAGAGTCCTGGGATCAAGTCCCACTTCTGGCTCCTTGCTCAGTGGGGAGACTGCTTCTCCCTCTGCCTGTTGCTTCCCCTGCTTGTGCTCTCTCTGACAAATAAACAAATAAAATCTTAAAAAAAAAAACTACATGCCAATAAATTTGAAAATTTAAATGAATTAGACATAATCCATAAAACACACATACAATTTAGCAAAACTAAAATTAATTTTAAAATTAATTCACTATTTAAAAACTTTCCCACAAAGAAAACTACAGGCCTACATGGCTTCACTGAATTCTATAAAATATTTCAAAAAAAAATATTGCCAATTTTCCCATATATTCTTCCAGAGAAGACAAAAGGAAAGATCTCTTCAACTCATTTTTTAAGACCATCAGAATCCTGAAACAAAAACTGGAATTACAAGGACATTACAAGAAAGGAACACTGGAGTCCCATCTCTCCTGACATTGATATTTTTAAATTCTAAACAAATTCTAGCAAATCCAACCTAGCAATGTGAAAAAAATTACACATCACAACCAAACTAGAGTTATTTCAAAAATTCAAAGTTGCCTTAACAGTCAAAAATCATTCAGTGCAATCTGCTTCATTAATATAATAAAGGAGATGAATTAATTCTATGATCATCTCAATAGATGCAGAAAAAGCAATTCATAAAATTGAACATACATTTAAAAAAAAAACAACTTGTAGCAAACTGGAAATAGAAAGTAACATCTTTCATCTGATAAAGGGTGTCTGTAAAAAACCTTAAATAAAACTGAAGTTCTTAATTTTCTGCTCCAAATCCACTCTTCTTCCCGTCTTCCCCACTTCAGTAAAATGACGCCTTTATTCATCCAAATGCTAAAGCTGAATATCTGGAAGTTTTATTTAGAGTTCAGGTTCTCTGTCTCCAACCAGCCTCACATCCAATCCATTGCCAATCTATTGATTCTACTTCCAAATATTTCGAGATTTCATCCTCTGTTTTCCATCTCTTTTACTACCACTCTCAGCTCCTGCCATCTCTCACCTGCATTATTACCATAGACTTATAATTGGTCTCCCTATTTCTATTCTTACCCTCTCCAAAGCATGATCCAAATCCACTTAGCAGACACAGTGCTAATCTGAAAACCTCATTCAGATCATATCACTGCCTGTTTCACAACTCCCCAGTGTCCTTGGAAAGAAGTCCCAAATTCCTATCAGGGGGTGCATGTCTCTATCCCTCATCCTAGAGCCATTTTCCCCTCACCCACTATATCACAGTGGCCTCTTTCAGTTCTTTGAATTTGCCAAGCTAGTGCTGTCCCCAGCACTATGCGCAATGTTCTTCTCCCACTTCTCATTGGCCAACTTTCACTCAATCTATAGGATTCCGCTTAAATGATCTCTCTGCACAGAACCCCTTCTGTCTGCCCTAGCCTTCCCTTTTTCAGAACCCTATGCATTTCCTTCAGGATTCTTATCAGAATTTGCAAATCTATATTATCTTGTACTTTCACTTTTCAAACTTCTGTCTTCTTCACTATGAGCTCCACAAAGGCAAGAATCATGATTGTTTCATTCTCTTCTGTTTCATCTCTATCTGTCCTAGTGCCTAGTGCATACTAAACATTCAATAAATCACTGTTGAGATAACAAATGAATACTTTATATATTCCAAATACACTAAAAGTGTGAGCAGCTGTCTTAGTAGATTACTTCCAGCATGCACATTTTGAGCCACCATTGTTAGCAGTCGTGACTGTAAGCAGTTCCAGGCATATAACCTTGAGCTTTAGATGAACCTTGAAGCAAATGAGCACTGTGTCTCACTTAGACCCGTGCAATTAATTCTAGCTCCTACAAACCCTTATCTACTGTCACTAAGGTTTGGGAAGTTACTGAAAACCGGCATAAAAGCAACCAAAGGCAACATATTAAGAGTTAAAAGCTTTTATTCAGCTATAGATATAGTTCTCTAGCTGAGCAGACTTCAAAGTCAAGTTAAAAACCTTCATTTTTGTGGTAAGCAAATAATGTTCCTAAAATAAAATAAATTGCGCAGCTGGTAATACTTATTTACAAATGCCCTATGACCACCTTCTAGAAATGCTAAATGATGGTAAAATTTCAAAAGGCAGCAGCACAACACAATCTTTTTGTTAAAAATATTATCACCTTAAAAAAATTATCATCTTTATGCGATAACCTCAGCAAAACAACCTTTATTAGTCTTGCAACTCATCTCTAACTCCAAAGTGATACAAAATTAATTTGGGTATGCCTTTGTATCTCATTTTTTCTACCTGCAAAAGGTGATTGCTAATGCTATGTGAAAACAGAAACTGTAGAGGTCCCACATTCCTAATAAACTTTAATGATGGGATCAACTCCCTTATTATCCCAGAAAGAAAAGAAATAAAATGTTCATTTTTCTTCACAGGTTGATTTTCTCCGTGGCCAGATTGGTACCATGGTTAGAACCAGTTCTCTCCAGGATTAAACCAAAACCAAAATCACCAGCTGATAATCTGATACAAAAAGGTAGTCAACTCAGATAGGGAAGAAGGAGAAGCATCCACTATCTAAATCCTACTTAAAGAAAATTATAAAGAGTTTAAATAATTATCAAGCTGTGGACCCAACGTCACTAAAGGGCTACCAATAAGGGCAACAAGGGCTTTGCTGGTGGTGGGTTCAAACCCCAGCTCTTTCACATACAAGCTGTGTGACCCTAGGCAAGTTACCAAACATCACATAGCTTCAATTTATCCATCCATAGAAAGAGGATAACAATGCCTCCTCAAAGGTTTCCTGTGAGAAATTAGAGATTATCTACAGAAAGTACCTGGCACAGAGTAGGAGTTCAATAAGTGGTATTAAGTAGAATGGATATTGGCCTTTCTTTCTATTCCTCCTTTATTAAAAACAGATGAAGAAAAGGAGAATGGGAACTAGCAAAAATATTCTTAAATACTAACATTCCACCTGGGGTTGTTTAATACTGCCAGGAAGCCTAAAGCCTATCTATCTATCACATAGAAACGTAGCTGGTCCCAGGACTTTGTTATCCCATATCCCCAAATTAACATTAACTAATAAACTGAGTGACACCAAATCTGTACTACATTGAGAATTTTTGGAATCCCACCGGTAAGAGAGAGAAAGGAAGGGAGGAGGGAGCGAAGATGGAAGGAAAAGGAAGGGGAAGGGAAGACATGAGAAGACAGAGAGGAAGCAACCAATTCCATCTGGATTAAAGTTTGTTTATAGGCAGAATGATAGGGAACTGTCTTCTTCCCTCTGCTATATTCCCCATGAAGGCAAAGACCATAGTTGCTTTGTTCGCTTCTGTATACCCAGTAGCTAGCACAGTGCCTGGAACATCATAGATATTTAATAAATAATTGTAGAATGTGCAAATGAATAAATTTTATTTTATTTTATTTTATTTTATTTATTTATTTATTTGAGAGAGAGAGAATGAGAGAGAGCACATGAGAGGGGGGAGGGTCAGAGGGAGAAGCAGACTCCCTGTCGAGCGGGGAGCCCGATGCGGGACTCGATCCCGGGACTCCAGGATCATGACCTGAGCCGAAGGCAGTCGCTTAACCAACTGAGCCACCCAGGCACCCATGTGCAAATGAATAAATGAATGAGTGCTGCATATGTCTCTGGAGTCATAAATATTCACCTTGCAACCAAGAACTTGAAAACACAAAGGACTGATTTTATGCATTGACTCTGGGTGTTTGGAAATGGAATTCCAGACATAAGTGTCCCCAGGTTTCTACCTAGTGGCTGTCTCTTAACCATCTCTCTGGCCCTGCAAAATGGCCTTTTCGAATAAAGATGTGAGGTTCCTGCAGGGTGGCCTCAATTTCAGCTCTCACTCTGCCAATGTTCTCAGTTGCCTTATAATACAGTTTCTGGTGCTAGATATTAAAATTCAGAAAGAACTGTTTAGAGATTCTAGGTTGTATACAAAAAAAATCAAAGATAGAGCTGAGCGGTTAGAAATTAGTCAATACAGTGTCTACTCTCATTATGGAGAGATGCTTAATCTCATTATTCAGTTTTGGGAGAGAACAGGAGGCATATAGTGAAATCCAATACAGACAAAATATAGAGCTTCAAGTTAGCAACAGATAAGGTAATGTTGCAATTACCAATTTCAATATAAGTTTATCTGTCAATAATTACAACTAATCAAAACATCATAAGAATATTTTTTGATATACTGCATATTAACATTCTTTAATCTATTAAAAATGAGTCAAATGCCCCATCAAATATACAAAGGCTACAGAAATTTCACCTGGTTGATATGAACCACTAGATTATGTTTTGAGACTTTTTCTAGAATAATTCATATAAACCTACTGCTACAAAAACACAGAGCTGTGAGGATTAAATTTAATTGTGTATATAGAAGTGCTTTGCAAATATTTGGTCTATGTATGATGACATTATTGTTTCTTGCTCAGCCAGTTAGCATGTAACATGTAATGAAGTCACTTTCTATCATTCCCTGCCTTTTAGTTAAAGGCAAGATTTTTCTTCTCTTTCCTTCTTAAACTAATGAGACTGTGAAAAAGCAATCTCAACCCATCAGAAGCCACCATATTTCAGAAATGAAGTGATTTATGGGTAGTAATTACATCACAAAAAGTTTATAAATCGTTTGGGCATCATTCAGGGAAAAAGGCATAGTATGTTACTGCCGTTATTAAACCCCAAAGACTCACTGATCAAGAATATAAAGACCAGCCACTGGTTTTGTTAAGTAATTAACTTAACTCTTCCCCATAGCTCCCATTCAACCTTAGAATGATCCTGTTTCTCACTGGTAATGAGGGTCCCCAACAATATATTGAAAAGAGCTACTAAAGGTGATACCAATTAATTGCCAAAAGTAATTGTCATTTTGCAATCACATTATTATCTAATTTGCTGCCACTAGATCATTAAAATGCCAATTCACATCTCTGCTTTAATGTATTAATAAAAAAGGCAATCATTCATTTATTGCCTTTATAATTCCTGAGATAATTATATAACAGGCTGAAGGTATGTTTTTTCTCTGACCCAGCAAACTTAGCCACCATATTGAGGGTTCCAGTGGTTAGGAAATTAACATGCCAGAACTGACTATAAGTTCTCAGCTGCTTCATTCAAAGTGCCATAGGGCCATTCCATGGAATGGCGTGATGAGGAAGAAAGAGTTTGCTTCTGTAAAACAGTCTATTCCTTTTTCCTCCATTTTTTCCAAAGGAAAATATCAAATAGAAGGAAAACCTTGTTGGGGAACAAGAAGGTGGTTTCCAGTTTGGTTTATAGGCCATCTATTCTTGAGTGGGCCTGTGGTCCAGGACAGGCTGTATTTCTAGGCCACAGACGAAGCACTTTCATCTCAAGTAAGTCTTATCTTGCCTGAGGAGGGGGTTAAGCATCTCTGCAGCACAGAGAAGGAGGCCAGGTGGTTAAGTGACAGTCTAGAGACTATGTTTTCAGGGTTTGGTTTCATTACTGTGCTTGAAAATCTGTCAATTCCCAGATCGTAAGTCTCTTCTTTAATACAGATAGGAAAATCCATTCTGCAGATAAATAGAAATAATTTAAGGAGTCTCTACTTTGGATTATCCTGTCCTAACTTTTACTATAAATAATTGAGCTTCAACTCAATTGAAGTGTCAGTCTTTTTTATCAAAAAAGTTATGAGAAAAAAAAGTTCTATTGTTGCATGTCTTTTTGTCCATTCTTCTCTGTATTTGCCACATTTGAGACTGAAGTAGTTGTATTAAATGCTCCCTGGAGCTACACATAGCAGGATTCTTCAAGATATTAGGGAAGCCACTGTCTCTTCCCAAAAAGGATTCTGTGCAAGTTGCTTCTCCAGCTGTCACAGTCCCACTGATATTCCTTTATTCGTTCCTGATATAGTTCTAGTGCAGAGGCTGTCAAACTGCAGCTGGCATGCCAATCCAGTCCATCTCCTGTTTTTGTAAATAAAGTTTTATTGAAACACAGCCCTGCCCATTTGTTTACATATTGTCTCAGTCTGCTTCACTCTACAACATCAGAGTTAAGTAGTTGCAACACAGGCTGCATGACCCACAAAACTTAAAATATTTACTATCTGAAACTTTACAGAAGAAAATTGCCAATCCCTGTTCTACTAGGGTTTTTTGATCAATTGTTACACAATCTCCTTCCTTACAAATGATGAGCTTTATTCTTACCTTGCTTGATACTTCACGTTTCTTCTCTCTGGATTATTCTTTCTAAATTACAGCATCTTCTTTAACTTCCAAAATTTAACTCTCTGTGACATTTCATCCACCCACTCCCCAGTGACTTTGGGAACAGTTTCCCCAAGGATGCTCAAAGGTGCTTGACAATTTCTCCTCTTGATCTGTAGCCTGATAAGGAATCACCCTCTGAGTGGATCTAAAAAGTTCATTCATCCCTTCAAGTAACAGACATCTGAAGGTACTTGCTATGCATCAGGCACTGATGCTGATAATAAGGCACTGGTTCCATAAATAAAACACAGTCTAGATCTACCTAGAAACTCAGAGTCTCGTAGGAAAGCCCTCATACACTTCAAGTACGTTATTGTCGGTGGCAACTGTTGTTTGTTTTAACACTTCCTTAGTTATGTGCCAAGAACTGTGTTAAGGGCTTTACATATATTAACTCATTTAATCCTCATAACAATCCTATGAGGAAGATGCTATTATTATCCTCATTTTAAAGATTAAAAAAAAAAACCTCAGGCATGAATAAAGGAATAAACATAAGGTAGAATTATAGCAAAGGTTTAGTAATTTGCCCAAGGTCACACATTTATTAAGTAGCAAAGCTGGGATCTGAACCCACGCGGTCTGGCTCCAGAATCCAAACTCTTACCACTTTGTCAGTACCAGCCTTTGTCTTCCCTTCCTGTGACCTGAGAGAAGACACTGCTTGTACGTGGGACATCCCTGAATTCCCTGACATATAACATGCAGAGGATCTGAGTTATGGCGTGTGGATTCATACTCACTCCCCAGCAACAACCTGCTTCACTTTGTGGGAAGATAGGTGGGCACTGGCACCTTCAGACTCCCAGCCATCTGGGGATGCCCTATTTCTCAGATAATGATTCTCTTACCAGACTACAGCCTCTCAAAAAAGAAAAAAAAAAAAGGTGATTTTAACTCCCCTGTTGTGGGAGGAGAGGAACTATCATCTTTTAGCAAAACTGATGGCAGCTATTTTTGACTTCCAGGAGAGAGGCAAAATTCCTCTTCAGGGGAGACACTTCTTTAGTTTAGGAAAAATACTTTGCTGTATCTTAACAGGGTACTTTATTTGGGATTTGGTTTTGGTTTATTTTTTAATTTTTAATTTTTTTTACAGTTATTGTAAAAAGCCCCCGAGCACAGATGGAGAGGATTATGTGACAACAAAGAGAGTTGAACTGCTCTACGTAATAAAGTGAAGAAAATTTTAAGGGCACCCCAAAGAGAGAAGAAGCTTGTGCTGATTGAAAATGGAAGAAATATAAAGGTCACCTAAAGAGAGAAAGAGGCCCCAAAAGATGTCCACGCAGTGGGGTCATAGGAAGAGAAAATTGGCCAGGGAGAAATCCTCTGTATCTTGTGATGCCTGATATCAAGTTTAAAGTCGTTTGCTGTGTTGGGGCACCTGTGTGGCTTAGTCAGTTAAGCATCCGATTCTTGATTTTGGCTCAGGTCATGGTCTCAGGGTCATGGGATCGAGCCCCGCATTTGGGCTCCACGCTCAACACTCAGTGCAGAATCTGCTTGAGATTCTCTCTCTCCCTCTGCCCCTCCACCCACTCTTGCACATACTCTCCCTCTCTCAAATAAATAAATAAATAAAATCTTAAAAAAACAAACAAACAAACACGTTGTTTGCTATGTGCTGTGTGATCCTGGTAGGGGCCAGCAGCTCCAGAGGAGACAGGAGCAGTGAAGCAGAGGAGGGGCCATTGTGGGAGCAAGATTGGTTATGAAAATAGCCTCCTAATAAAAGGTCCTATCATGATTGGAAAGGAAGAAGCAAATCTATCCCTAATCACAGATGCTATGATCTTGTATATAGAAAATCCTAAGGAATTCACAATAAAACTATCAGAACTAATAAAACAGTTCTACAAGGTTGCAAAATATAAGATCAATATATAAAAATCAATTGTATTGGGGCCCCTTGGTGGTGCAGTGGGTTACACATTTGACTCTTGGTTTTAGCTCAAGTCATGATCTCAGGGTTGTGAGATGGAGCCCCACATTGGGCTCTGCACTCCATGCACAGAGTCTGCTAAGGTTTCTCTCTCCTCCTTCCTCTGCCCCTCCTCATGCTCACAGGCACTCTCACTCTCTCTCACTCTAAAATAAATAAATAAATCTTTTAAAAAAATCAATTATATTTCTATACAATAGCAATGAATAATCCAAGATGAAATTAAGGAAATTATTCCATTTTCAGTAACATTAAAACAAATAAAATACTTAGGAATGAATTTAACCAAAAAAAAGTGCAAGACCTATACACTAAAAACAACATATCATCAGGAAAAAATTAAGGACTTAAACGGAAAGACATCCTATGTGCTTGGATGAGGAGACTTAACACTGTTAATATGACAGTTTGCCCCAAACTGGTCTAGAGATTCAATGCAATCCCTATTAAAAAAAAAAAAATTCTGCTGCCTTTTTCACAGAAATTGACAAGCTGATCCTAAATTCATTTAGAAGTGCTAGAGACCCACAATAGCCAAAACAACTTTGAAAAATAACAAAGTTGGAAGGGACTAGTACTACCATTTCAAACCTCACTACAAAGCTACCGTAATCAAAATAGTGTGCTGCTGAGATAAGGATAGACACATAGAGCAATAGGATAGAATTCAGAGACCAGAAATAAACTCATATACCTATGATCAATTGATTTTCAATATGGGAGAAAATACAATGGGGAAGAATACTCATTTAACAAATGGTGCTAAGACATGCAAAAGAATGAATTTGGATCCTATCTTACACCATACACAAAAATTAACTCAAACTGGACCAAAGACTGAAACAGAATAACCAAAACTATAAAATTCTTTAAAGAAAACATAGGTATACATATTCATGATTTGGGATAAGGCAATCATTTCTAAGACATGATACCAAAAGAGCAAGCAACAAAAGAAAAAATAGATAAATCAAATTTCGTGAAAATTAAAAACTTTTAAGCTTCAAAGGATAGCATCAAGAAAGTAAAAGACAAACCCACAGAATGGGAGAAAAATTCTGCAAATCATGTATCTGACAAGGACATTGTATACAGCATAAAGAACTCTTATAGCACAGCAATAAAAAGCCAATGCAGTTGGAAAATGGTCAAAGAATGTCAACATTTCTTCAAAGAAGATACACAAATGACCAACCAGCCTATGAAAAGATGCCCAACATCACTGGTCATTAGGGAAATAAAAATCAAAACCACAGTGATATAATTCACACCTACTAGGATAGTAATAATGAAAGTGATGAATAGTAGTGAGTGCTGCGGCAGAGGTAGAGAAACTGGAACCTTCATATTTTGGGAATCTAAAATGGTGCAGCCATTTTAGGAAACAGCTTGACAGTTCCCTCAAAAGTTAAACAAAAGGTACAACATGATCTTGCAATTCCACTCCTCGATATATATCCAAGAGAATTGAAATCATATGTCCACAACAAAACTTTGTACACAAATGTTCACACTTTTTATCCAAAAAGTAGAAATAACCCAAATAACCATCAGCTAATGGATAAACAAAGTGTGATATATTCAAACAATGGAATGTTATCCATCAATAAGAAGGAATGCAGTAATCGGGCACCTGGGTGGCTCAGTTGGTTAAGCGTCCGACTCTTGACATCAACTCTGGTCATAATCTAGACTCGTGGAATTGAGCCCCGTGTCAGGCACTGTGCTCAGCAAAGAGTCTGCTTGAGATTCTCTCTCTCCTTCTCCCTACCCCTCCCCTGCCTCTCTCTCTCCTCTCCCTTTTTCAGAAATAAATAAATAAATCTTTTTTAAAAAAATAAAAGGAATGAAGTACTGATACATGCTACAATATGGATAAACCTTAAAAAATTTTGCTGAGTTAAAGAAGCCAGACACAAGAGGATGTTTGATTCCATCTTTGTGAAATGTCCAGAATAAGCAAACCCATAGAGAGAGAAAGTAGAATGGTGATTGCCAGGGGCTGGGGGGAGTGGGGAATGAGGAATGACTTCTAATCGAGATGAAGTTTCTTTTACAGAATAACTAAAATGTTCAGAATTAGATTATAGTGATGGTTGTACAACTTTGTGAATACACTAAAAACCACTGAACTGTACAACTTTAAAAGCATGAATTGCCTGGGTGGCTCAGTTGGTTAAGCGACTGCCTTTGGCTCAGGTCATGATCCTGGAGTCCCAGGATTGAGTCCCACATTGGGGTCCCTGCTCGGCAGGGAGTCTGCTTCTCCCTCTGCCTCTCCCCCCTCTCATGTGCTCTCTCTCATTCTCTCTCTCTCTCAAATAAATAAATTAAAATCTTTAAAAAAAAAAGCATGAATTATATGATATGTGAATTATGCCTCAATTTAGTGTTTTTTAAAAGCCTCCTTTTCACCAAACACAACCAAAAGGTGACCTTGAAAAGGGAGGGAAACAGTTGGCGGGGGAGGAAATCCCCTCATTCCTAGAGAAAGACCCTTAAAAAAAAAAGTATTCTCTTTTTTTTTTTTTAATTCAAGAGAATTAAAGGCGGTTTCTAAGACATTCATATTTGAAGTACTGCACCAAACAGCAATTTCATCTAATACAGAAAGTGGTTTCAGACAGTTCTGATTGAAAAGAAAGGGAAAAGAGATTTCCAAAATGACGTGCTGTGGGCAGATGTTTTTTGCTTTTCAGCATGGCAGGAGTTCAAAGGAGGTACGTAGGATTCTCTGACTGCAGAAAAGGCTTCAGTCTCATAAGACTAGGAACATTGTCAGAAAGAGCAAGCTGAGAGCAAACTGGCCTGAGAGCCACGCCAGCTGGGTGTCACCCCAGTACAGGGGATGAGGACATGGCTCGGCAAGCCGGGAGATCTGGAAGAAAAATTAACTGGGCAAGGAGGCCCTTCCTGGCCCCCATCCCTGCCCCCACCACCTTCCGGGGGCCTGTGCTGGGGCTGTGGGTTCATGGATGCTCTGGACCACACAGGTCCTTTGATGAGACTACAGCAAAGTCCATTTCTGTGACCTGGTTGGTAACTTGAGCAAATGGGAGAAAAACAGTGCTCCTTCCAGTTCTGTCCCTCAACCACCTCGTGTGAGGTGGACAACCACCTCGCTTATTCCACAGTGTAATAAGCACCTACATAGGTCAAAATTGGCTGTTAACCTTGTGAGACCAGTCAGGGCCCCACGGGGCTTGAAACTTCATTCTTCCTGGAGAGCCACGTGGACACTGGAGGAAAGGGGTGCTAAAGGGAGAGGGCTGTGGCCAGTGGGGCAGGGGTAGAATATGTGGGATGCCCCCAGAAGTCCTGGGAAGCATCCCATGGGAAAACTCCACCCCACCCCCACTCTACTCCTTCCCAAGGCCCAGACTGAAGGCCTCTTTCCCCATAAGGACAGAGTAGGAGGTAACTAGCGCACAGGCAAAATACCAGCACCACCCAGAGAAAAGGGGTATCATCTCGTCCTGCCTCATCATCAGGAAACAGCAACACTCACCATGGACCACCAGAAGCACAGACCTTTCTCTGCAGCTCAGCCCAAAATGGTAGGGTCCCTGTCTCCAGCCTCCTCTGCAGAGACCACCCACCATATGCCACGTAGTGAAGGAGTCTACCACATAGGTTCCAGCCCCCTAAATGTAGGCATCTCCCAAACTGCCTCCTGTTAATGTTGTGGGCCTTTAGCTCCAGTTCTGAAATTAGATGGCCCCAAATTCAAATCTTAGCTCTTCTACTAACAAGCTAAGTGACCTTGAGCAAGTTGCCTTCTCAAAAACATCTGAGAGGAACTGTTAAGTTTGGAGCTGAGGGAATTCAGCCAAAGGTATAAACTTGAAAGTCAATGTTACTGGATGTAATTGAAGCTATGGCTTCAGTGAGATGTCCCAGAGAGAGGACAGAATGGAGAGAGGGCTTAGGACTGTCAGGGAAAATTATCAAAACCATGGAATGGACAACAGAGCTGACTAGGCTCTGCGCATTGTCCAGTGGACCCCGAAGGGATTATCCTATTCTGTAGAGCTGTGCACCTTTAATTGCCTTCCTATTGGCCAGGCTTCTTTACAACTCTCTTAGGGGTAGAAGTTATATAATGCAAATGATTGTTGTCCATAGCACTGTGAGGAATTTTGTCCCAATAGAGATACAATTGACTTTGACCCTGGAGGAAGATGACCCTACACAATATATTTTATTGTTCTATAGGATATTAACCATCTTGCATCTATGAGCAGATTTGTTTCAGCATCCCTGAATATATAAGAACGTGCTCTTCAAATTCTCCTTTGACCTGATTTTAACACCTTAGTGGTTTCTTCATTAATTAATGATTTCATAAAATCTTTGATGTGTTCTCTTACATTTGTGTGAGAGTCCTGGATTTTACCTTTTTGAAAATGATGCTTTAGCAGGAGCAAGCCCTTGAGGAAAGCCAACAGATGGTGGAGGAGCATGACCTTGCAAAGGAGAGAAAAAATGCAGCCAACGAAGCAAGGAAAGAAGCAGGAGTGTCTGGGCACAAAAGTCAAGGTAAGACAAGTGTTTTGAAAACAGGGAGTGAGCAACTAAATCCAAGGGGCATTTAATTAATTTTCATCTTACATGACCACGCAACTGCATTCAGCCCACAGCCCTCCTTGCGGCTGCTCTGCACCACCAGTCCCTCCCACTGATGTGAAGCAACCTTTTCTAAACCACACAAAGCACAGGACGACTTGTTACTCCTTTCTCCTGGGACCAGAGGCCTACTCGACTGACATTTACATAACCAAGGGAGCCTACTCAAGTGTTCTTTGTAGAGCAAGGACCATTTACTTCAAGGTGATTTTCTGTTCCCAACTTGACTGAATCAGATAGCACTAAAAAAAAAAAAAAGAAAGAAAGAAAGAAAGAAAGAAAGAAAAGGAAAAAAACTCAAATTTAATCTATCCACACACTTCTTCAAATAAAGTATATATACCCTGCTACACTAACATCCTTAATGGTTATCCCACATTAGCATCCTTGGAAGACAGTCAGTTGGCAAATTTGATCATTCCCTTCATTTTCAACCACAAATGGGAACACTGAAAAGAATTATAAAGCTGTGTCTGAACACATGAAAGTCATGTTGCCGTTAACTTCTTACGTGACCTTGGGATCCCGATTAAGCCCAATTTCTGCCCCCCACCCCCCATGCTCTGACCTCCAGATAGATTGCATTTATCATAGCAACAATCCTCCCTCCCATGTTCCAACTCCAACAACCCATAGAAGGCAGGAGCAGGATGCAGAAAAATCACTGAAACCCAACCAATAGTTTTTAAAAAGCAACCCCCTCCAGGTGTTCTCCAACCTTAAAAAAGCAAAAGCCACGAGGAGCAGCTTGAAGATGCTCTCATGTTTTGCATCCCCATTTGTCCAGGTGGAAGGAAAATCCCCCAACCACCAGCAGGCATCATTACTTTTCATTTGTTGAGCACCCAATGGATGGATCAGCCCCTTGAATTGGGTGCTCTACTGTACCACCTGCTATGATCTTTCCAGGTGTGCCTGCAAATGCCATTTAGCTAACAAGCCTGGAGTTTTTCTGCTCATCAGAAGGGCGCTTTAAGACAGTACCCATTTGTCTAGAACTGGAGGTGGCTGCAGTCACTGGCATCCCAGATGGTACCACTTTTCAGCATTACAAATTCTAAGGGAGGAACCTGACAGCACAGTGGATCTCCCCCTCTGGCACCCACCTTCTCATTTGCCTCCTAAAGGCAAGATGTCAAAGATGCCCTGGTGGTTATTTTCAAACTTTAGAGTTCTTGGTAACCTATTCAGATGGCACTTGTGAGTGCATGCCAGTAATACCTCTGGTAAATTTCAACAGTTGCCATTCTTGAACTTTACAAAATGTCGGGTAATTCTACTGAGTAGCCACTAGATGGCAGGCTTCAACCTCCTAAAGGATCTCCAATACTTAGGTCTTTGCTGCCTGCTGGGGAGGTGGGGGGACACTGGAATGACAAGCTGTGGGCAGAGGCGTCTCCTCCATTTATTAATATTCCCAGGCACAGCTTAAGGAGCTCTCACGTCACTTTAGGGAGCTGATTTGTTTGGGTATTTATTTGGTTTAAGAAGAATAATTCACTAATCGTGTGTCAGGTGTCATGCTTTTACATCTTAGCTCCTGCCTTTATAGAAAAAACGTCTACCTGAAAGATTCAGACAAGAGGATGTGTATATATGCAGAATATCCACCTGCGTGTTAACAGAGCAACATTGTTTTCCAGGGGTTCCAGGGAATAAAGAATGTACCCACTGGCAAAATAAATGTGGATATACATTACTGGAACACACAGACACAAATCAGAATGAAAAATCATATTAACAATAGCTTGCAAATACCGTTTCAAGTTCCGGCCATAATTATAACATTCACTATCAAGCCTACTTGTTCTTTCTGGCTTTTAATGACTCAGTCACCTACTCAAAGATGAGAAAATAAAGGTGCAAGAATCTGCATTTTAAGATGCCAGTCACATCTTCAAAGAGCAGAAAACAGAAAATCTGTTCCAACTTGTTTGGAAAGAGAGAATTATCACTTGTACCCATGGGGAATCTACCAGTTGGGGAGAGGGCTGCTGGGGAGGGAAAACAAGACAAATGAGGACAGGGATCAACACTGGGGACAGTGGTTACACAAACAAATAATCTAGGTTCTCTTGGACAAAATGAGGAGGTAATTTAGTTGCAGCTGGATCAGGACGATTTCAGAGCAATGAGAATCAGGTAAGGGCAGCAGAGACAGTTAATAGAGGACATTTTAGACTCATGTTAAAGACATAATTTCCTT
This sequence comes from Mirounga leonina, assembly GCF_011800145.1. Classification (NCBI taxonomy): domain Eukaryota; kingdom Metazoa; phylum Chordata; class Mammalia; order Carnivora; family Phocidae; genus Mirounga; species Mirounga leonina. The sequence goes on along the minus strand of NW_023270825.1, from coordinate 33,883,788 downwards.
AGGGCCTTAAAAATAACAACAGCTTCCAGAAGGTAGTTAGCATGCAGACTTGGAGATTACTTGAGCTCATCCTGTTCATAAAGATACACACATGGGTCCATCCACAAGCACCAGTAATTAGATTGCACCACTCTCTGTCCCAAGCAATCTTGCACAGTGATCATTAACCCCGCACCCCAGAGGTGGAAGAAGTGATCTGAGCACACTGCACAGGCCAGGGCTCATAAAGACAGCAACCGGTCCCCTCCCTCCAAGCGTGTATCTGCCTCCAGGAGGGCCAGTGCACCTGGCACATTAAAGAGCATTTATAAACAGGAGGTTAGAAGAGCTCAGGAGAAGAAGAACCATGTAATGAGTGATGGTTATTAATGACCATGATTATCCTTGTCCTGACCCAAGAATTATTCCTCCAAGGATGTTTACTTAGTATGCAGGACTAGAGCTAAGTCAGACATGAGGGGCTCTGAAACTCTGCTATTAATCTACCAGTTTTTATAGAGAGAATAGATTGCTTCATGAAGTGCTCGTCTTAAAAATTAATATATATAAATCAAAATTTTAGAGGCCCCCATATTCCACCAGAAGAGAAACGGATCGATTCTCTGTGTGGTGAGTCACGTAATAGAGGGCATTAGGGTAGGTTTAACATGAATAAGATATTGATTTCCCCTTGTTACTTGATTCAACTTTATTCCTTTTGGATTGCCAAAGGCCTCCGTGACAGCATAGGCTGCGGTCTGGAGGGCAACTGGGAGCTGTATTTTCTGGTCCTTTATTTATTCATTAAAGTTTTGCTCTAACAACATCTGAGTGAAAGAGAGGATTCAGTTAAAGCCAACAAGTATGCCTGATCCTTTCCGGATTTAATAAAGAGATGACAGTAGAGGCAACAAGAAAAGAAGTAGGCAGGCCATTCTCAGTATGATTCATACTATTTGGGGATGAGAGGGGTGGTTTATCTTTCTACTTGTCAAAATTTCATAATTCATTAATACAGTCCTGTTATTACTTTATATCACACAAAAAGATTTTGAGGAAAAAGTGACATCTTCTTGACATGATACTCCATGTGGAAAACCCAAAAGACTCCACCCCAAAATTGCTAGAACTCATTTAGGAATTCAGCAAAGTGGCAGGATATAAAATCAATGAACAGAAATCAGTTGCATTTCTAAAACAATGAGACAGAAGAAAGAGAAATTAAGGAGTCAATCCCATTTACAGTTGCACCCAAAACCATATGATACCTAGGAATAAACCTAACCAAAGAGGCAAAGGATCTGTACTCAGACAACTATAGAACACTCATGAAAGAAATTGAGGAAGACACAAAGAAAGGGAAAAATGTTCCATGCTCATGGATTGGAAGAACAAATGTTAAAATATCTATGCTACCTAGAGCAATCTACACATCCAATTCAATCCCTACCAAAATACCATCAAGGTTTTTCAAAGAACTGAAACAAATAATCCTACAATTTGTATGGAACCAAAAAAGAACCCAAATAGCCAAAGGAATGTTGAAAAAGAAAACCAAAGCTGGTGGCATCACAATTCCGGACTTTAAGCTCTATTACAAAGCTGTCATCATCAAGACAGTATGGTACTGGCACAAAAGCAGACCCATAGATTAATGGAACAGAATAGAGAACCCAGAAATGGACCCTCAACTCTATGGTCAACTAATCTTCAACAAAGCAGGAAAGAATGTCCAGTGGAAGAAAGACAGTCTTGGGGCACTCGGGTGGCTCAGTTGTTAAGCATCTGCCTTCGGCTCAGGTCATGATCAGGTACCTGGGATTGAGCCCCACATCAGTGTCCCTGATCAGCAGGAAGCCTCCCCCTGCTTATGTTCCCCCTCTTGCTGTGTCTCTCTCTGTCAAATAAATAAATAAAATCTTAAAAAAAAAAAAAAAGAAAGAAAAAGAAAAAAGTCTCTTCAAATGGTGTTGAAAAATTGGACAGCCACGTGCAGAAGGATGAAACTGGACCATTTCCTTATACCATACACAAAAATAGACTCAAAATGGATGAAAGACCTAAATGTGAGACAGGAATCCATCAAAATCCTAAAGGAGAACACAGGCAGCAACCTCTTCAACCTCGGCTGCAGCAATTTCTTGCTAGACACTTCTCCAAAGGCAAGGGAAACAAAGGCAAAAATGAACTACTGGGACTCCATCAAGATAAAAAGCTTTTGCACAGCAAAGGAAACAGTCAACAAAACCAAAAGACAACCGACAGAATGGGAGAAGATATTTGCAAATGACATATCAGATAAAGGGCTAGTATCCAAAATCTACAAAGAACTTATCAAACTCAACAGAACTGATAAGAGACATATCAGCAGAATCCAGAGTAGGCAGACACTGCCTAGGCTGAGAGAAGGGTAGGAAGGGAGAGGAAAATCTGAATTCCCTGTGTCTTTATTCAAAAGAAACTGTGTTCAGCTGGAGGTTCCCAAATTTGCTTTGAATTGGCAAGATCAAGTTTACCACCATCACTGAAAAAGATTTGAATGTTGTATGAGTTTGCTAGGGCTCTCATAACAAAGCACCACCAACTGGGTGGCTTAAACAACAGAAATTTACTCTGACAATTATCATTCAATTCTTGAGGCTTGAAGTCCAAGATCAAGGTGTTGACATGGTTGCTTCTTCTGAGGCCCCAGAGAAAAACCACTCCATGCCTCTCCCTAGCTTCTGGTGGTTTGCTGGCAATCTTTGGCCTTCCTTGGCTTATGGAAGCATCACTCTGACCTCTGCCTCTATCTTCACATGCTGCTCTCCCTGTGTGCACGTCTGTGCTCAAATTTCCCCTTGGTGTAAGGACACTGGTCGTATTTGATTAGGGCTGTTCCTAATGAACTCATTTGAACTTGATTACCTCTATAAAGACTCCATCTCCAAATAAGGTCATATTCTGAGGTACTGGGAGTTAGAACTCCAATATATCTTTCTAGGGGGACAAAATTCAACCCATAACAAGTGCTAAGATCAGTTAAGGAGAAATAAAGTTCTACTTTCATGCACTTGAATTATGTATATTGAATTTTTAACCCCCAAAACTAGTTCACTTGCATCAAGAAGTGGGGAACTAATGGAGAGGACTGTCCTTGAAGATGCTTGACCTATAACTTAGAAAATGTTTTCTCACAAGTTTGTCTCTAAATTTCGCAGCATTTGGGGCCTGGGTGGTACAGTAGGTTGAGTGTCCGACTCTTGGTTTCAGCTCAGGTAGTGACCTAAGGTTCATGAGATCAAGCCCTGAGTTGGGCTCCACGCTCAGCATGGAATCTACTTGAGATTCTCTCTCCCTTTCCCTCTGCCCTCTCTGCTCATGTTCCTTCTCTCTCTCTCTCTCTCTCTCTCTCAAATAAGTAATTAAATCTAAATTCAGCAGAATTTGCAAATAATCCCCAGAAAACCCATTGTCTCACCTTTACAGAGGCAAGACCCTCAAGTCTCTGGGAGGGACCCCACTGGCCACCAAGTCTATCAGAGAATCAGCCCTGTGAGGCAGCAGGGTTAAGAGATACCTAAGAGCAGCCAGGGGGCCCTCCCCCGTTGTCCAAGGAGAACATAGATACCTAAGAACAGGGAGCAGGACAGAAGCCAGGAAGCTCAGGTGATGGCTCTGTTTGGCATGCAGCCTTCCCAGGACGCTTCTCATGATTCACTTTCCTGTTCATCTCAGGAAGAGCCGGAGAGTGGCCTCAGAAGGCAGGCTGAAGGCACCCCAAGGGTTGGTCCAGGTGCCAGTGCCAGTATTTTGAATGGTCAACTAGAAAGCAGGCAGGATTTATCCCAAACTCAGAGAGGAAGACACGTGTCAGAAGCCAATTCACTCTCAACTAGTTAATACCTAAAGTGAGATTATCAACTTGGCAGCATCGAGCATTATGTGGAGCTTCTGAACCTGCCATTCTCTCTTGACAGTTTCTATTAAGACATCCAGTTAGGGAGTTGGTTATGGAGCTTTGTTGGAGGCTGTTGTTTTCTCATGTATGTCAGAGGTTGACTGCTCTTTTTCGGGGGTGGGGGGTGGGGTAGGGGGTGGGGAGGGGGGTTGTCGGCACAGCACGTGGTGGGACTGCCAGAGACTACCTGAGAGGGAGCTTGGAAAACCTCTGTGACAAAAGCAACAAAAAACACAGCAACACACCACAGGGAGTTGGTGAGTGGCTCACACCTAACTGCTAGATTGGATTTATTCTAAAAAGCACAAATTGCATATCATGTGCATCGCAGGCTGGAAGTGCTAGAAAAGCAGCCTCAAATGATGACTGATGAAATGTGGTAAATAAACACCCCACTCCCTCTCCGACTGGAAGAGCCCGTGCTGGCTGTAGAGTTCCCCAGGGGCATAAACTCCAGTTGCCCACAGGGTGCCTATAACACCCCTTTGCTTGGCTGCCTCCCTTCCCCCTTTCTCAAAGGGCACTTCCTGGCATCACTTCCCAAATGCACTCTTGGTCCCCAAATCCTTGTCTCAGGGAAGACCCACCTAGGATAAACGCTTGCTTAATTGGATTGTTCCTATTTCACTGAGATGTAAGCCAAGGTGTGAACATGGATTTGCTGAGAAACCTACCCTATTCTGCACTGTATGGGCAGAAGACAACCTCTGGGTGGACAGCAAGTGAGAACCATGGTTGGAGGTGTGGAGAAAAGTCGGTGTCACTGAAAAAGAGAAGGGCGGGTGTGGAGGAGCTGTTTTTTCCTGCCCCGTCTGCAGCACATCCTAAAATGAGAACGTGTGCCCTCTCCCCCGTCTTCTCCATTTTCTTCAACCCCCATCTCCTGATTCAGGAACATCCTGAGCACATGACTGGTTCTTCCTGGCTCTCTTCTGGATCCAGCTTGTCCATAGGCCTCAGGAGTCTCCACACTCCAGACATCTCCGTGTCTTAAAAGTCTATCCTTCCCCCAGTGGAATCTAGCTGCCCTGGCTGTGATGGGGTCCTCTGTTCAATTCAGACAAGGAAGACTAAGAAGTCCATGAGGCCCTGACATCTAAGCCCCATCCTCCCGGGACTGGAAGGAGCCCTGTGGCCTCCTCTACCTAGTTCTCAACTGGTTCAGGATCCAGAGGGCAGATGACATGAGTAAGTGGCACTTTTAAATACCAAGAGTCACCAGACATGCTACTTGCGGGATGGAACGGTGGGAGGAGAACACTTCCCCTTGCTTCGTTGGCAGGAGCATTTCACTGCTTTGTTTTGTAGGCAAAAGGTCAGATGGTGGACCTGGGAACAAACTGGCAGCAGGTGGCAGGAGCGACACAGCCCAACTCCAGCTGCAAACATCTGGCTTCATTCCAACTCATTTAATGAAGATTCATTCTCTTCACCTCCTCGAACCAGCTGCTCTGGAAAGCAGATCTGCCTGATTAGTGGCACAGAATAGAGAACCACTCGTGTCCTTAGCCAAGTCACTTCACCTGTCAGGGCCACGAAGAGCTGCCCTCTTTTCTCTGGCCTTCTTCCCAAGTCTCACCTTGCTCCATCTCCTTGAACAAATACGTTTTCCTGGGCCAAGTCTTCACCTCCCCTTGGACCTGCGCTGCAACCAGACCCCAAGGTGTCTCACACTCAAACCCATCTCCAGCGACAGAGGGAATCCTAACACCTCTTCCAGCTTTAGGACTCCATGGTTCTGTGTGCCCAGAATCCCCAACATAGAACTTCCTAACATTTTGATTCCCCCAGCCTGGGAATCACTGCCCCAGCCTACCTAGAAATTGTATAACTAACTATAAATAATTCCCTGAAAATCCACTGCAGAGGTGAAACCCTCCAGGCTCCAGGGAAGACCCCACTGGCCATCAAGTCCACGAGAGAAAAGAGCCTAGGAGGCAGCAAGGTAAGGTATCATGTGGTGGGTCTTGCACTACAAAGGACGGGGAGCCGAGCACTGTGTCACCCAGAGAGGCAGAGGCAAAGGTGAAGGCAGGCCCATGCTCCCCAGGGGAACTCTACTCCCTCTGGACTTAACAGAAATTCATTTCTATGAGAATACAGGGGTAGGGGGGATGTTCCATCACAGTGAGATCATGTGAAACAACTATTTCTAGGCCCCAGGCATTGGCCTACGTAACCCAAGTGAGGCTGATTTGTGTTAGCACAAAGGCAGCTAGACAATCATAGGGAGCTTATGGTCATAGGATTTGACCAGAAGGATGTTCTCCCTCCTCCTGGGACTCTCATTCTCTATAACCTGACACTCCAGGAAGGCCACCAGGCTTTCCACTGGGGCAGATCATGAGGGAGGGCCTAACCAGAGCAGAAAGATCAGAATCACTGCAGCAAAGAAAGGACACCAACCAACTGCCTCTTTTATCTTCATATTAGCCTTTTGAGGAAATTCAAATTCAACATAGCAGATGTTTTACCTCCAAAGTAAATATCTCAAGCATCATTTTTGCTCTTCAGTCCAAATGCTCTTGGACAGTGATGTCCACCTGGCCCGGGATCTTTGATTCTTCTGCTACCCTTTCCACTGGGGGTGGGGGGGATTGAAACTCAGTACTATACTTAGTGTGCCATTCTCTGCCTCAAGTGTAGTTATTTGGGCTCATATCTCACCTCTGGCCAGGGGTGAGAACCCTGGGCTGAGACTGGGGAACCTGGGTTTGGTCTCAGCACTGAAAAGCTACAGATCAAGGGGAAATCTTTTACCTGTTCTAAATCCCACTTCCCCACTTCAGAAAATAGATGGATAAACCAAGAAATCTCTAAGGTTCCTTCCATCTCCTAAAATACCTCCACTCTTATTCAATTTAAAGATACACAATGGTTTCATTGAGTGTATAGGCCATATTCAGGAAGGGGGTAAGAGAGGCAGACGGTTGAGAATAACACCTTTTCAAGACACCATTAAAAAGTAATTTATATTTCAAGACTCCCATTCTGTCTTCTTGGAAAGCCTGAAAGAAATTCCTTCTTTTATCCGGTTGCCAGACAACCTTTCTTTGAGGCTTTCATTTCCCTTTTTTTAAAAAGAAATATAAATCTGGCTTTGGATATCTGGTTAGGAGTGAAAGCTGACTTCAGGTGTCCCTCAGCAAGAACATGAATTACGGTCGCCTACCAATAGTGTGACTGAAATTGAAAGAATTTAAGGAAAATGCTTTAAGGCAGATGATGAAACTAAAAATGGCTAGTAGACACTGGAGGCTAGAAAAAGTTATAGAAAGATTGATAATTAAATAGTGTATTGTATTTAGTGATTCTCTATTTTGCAAAAATGTCTTCCCAAGCGGTATTTTATCTTCATATTAGCCTTTTGAGGAAAAATGGCAGATAGTCCCTTTTTAACTGGTGAGCGATTACACCCAAAAGAATAAATTATTTGCCTTAATTTTCCTATCTGACTAATGACAGAGCCCAGGTTTTCAGCCTCTAGCTTGGCGCTTGACTTCTGGGCGAGCATCTACAGAAGATAAAGGGCATTTTCATCAATTAGCTTCCCTCAGACCAGCAGCCAAGAAGGGCCAGGGCAGAGAAAGATAAGAAAACAATAAGCAGATGAGGCAATGAAACTCTAGGCAGGAAAATCCAGGGTTACTTTTGGAGAGATCAAAAAGAATCACACTTCTCTTATCTCAAGTCCAGCCCCTGGGTGACCAGGGCACCCCCACTTGTCAGGAGTCAACACAACACAATGTTTTAGGAGGAAACAGAAAGAAACTCAACCGTTAAGATCCTAAAATTAGGGTACAGCCAAACTCAACAGAGCCAACTGTTTTGTTTCAGGTTCCTAGCACTACCCTACCAGTCTGCAGAAATAAAGACCACTTGTCATATTGTAATGTATCTGTTTGTTTGTCTACCTTCCTATTAGACTATAAATCCATTGAAGGCACAGTCTGATGAATCATTCAGTGAGGTTTAAATTGGCAGTGAGAAATTATGTCCACTTAATCTGTAAGGTTATGTGCTTGATATATTTGGCCAAGAACGGTGGAAGCTTAAAAGCACTGAAATGAAAGTCTAGGGGTAGTGGTCTTAATATTACATACCTACTGGAGTTAGAGACTCATTCTTTCACTCAGTTGTGGCAACTAAAATCATAGTGAAAAATTCTCAAGAGACTTTCTCTGCCAAGACCAATTGTTGTCAAGATCAATTGCCAATTTCATTTACCATCTTAATTTAAAATTAAGAGTGGAGACTTTAGAAAGAGGTCAGCGTCATATCACTGTATGATTATCATAACTAGTGTTATTCCTAAATGGTATTATTATCATGTAAATTCCTTTCAAATACATAAGCTAACACTATATCTTAAGTAAACAAATTAACAAATAATTCACTGGTCATGAGAACTTTAAGGAAATGCTATGTAACTCACAATAAAAGATATGTAAAAGTGATAAACAAGAATATTAAACCACTTGCAAGGCGCCTGGGTGGCTCAGTTGGTTAAGCGTCAACTCTTGATCTCAGCTAAGGTCTCAATCTCAGGGTCGTGAGTTTGAGCCTCACATTGGGATCCACACTGGGCATGGAGTCTACTTAAAAAAAAAAAAAAATTAAACCACTTGCTATCAAGGATTTAAGTAGTACTGATGCCTTAAAACATAATTCTTGAGTTGTGTTTCACACAAACTTTAAAAATGGGAAAATAAGGGGTGTCTGGGTGGCCCAGTCGGTTAAGCATCCAACTCTTGATTTTGGCTCAGGTCATGATCTCAGGGTTGTGAGATCCTGAGATGGAGCTCTGCAACAGGCTCCGTGCTCCGCAGCGAGTCTGCTTGAGATTTTCTCTTCCCTCTCCCTCTGCCCCCTCCCCCTGCTTGTGTGCATGCACCCTCTCGCTGTCTAAAATAAACAAATAAAACTTTTTAAAAAGGGAAAATACTTTATAAAGGCAAATAATTATACAATTAATGGTATTATACATTAAAAAGTCAGAAAAAAAAATAAAGAAAAAATGCCAGCAGGGGCAGCGGGGCAACCACCCAGAGTGGAAGCAGAGGAAGCCATTATGGGCAGTTTCCTATGGTGCCAAGAGCGCCTGAGGGGCTGGGTGTCGTGAGGCTGCCAAAGCCTCATCTCTTCACACCTGGGACTTGCATCACTATTCAAGTATGTATGCAAGCAGTGCATGCCTTTGATAGGAAATACTTCTGGGTACCCATCGTCCTTTTGGTTCTTGAGTCAGACTCAGCATCAGCAAGACCGCATCCAGAGGTAGAAGCAAGGTGAGACGGGAGGGCAGGAAGTAAAGGCAAGTATCCAGCTTTTTCTGAACAATACTCTTGCTCCCAGGTGCCCAGTGGGCTAGGCAGTCCAATTCCCTGCCATTTCTTATTCCTCATGTTCTCCTGGGTCTATAGAATGTCTAGTCAATGGTTTGTACTTTAGGTGCATTTTTAATTGACTACCATCATTGTCTCTTAGCTGGATTTCCATCTAAACACCTCTTTTCTCCCATTCTAACTGCACAAATATGAGCTTTGGAGACCTTCACTGACTTGAATGTTGACCCTGCTAATAGTGGCTTAACCCAGGTCTACAAGCATTGATTCAATCTCTTTTTCTATTATGCCACATAACTCCTCTCCTAAAAACCCACAGTGGTTCCATGTGGCTTAGCACATCAAATTTCGATGTTTCTTCTGCTCAGTCTTCTCACCCATATGCCTCCTATCTCCCCATCTTTTTCCCACATTCACAGAAGACTCTCTTTGCTAATCAAGCAGACCTGCTGGTCATCTCAGAAGCCTTCTCAGAAGCCCCTGGCCAGACTTTAAAATATTCCCCTGCCTCTTTCTACAAATTCATGTCTCTTTTCCTTCCTTGGAAACCTGTATCAGACCTCACCTCTTCCAGGAAGCCCACCTAAACTAGTACCACTTCCTTCCATTCCACTCTGACTACTCCCCCATCAGCATTTCCGCAGGGCTTATATTCTCTTTGTGGGTCATACTGGCTGACACGTAGTGGGCACTGAATAAAAAGTTGTTGAGTAAATGAATAGATTCTATGGATTCAGCCTCTTAGCCATCTCTCAAATGTGTCCCTTCCTCCTTATTCCCACTGTCACTGCCCCACTTGTGACTCTCATCATTGTTCCCATGGACCATCAAAATAGTCTCCTAAGAGCTTCCTCTCCCTTCCCTCCTCCCTCTATTCAGACTCCATAGTGCCACCTAAGTGAACTTTCTGAAAGCAATCTGATCACATCTCCTATTCTTCATGGTTCCCCAAAGCCTTTGAGATAAAGTCAAAAGATCTCAGCAACACTTTCAAGGCTCTTCACAATCAAGTGTCAAATAATTCGTCTGGTCTCCATTACTTTCCACTATTGATATGTCCATATTTGAGTTAACCCTTCAGCACAGGGTGTATGGCTTGTCAGTGCTACTCCTTTTGCCAGAACCATCCTCCCCTCTTCTCTACCTGATAAACTTTGGCTTATGTTTTAGAGCCTATCACAGATATCACCACCACAGCCCAGATGGCTGCCCCACCCAAGCTTGGGGCTAGCCCTGCTCTCTTTCGGACCCCCACCAGTTTAGTCTGGGGGTGGGGGAGGGAGGGGCAGGGCACACTGAGCTTAGTGCATTGTAATTGCTAGTTTGTGAGCCTCCTGAAAGCAGGACCAAATGTTCCTATCTTTTGCATCCAGAGCCCCATTAGAGTATTTGGCTTCTAGGATGCTCTTAGTATTGCTAAGTGAACAAAGTATTTTGTTCACACCATGTTAATCTGCATTCACTTGGAACCATACACTCTTAGAGCTGAAAAGGATATTATATTAGAAAATATCTTTTCTAACCTGCTCATTTTTCACACGAAGAAACTTCAGCCTATAAGGATTTATGTGACTTGCCCAAGATCATAAAGAGGCAGTGAGGGGCATCGACCCTGGTCACTTGATTTATACCATCTTCTGCTTATTGTACATATAAAGTCATGATGCCAAAAGACGGAGTAAGTGCCCCAAGTCAGGGGAAAGCATCTTCTTCTTTCTTTTACATTTTCAGGAGGGCTATATAACCTCATTTGAATTCAACAACTATGACTGAATGACATTGACAGACCCAAAGCTCTGCTGTGCCATTGTGCAATTACCCCTTGATACCATCTGGAAGCACATTTTAGTTAGTCTATTCAGTTGGCTTGAATTTTAAAAAATTCTTCAGATCCACTGCAAATCTTCAAAACCCCTCTTAGGATGATGTATATTAAAAGATTTAATTTAAATAATTATGGATACTGACTTCCTCTAATACTCAAGATCAAGTTACAAAATTCCCGATTTATGCAATTAATCTAGACAAACACCAATATCCAGCTCTCCCATTCAGACTCTGTCCCACAATATGATGCCAAGGACAATTTTCACTTCTCAGATGGGAAAAGTCAAAGAAAGATGGTAATAGTGATGATCATAGTAATAACAGACACGTGGAAAAGCAAAGGAAATGACAGTGTCAGTCAGTGGGAAAATAGGGCTCTTGGATTCTTCTATCTTTTCAATATTCTACTATACTCAAACACAAAGAGAAATGCTCCTTTGCAGAAAAGAAAATTAGATGAATTCATACTTTACTCTTTTCAGCTATGCAAGGCAATGTGCCTTCTAATTCATCACTATCTCCTATCTGTTGACACTATCCATCATGAGTCTGTAGCCTTCTAACAACAGAGTGAGCGTCTTAAAAGGTTCCAAGAAATTTGTTCGAGTAAATACACAACAAAAATTTTTCAATCATTTGCCATAGAAAGGGAAATGCCCACTTTAGAGAGATTTAGTAGCTTTTAACAGAACATTCATGCACTAATGTATGCACAGCCTATAAGTGAGGAGGTTATCTTCACGCTCCTACTAATACACTCCATTTCCACTCCTTTGTCCTGCCTACAGTTAAAACAGGCTTCGGTAGTCACATTACTGTCATTCCGTGCTATCTCAAAGTTAAATCATAATGAGCTTTGAGATTGTTAGTTGTTTCTCTCTTGTTTCTGCAGAAATGCAGGCTCCTTTTCCATTTTGGAGGATCTAAGCCTCCAGGTTTCTATGATTGCCTCTCACGCCTTCTCTCTTCTTTTATTCTCTTCTCTTCTTTGGCTCAAAAGCAAACTCATTACCAAACCAAATGCATAAGCCTCCCACACAGAATCTGGAGGAGAAAGACATCCCATTTAATTCAGAAGAGCCATTTCAGAGGCTAGCTGTGGTCCACGGCTTCACTGGCCGACAGGACATGTCAAGGATAACCCGACTAAACATAGGACTGTCTGTCTGGGGACTGCTCCGTCGTCTGAACAAAGTCACTGACCTAGAAGAGCAGGTACTTTTCCTGTGGAGTACCCCAATCCCAAACAATTTACAACTTAAAAATTAAAATGATTATAATAACAAACTCTTATGTAAGCATTAATATGTGCCAGGTACTCATCAAAGCACTTAACATGTATTATCTCATTGAATCCTCATAACCCTGTGAGGTAGATGCTCCCATTACCTTTGTTTACAGATGCGTAAAGCAAGGCTCAGAAAGGTTAGTAACTTGCCCAAGGTCACCCAGCTAGTGGGTGGCAGATGCAGACTCAGCTTTAAATGTTCGGATTCTGGGATGCCTGGATGGCTCAATTGGTTAAATGTCTGCCTTTGGCTCAGGTCATGATCCCAGGGTCCTGGGATGGAGTTCCGCATCAGGCTCTCTGCTCCACGGGGAGCCTGCTTCTTCCTCTGCCTGCTGCTCCCCCTGCTTGTGCTTGCTCTCTCTCTGACAAATAAATAAATAAAATCTTTTAAAAATAATAATAAAATAAAGAAATGCTCTGGTTCTAAGTTCATGCTCTTTACCACTATGCTATGCTGCCTGGAATTAAAGGATAAATGTATCCATTGATAATATTCCTCTCACCAAAAGTGCCATAGAATCCATTTGTTAACCCAAAATTTTATAATAGAGATAGTAAAAGTAATAAGAACAAGAAAAGAACAAGAAAGGTAACAAGGAACATTTATCGAGGGCTTACTATGTGTCAGATACAGCTGTTATTATTACTTCTCATTTTCCACATAAGGAAACAGGTTAGGGAGCTTGCCCCCAAATCACAGAACTAGTAACCGTCAGTCAGGAATTGAACTCATATACGCCGACTCCTAGGTCATCTCGGTCTCTTTCTTCATCTTCCTTCCATAAATATGAGGATCATGAGGCACGGAGGGGTGTAGTGTGTTATACAATACACTAGCCTGATCTAATTCTTTTCAGAGGTGGTCTTTGAAAACTGCAGGTCTTCTAAGTATCAGCCATGTGCTTCTTCTCCTATGTTCCTTATCAGTGAATGCCACCCCTCTGATCACAGAAGTCCAAGTTTGACACCTGAAATCATTCCTAGTTCCTCTGTGATGTTTGGCACCTTGCAGCCAATGTGTCATTATGGCCCATTGAGTCTGCCACCAAACCCTTTTTGAACCCATACTTTTTGCCTAAGGGATACTGCTTCATGTAGCCATTTAAAGGCCTTCACCATCTTATCTCAACTTTCTTTGCCAGTATCTCACCACAACTGGCCCCACCCAGTACACACTCACTCAACTCACACACACACACACACACACACACACACACCATGCATTGCAATGTAGTCATGCTAAAGCTACATAAAAGTCATGCTTCTTCACACCCATAGCTTTTGCAAACACTGTTCTCCTTGCAGGCAATACTCTTTCCCAACCTTTCCATTTTGTAAACTCCTATACAACCTTTAAAGCCTTCCTTTGGAGGCGCCTTGGTGGCTCAGTCGTTAAGCGTCTGCCTTCGGCTCAGGTCATGATCCCGGGGTCCTGGGATCGAGCCCCACATCGGGCTCCCTGCTCCGCGGGAAGCCTGCTTCTCCCTCTCCCACTCCCCCTGCTTGTGTTCCCTCTCTTGCTATGTCTCTGTCAAATAAATAAATAAAATCTTCTAAAAAAATAAATAAATAAAGGCTTCCTTTGTTTTGCCAGGCAGAGTTAGTCACTGCTTCCTTGGTACTTCCATGTCATTTTTATAGTATTTATCGCTCTGTGTTGTCATTTCTTATCAAACTATAAATTCTGGGAGGGCGAGAATTTTGTCTTAAATTACTTTGCATCTCTAGTACCTAACAGCATGTTGCTTCATACTAAGATTCAATAACTGAAAGCTGAATTATATTGAACTTCTCTCATACAATGTAGCTGACCCTATTGGTCTAGCTCCCTCCTACTCAAAGTGGATCCAACAGTAAGTCTCTATGTGACTAGTATTTGAATAACATTTCAAAACAAATCTCCTTTGTGTTTAGTGATTATTGACAATAATCTGGAACTTACTTTCCTTCCTCACCCAGCCAATATAACCAAAGTCACTCTTGCAAAATTTGTGGGAGTTCAGAAATATGAAAAATTTTGCAACCAGGTATTACTTATTTAGGTATGCCCAACAGGGAGATACTATATTAAGGTAACTTTCACTTCCTTGGTATAAAACAGAACAATCTATGAAAAATCAGAGTCATATTGAATATGATAAAGAAAAAATGTAAAGTTCTTTTTCAACAATTACAATAGAAATATAAATACGCCAAGTTGAAAGTTTAAATTGGCCTTGGAACTCCAACTAAATTAATACATACATAAAAAAACAGAATATATTTCCTTATCAGTTTACAGAAGATAAATAGCAGAAGGAGTTGATAGTGTTTCATATTTAGAGCTGTTAAGGCCTGAAAAATGTTTTTTAATTAGTTTATGCTCCCAATTCTGGGTGGGAGGATCATATAGCTTCCTATTTATTCTAAAGACGAAGAGAATAAAGCACAGAGGGTTAAATGATTTGCTGAAATTACCCAAACTCCTACCTTCTGGTAGTAAAATAGTAGGAATCATTTATTAGGGCTTACTGCATGATAGAAAAAATGCTAAGCATTTATCTGAATTGTCCTAGCCCCCATATCAGTACCATGAAGTAGGTGCTATCCTATTTCTTCAACTGTAATATCTTTTTTTTTTTTTTACATTTAACATCTCTTAAATGGGTGAATTTGGGGGCACCTCGGTGACTTAGTCAGTTAGCTTCTGACTTGATCTCAGTGCCCTGGGATTGAGGCGCATTGCCTCTGTGTTTAGCAAGGAGTCTGCTTCAGATCTTTTCCCTCTCCCTCTGCCCCTGCCCCTGGCACATGCTCTCTCTCTCAAATAAATAAATAACAAATAAAATAAAATGGGTGAATTTTGCAATCACTTTTGTGTCACAGTTTGATTAGCAGCAATTTTACTTCCTTAGTTGTACACAAAAGAATGGTGGCATCCTAAAGCTAAGAAAATACAGTAGCAGCCCATTTCTGCAGGTGAGCAAACTTAGAGCTTGTCCAAGGTCAAGCAGCTAGTGAGTGGCAGGGCCAGGGTTTGAACCCAGGCAGTTTGACTCTAAACACACCTGCTCAGGCTCAACTATCCACGGTACCGCCTCAACAGCCAATCTGCACTCACAGAATCTGACTTGTCGGTGTGGTAATGGATGCTCTACATTGGTCCTAGAAGGCAGCAGTCTCTTTGGCTGCCAGGGTCACTGGGAAGAATAATGTATAATGAGTGAATGAAAAATTGAGTTTCCCTTAACAAGTGGCCTTTGATTTCTTTGGGGGCTCCTGCAGGGATACAAAGCATCTATCAGTAGGAAAGTCCTGTGGGAAATGCTCATTCTTCCTAGAGGATGGAGTTGGGCTGCAGCATCTTCCAGGGGGTGCCATGGGGTCATCTCCCAGTTCTGCATCTCCCTCTTATAAAGGCAGCCAAGTGAGAACTCACCTCTGATGAGATCATCACCTGCTGTGAGCTTATTCTATTTCCTAACAGAAAGCCTGATTTTTCCCTAAACTGTGAAAACCCCTCTAAGACCACAGTTAAGTTTCCATTATTGGTTGTATTTTAAAAAACAAATTGGCAAGGCTTAAACTTGGCAATAACAAAATGGATATGTATTTTTCATTAATGGGAATTAGAATGAAGTTGTATGCAGGAATTGGAATGTGTCAGCTGCTGAGAGAGAGAAGCAGTTCATTTGGACAGCAGTGTGACTAATTGGGTTTTCTTTTGTAAAGGAATTAGTTTGTATTGATTCATTTATGTCTGATGTAACTCAGTAGTCCTCATCCTGCCTGCGGGAAGCCTGCCTGGACTAGTAAGTGATAAGGAGCTGGCAGAGCACCTCAGCTCTTTGGGGCGATGTGTACCTCTCAGCTGAATCAAGTGTGCAGGGCAGGCATGACCAGATCACCCTCGTGGGTGTCCATTCCCTGCTTAGACACAGGCCAACCCCGTGAACCATCCCTGCTGGCTGGGATATGGAAGCCCTAACACCAGGGTTGCCCTGAAAAATCACTAGAGAGAGCCCAGACTCTGAGCTACAAAGCTTGTACTTTCTTGATTCAGTAAACCAAACAAAATAGGGACCCGTCCTATTTCTCATGCAGGGAAAAGCTCACTCCCCCTCTGGATTCAGGCCTTTACTATCATTCCTATCTCAGGTGGAATAATCTCTCTAGTGAACTTGGCGCTAGAGTTGATGGATGAAAACAAAACAAAAAACACCAAAAAACATGCAGGCAAAGCATCCGGGACAACTTTTAGCATGGAGAGTACTTTTCAGAGAGAATTAGAAGGGATGAATTTCAGATATGGTTTTGTAACTAATTAGCTAACTGTCTTTGGTCAAGTGACTGAACTTCTCTGGGCCTGTGTTTCTTTATTTGTGACACTTCCTATATAAAATGACACCAGTAAATTTATCATCCCTAGAACCTATGCAGAGTCATTTCTCCCAAGAGACTAACAGTTTGCACTAAGTTATCCACACTCTTTTGCGCAGGAACCTCTGTCTTCAATACACACTAATACCAATACATGGACAGCAGTCTGAATTTCTACAGCCATGAAAAGCATTTATTTTAAAAAATAATAAATTAATTTAAAAAAAAAACAGGCTCAGAGAAATTGGGTAAAGTAGCACATTAAGTAGTGGAAGTAAGATGCTAAAAGAATGGAAACCCTGTTTGGGAATCCTATGGAATTTGTAGAGAAATATGGAGGCTTTTAGAGAAACTACTAGAGAAGGAAAATATAAACTTTTTAGTGCCAAAGCAGGTGGTAGACCAGAGATAACTTAAGGAAGCTGTCTTGGGAAGGGAATGTCCAAAGAAGGCCAACCCTAGGTAAAGTATGGCAGAGCACAGGATAGGGTGACAGTCCAGGAAGCAGTTCAAGGGAGCACAAAAGGAACAAGTTCATGCCAACACTCAGTAAGCAGTCTTAGGACTCAAACACAAAGGGCTTTATCATCTCACTGACCACAACCCTGCTCTTGACAGTTGTAATTTCAAATAAGAAAGGGTCTGTATTTTTTTTTTTTTTTTTTTTTGCGAGAGGGAGAGAAAGAGAGAGCGGGGGAGAGGCAGAGAGAGAGGGAGAGAAAGAATCTTAATCAGGCTCCACACCCAGCATGGAGCCCCATGTGGGGCTCCATCTCACGACCCTGAGATCATGACCCAAGCCAAAATTCAAGAGTCGGACGCTGAATCAACTGAGCCACCAGGCGCCCCAAGGATCTATATTGATTAAAGTTCTTTGGCTGCAAACAACAGAAACTGACTCGAGCTAATCTGAACAATAAAAAAGAAATTCTGGGAAGTACATGGGCAAATTCACAAAAATTAAAGAAAAGCTGAACTTTAGACCTTAGAACAGTCAGAAATAAAAGCAGCTGGGGCAATCTTAATAGCAAGACTATGGGACAGTCACCTCAGGTCATTCCTCCAACCACCTTCCATTCTTGTGTCAATCTGTTTAAAGTTTAAATTCCTGAAGAGACTATCTGATTGGCCTACATTTTCATGTGCCATGTGCATGCACACAATAGTGCACCCATGCATGCACATGCTAAGAGAGAACCTATTTGAATTGGAAGTCTCAGCAAGAGTTGCTTGCAGTGTGGGAGGAGTCCTTATTACCAGAAGAGAAAGGATCCAGAGCAGGCAGAAACAGTGGATGTCCACTGAAGGGTCCCAGACCAGGAGTTCTGCAACAAGACTAAGAGGGCAGATGGCTTTCCGGGAGCTACCTGGAAAGTTTGTAAGAGCTACTGGTTATTCAGAGTTGAAAGGAAACCCATGCAAGCAAGTACTCAGTAATGAGAGAGGCTCATGAACCCGATATTCAGGACAGGACTGACAGATATAAAGCCTGGACAGTGTGACAAAATTTCACGTCAGCCAGGATCATCTCAAGTATTTTCTGCAATGGTGGGTTTCATCCAGAACCTGGTTTCCAGCCTGGTGCTTCCAGAGAGAGCAATAGAGTGGGATATGAGCTGTGTAGGAGTTGGGTAATTGAAAAGAATAGTAAGCCTTGCCAATGACAAGATAAAAAGTTGAAACAATTAGTTCTGCCCTTGGAGAGTAGGTGGGCCCGTAGCCAAACAGGAAGTATCTCTGGGAGCCTCTGTTGTGCCCCAATGTACAGTAACAGATTCAAACATACACACACACACACACACCCCACCCTGAGGTAAAACCGGGGAATAAACACTGTTGTCTTCAATCTCTCCCTACCTCTCTTCAAAGACTTAGTGTCCTGGGCTTTCAAACTGTCCTCCCCCATGCTTCTTTTATATATTAACAAATTCATACACAAGGTGGTATGCTTTTGCATTTTAAAACCTACTAGCTTTTCGTCCAACTATGGAATAAAATATATTAAAACATCATGAAAAGAACATTTTATTTGGTGTCAGGAGACTAGGTTTCATGAATCTAGGATGGACACAATATTAAGCTTATCTCCTTTCCACTCTCCATTACCACAGACAAGATGAGGAACAGTGTTCTCTCATCTTTCCCTCACCTTGGCCACTGTCCTCCCTTAGGCCCGATGCTGGTCCTAAGCTCTCTACCTTACAGCTAAATCACATCCATCTTTTAGGTCTGGCCCAAGTGAAGTCAGTGAGGCATAAAGGAAAGGATCACACTGCCCCAGGTCAAACCCCTGCTCTACCAGTGATGAGCTGGAAAACCTTAGACAAATTACTTTGCCTCTCTGATGCTCTGTTTCATGATCTGTAAAATGGAGGTAAGCGTACCTCTCTTTCAAGAAGTCCACGAAATAGCTGATGTAGAAAGAAATGCCCACAGTACACACCTGATAGCTATTATCATTACCTCTTCCATAAAGTTTTCCCTGACCAACCCTTTCCAGAGCAAACTCTCATTTCTCTCCATACCTTTGGTGCAAATTCCCTGTATCATTTAGATAGTCATCAAGTGCTCTGGGCTGATAAAATGTTACCTTTCTTCTGACACCTATATCAAAAATTGTCCCCAATGTACTCTTAAAAAAAAAAAAAAACCCCACCTTATTTGACAATGTATGATCTTGTGTGCTCCTTTTCCAGGAAATGTCCTGCTAACTCAACTCCCCCATCATCATTAAGTCCTATGACTTAGCAGCATGAGTAAGATGTTCAGAAAAGACTATTTTGAGTAAAAAGTTTATACTACACCCTATTATATCCAAATCTGTGCTCATTTTCCTTTTCTATTTAATCCAGAAATGATTTTCATGCAGATAGGCTTAATTTCTGAACCTAAAGACAAGCCCCATTTCCTTACCCTCAGAGTTAGTCACTTCTCTTTTTCTGCTATTAATCCTATCTGCACCGTCCACAGCCTGGCAGTCCTGTGTCCTAGTTGTTCACGTCATCCTCAGTTGTGCTCAGCATCGGGACACGTTAACCTAGGAAAGACACAAACGTGGGTGGGAACAAGAGCCAGGCTTTGTTAGAAACTCTGCCCACTCCTCCCCTTTCACACCTCCCCTTTCACACCTCCCCAGGCACCATAGCCCTCTAAAGAGTTATTGGATTTGGGTCTCATTTCAGTCAATTTCATCAAAAGTCCAGCAAGAGCTGCTTCATTTGAGTACAAATGCAGAAAGTGAGGAAGTTTAGAGCCCTACTACCAATTCAAGAAGTTCAAGCCAGAGACACAATCTGGCTTTAGTGGAAGAGATAAAAGGGATGGTTGATGGCTTCCCTGGGTGGGAGAGAAATGAAGGCTGAAAGCTGTTTCTGCTGAGTATGCTCGTTGTCAGGTGTCTGCAAACAGGTACCTAAAAATTGAGCGAGATCAAAGGACTCATCAAAGACCCATTCATCAAAGCTGGAACTCCATGCAGTCTGTGTTAGAAACCATGTCTTCTATCCACACCCAGGAGATAGTCTTCAGTTCTGCTTATTGGTGTAAATCAA
Source organism: Mirounga leonina (assembly GCF_011800145.1). Classification (NCBI taxonomy): domain Eukaryota; kingdom Metazoa; phylum Chordata; class Mammalia; order Carnivora; family Phocidae; genus Mirounga; species Mirounga leonina. The sequence goes on along the minus strand of NW_023270825.1, from coordinate 33,863,496 downwards.
ATAATACCCAAAATGGCGAAGGGAGAAAAAGATAAATGCCAGGAACAGCAAGGTCTCTGAGAGCTTTATGGCCTTTTGAGACTCTTAAGAAAATCTCTACCTCCTTATTCCTTTTTTACTAGCAAGACTCTTGCTAGCACCAAAAACAGATTTATAGTTCTTACTATTTGTAAAAGGTAATGCCCTGAATGCCGGCAACTAGATCCAAACTCTGTTCTGTGGGCTTACATTCAGAAGAGATAAACCACTGAGATATCAATGACCCTCGGGAGCGAGTATGCACATGTGTATTTACAGATGTTTTCTGTAAAAGACACAAAGACCCTCGGGAGTGAGTATGCACATGTGTATTTACAGATGTTTTCTTGCTTTCCCCACCACACTACAGGAGAGTGGTGAGCTATGCACCCAAAAGACTGCCTTGCCTGTAGTGGGTACTCCAAGAACTGGAAGAATTGTACTTTGTTTTAGCTACTTTTGAATGCTGGGTGTAAACAGACAGAGTTTGCCCTAGTCACAGATGATAAACAGGCAGAAAGGAAATGTCAGAGGCTACATCTATTCATGAGGAAGGACAAAACCATGACTGGCAGACAAACTTCCCACTGCATTTTCTTGCAAAGCAGAATGCATGCTATGAAGGATCAGGTTAGATACAGACTTATAGCTAACTCAGTATTGCAATTAAAGTTCATGCATGGCTTTCTCCACATCGTCTCCAAGGCCAAGTGCCAAGTGGAAAGGAACAACAGATGAAATGTTTCTCCATAAAAGTTCTTTGTGAGATAACAGATGATGACTTTTATAGACTCAAGGTTATGAACCCAGATGTAGTTTCCAATAAGAAGAGAAAAATAGAAATCAGTTTTAGACATTGCCAAGCATCGTGATGCCTTTGCCAGACAAGTCTTGTCTTAATTTCAAAAGCATTTGAGAAATGGGATGCTTCTCTATAGTGCAGTTTCCTAATATTTTTCACAGAACAAGACCAAATGTTGCAGAATTTGAGAGAACCAAAAATCATAGAGTCCAATTAAGGTTTCAGGTGAGAACTGTGTTCTCTCAAATGAAGTCTTTTCATGAGGAAACTGGAGCCTCAGCTCCTACAACATTTGGGGTTTGGCTACAATTAGCCTTGCTCTTCCTTATGGTTTCTGACCCTTTTCCAGGAAGTAACAGCTGAATGCAAAATTAGGATAAGAGCTTGGGGGCGGGGGGAGGGCCCGCAGTCACACCCAGAAGACTATTCCAGGGAGTAGTCTCTCCAGGAAATAAACCCATACACTTCAGTGACAACAGTGGGAAATGTCTCAACAGACTTGCTACATAGCCACCACCGGGGCGGGGTGTGGGGTGTCACTGCCTGTCAGACACACAGCTTTTACTTTGGTTTCTTAGGAAAATAGCACATGCCCTTTCTGCTTCCCACTGAGAGTGAATTACTCTTGCCTGCGCTCAAGCAGAGAGAGGCTGACTGGGCTGGGAGCACTCAGCTACAGCCTATTAAACTGAAGTTGCCTTTAAAGTTGGTTAATGACAAGAAAAACTGTTTCCATCTATCTATATATCCAAGTTCAGACACAGGAGAAAAAAGTTTGTGCAGAAAAATGCCTTCATTTTACAAATTTGAATGTTACTGACTTGACATCTAAAAACTCTTAAAATAAAAACCCATCTTGAAAATTATTAAATTTATATTCTATGATAATTTAAATGCATGCATGCTTGCTCACATACCCACAAACAAAATGACTTTCCTGGAGGTCAAACTCTACACAGCAAAATTGGGCAAAGGAGGCAACATACCTTTCCTCCCACTCTGTATCATTATCATTGGTGGTTAGCATTTACTCGGCACTGTGCTCCTGGCTGTTTTTCATAAGCATTCCTATCAACTGGCCCTCAGCGGTAACCTTCCCTTAGAAATGGGGTCAGAGAATGCTAGTTTGCACACAAGACAGAGGCCAAGGTATCTGCCCAGCATATCAAATCAAGAAACAATATCCAAGTATATACCTTTAAGACTGAAAATAAAGTATATAGCCATCATATTCCCAATCCCAGTTGTTAATCACCTAGGTCCTTTATTCCAAAAAAATTTTCAGGCCAAATGTGTAGCACTTTATTACACAATTCCTGATTATCTTTCTCTTTATTCACTACTGCAATCAGTTCTAGGTACTTCTAAGATGAATTTTCTGATATAAGATAATTTAATATAAAAAGACTACATCCTTGGAATTATCCTCCTATCTCTGAATCTTACAAAGCCTGATTTTGTTCTTTGTTTTAATATTCAAAGACCATACCCATATCTTAGTTGTCCAAGTCAACTGACCTAATTATTGCTGTCAATTTCAATTTTCGATAATTTCATATTATCCTTTGATGGAAAGTAGAAAACAGTGAAGAAAATGCAAAGTAAATTCAACGTCATGTGCCATGATTTGTCAACTGTAAAGCACTATACAAATGTTTGTTGGTGTTGACGACGAAGGGAAAGAGGAGAAGGAGGAGGAAGAGGAGGAGAAGGCAATCGTCACGTCCATAAAGAAGCACCAAGCTTCATTTCTGGTCCTTAGTTTCAATCACATAGACAATTAGCCTTGGCTAATCCTAAACTGGTTTTGAAAATGTTAGAGTTACAACATGGCTGGTGGCCTGATCTGGAAGTCTAAGCTTCTGACTGGATATAAGCTGACCATATAACACACGTATTTTGTTGGAATGAAAGGATCTCAATCATTTATCCCGTTTTTTATCTTGGAACTTATCAAATGGCAGCAAGATACATAATGTCATAAAATCTAACTGGAAACAACCTGGGACTAACTTGTTCTTTTCTCAGGCAAAGGACACTGAAAACATCTGGTTCCTTTTCAAAATCAGAACATAAAATAACCTGCAGTGATTTTAACTAGGCACAAAATGTGATCATTTTGAACTCAGATTGTAACCCACTAAAGATTTCCTATCTAAAGTTCCACAGCAACCATAAAAATGAGCACTAACTCACGTACTTTGGGCCTAAAGAAAATCAGACAATAAACTACGAATAGCTAACTGTGATTTCTTTGTTTGTGTTATTCCCATGTGTATCTGCACAGAGAGCCCATAGTAGCATGCAAAGAGTACCTTCACCCCATGCAGATGCCCTCCTTTCTGGTCCAACACCCATCCTACCATTACCTCCAAGTATTTATTTCCTTAACTCATGCTGCTGTCTCCCCACTATGCACCACCGCCACCACCTCCAGTCCTTGTTATCTAGCTCCAGCCAGTGACTCTGAATACTTGGATAGCTGTCTGGTCAACCAGCCACTCCTGAAACATGGGCCATAAGGCTGTGTCGTGTGCTGAAAGGGCCACAGACTCTGGAGTCAGACTGCCCGAGTTCAATCTCAACCTTTGCCAGTTTCTACCTATTTGACCTTGGGGTAAATGACTGAACCTCTCTGTGTCTCAGATTCCTCCTCTGTAAAACAGGCATGATAAAATTGCCTCCCCACAGGCTGTCCTAAGGATTGAATGAGTGAATATACGTAAAATGTGCATAGTAGTACCTAGAATATAGTAAGCTTTATACAAGTCTAAGATATTTTTCATTGTTAAGGGCAAATTTTGAACAACTTCACTGATGTCCTATTGCAGTCTGAAAAAAACAAAACAAAACAACTCTGCCTCTCTCTGGACAGGCAGCAAGTTCTCTGGACACCCTGTGCTCCCAATAATTCTCTGACCCTCGTTATACACTACAGATAGGACGACAGTCACCATGCCCTCTAGTGCAAGCACTCCCTGGATTCTATCCCTCTACCTCTCCTTCATACAACACCTAACCAATCCCTCTGGCCACCACCATTGACTCACAAAGGTCCCTAGAATGGACAGATTCAAGTGAAGTTTTGTTGGGCAATGGAGGAGTAGGATTGTTACTGTCAGTAAGAGAACTAAAGCAAAGTCTCTTGTCCAATCCTGCCTGAATACCCCAGAAAGTAAATATCCCAAAATCCCAACAGGTCTTTTCCTGGAAACACTTCCCCTTTAGCTCCATCCATTATACGATTCTACATAGACATCCTACCTGTCTCCTCCACCTTGGCAGAAACATCCATTCCCTAGCCAAACCCCGCTGTTTACTTAGCTACTGGATCTCCACTATCCCCATCAAGGCTTTTTCCTTCTCTGAAAAGCCCTAAACAGGCCCATTTCTCCCCAACTTTTCCTGCAGGTCGAAATTTAAAGTCACGTAGGAGGGGGAAGAAGGAGCTGCCAGCAGAGAAATTCTCTTAGGCAAGCTGGATTCCCACTTCACCTTACATTTCTGACCAGCCTGTTTCAGAGGGTCCTTACATCACATTTGCTGCTTGTGCTCTTTCCTTAGAAGGAGCCAGAAGGATGATAGCAGCCAGGAATAGTAAACACGGCAGGTCCAGTTTGAAAACTGACTTTAGGATGACATTTTTTTTCCAATGGCAAAGACTGGAGACAAGATATCAGCATGCAAAGTGCTAGCCCTTTTCCACTTATAAAAAATTTAATAACGCGGGGCGCCTGGGTGGCTCAGTCGTTAAGCGTCTGCCTTCGGCTTGGGTCATGATCCCAGGGTCCTGGGATCGAGCCCTGCATCGAGCTCCCTGCTTGGCAGGAAGCCTGCTTCTCCCTCTCCCACTCCCCCTGCTTGTGCTCCCTCTCTCACTGTGTCTCTCTCTGTCAAATAAAAAATTAAAATCTTTAAAAAAAAAAATTTAATAACGGGCTGCAAACCAATAACCTACCATATAGAATAAATTATGTTCTACCATGAGAAGGAAGTAGTAAATAAGTACATTTAACAATACGATCTTGGGACCCTCCAGGATCTGCAAAGTACCTCAGTGTAATTTTTTTAAATTTTAGGATTTAACAGCAATTACATCTTTAAAAAAATAATGTAAGCATTGTTATATACTGAATGTCTGTATCCCTCCCAAATTCATATGTTGACCCTAATGTGATGGTGTTTGGAAGTGGGGCCTTTGGGAGGTGATTAGGTCATGAGGGTGGAGCCCTCACGAAGGGATTAGTGCCCTTATAAAAGAGGCTCCAGAGAACTCCCTTGCCCCTTCTGCCATGTGAGGACACAGCACCAAGAAGTCAGCCCTCACTAGACACTGAATCTACTAGAACCTTGATCTTGGACTTCCCAGCCTCCAGAACTGTAAGAAATAAATGTTTGTTGTTTACAAGCCTCTCGGTCTATGGCATTTTTTTTACAGCAGCCAAAAAGGACTAAGACAAGCATATCCTGGATTATAGGCTTCTAAAGTCTCAAAATCCACTAAAGATTGAGATATCCATAAAAACAGTTCACTCCTGAACAAAAAATATGGAAAAAATGTATGAACTCTAGGTTAATAGATAGATAAGCAAATGGAAGCCAAGATAAAAGTGTCTTTGAATTGGTTTTGTCAATCCTTCTGTGAAAATTCTCAATTTTTTTTAGACCATGTCACTTTCCTGAGTCCTATCCATAATTTTTATGGGAAAGACAGGTTTCCCAACTCACAGTCACTTAAGTGATTCTGATAAGACCAGTTTCCAAGGCCCCATGTCTTTGTTTTATTGAGCTGAACTGAAGCTGATAACCCAGACTCGGTGTCAGCTCCACCTCTAATATACCTTGTAATCCCTCTGAGATTCAGTTTCCTACTTATGAAACTGAGATGATGATAGGAAAGAAAAGCTCTTTGTAAACTCTAAAGTAATACTTATATTCTAAGACAATGCATCGTTCCAGGGGCATGTATACTTTCTGAAAAGGCTACGAGGGCAAATACTCAACTTTCTGTACTTAATTTTGGTTTGAAGCTTCCCAATCCTTGATCCCTTAAATTATTTTAGTGAAAGATGCATCCCTCCCTCTGCTTGAATCCTTATAAATAATAGAAGGTTTTTAGTGATTTGTCAGGGGAAGGAATAGCTATTCCCACACACACATTTTGCAGAGCTGAAAAGCTGCACTGACAAAAAGAGAGGCCTAGCTTACAAGTGGGATTAAGCTATAGAACAAAAAGATGATGATTTCTTTCATCACAATTTCCATAATAAAGCTCTTCCCTTTTATTCATTAATTGACTCAATCATCTGTTCAACAAATATTGATGGCAATTATGGTCACTGGCACTATCCCAGCAGTGACAAAATCAAGGCCCTGCTCTCACGGAGTTTACATTCTAGTTGTGGGAGAGGGTGGAAACGGACAATAAATAAACATGCCAGGGGTGGTGCTACGTAGTATGAAGGAAAATACAGTAGGCTTAAGGAGCAGAGTAAAGGGAAGGAAAACTTCTTCTCTACCATCAAGGTAATCCAGCTGGACTAAGAATTAAATTTACATGAGACAGATTAACAGGAGAAAAAGCCAAAGTTTTATGTGTGCACGGAGGCCCAGTAATGAAATTGAGACCTAAAGAAATAACCAAAGTGGGCAGTTTTGATACTCTTTAGGCAGAGACAATAAATCTGTGAGGAACTGACAGGACAAAAAAAACCCTTAACTTTGGGAGCTTCAGCGAGTAAGGAATTCTCAACAGAATTTGGGCTGGGGTAGTAAATTAGTAAAACGTATTAAGGGTTATTGCAGGAAACAAACTGAGGGTTGCTGGAGTGGGGGGTGGGGTGGGAGGGATGGGGTGACTGGGTGATAGACACTGGGGAGGGTATGTGCTCTGGTAAGCGCTGTGAATTGTGCAAGACTGTTGAATCTCAGATCTGTACCTCTGAAACAAATAATGCAATATACGTTAAGAAAAAAAAAAGAAGAAGAAGATAGCAGGAGGGGAAGAATGAAGGGGGGGAAATTGGAGGGGTAGACAAACCATGAGAGACGATGGACTCTGAAAAGCAAACTGAGGGTTCTAGAGGGGAGGGGGTGGGGGGATGGGTTAGCCTGGTGGTGGGTATTGAGGAGGGCACGTTCTGCATGGAGCACTGGGTGTTATGCACAATGAATCATGGAACACTACATCAAAAACTAATGATGTAATGTATGGGGATTAACATAAGAATTAAAAAAAAAAAACGTAGCAAGGGTTGTTTATACAGCCTCTGGGCTCTAAATTTCCCCGCTCTGGGGATAAGGTGTCTACCTCCTGGTACAGAGAGGGTGCCTTTCACAGGGGGGATGCATTCCCTGCTTTCAGGAGGACAGAAGACGGTCTGAGTGTCCTTGCCTAGGCTGTCTTTTAAGTAACTTTTATCTAAAATAACCAATACACCAAAGTGGCACATTCTGGGACAGGCTGCTCTTGGCCCCTACAAGAGCACGATGGAGAGAGAAGGCGTCCAACAGGGTGGTTGTCATGCCTTTCTCATCAGGTGACACCGCCTCTGAGGCTTGAACACCGGGAGGCAGCCATCATTCAGATACCCCTGGGGGGCAGGATACCCCAGCCAGAGGGAAAAGTCAGGAAACCCGACAGGCTAGAGGGCTTTACTGCCCACCTACTCACCGACCTTTCTCCCACATTTTTCCTTAAGCTCTTCTTTCAAGCTTGTCTCCTAACTCAGGCAAACGGAAAGCGAAACCACCCCTCCAGCGAAAGCGTCCCCGCTGACAAGACCTCCGGCCGCCGGCCACACGGGTCACTCTGAGCTTAACCCCTAACTCGCGCCTGCGCAGACGGACCATGCAGCGACCTCGGGAATGACCGACAACTACCTTTACCTCATTATGAGACTACAATCTCCGCCCTTGGAGGAGGAGCACAAGCCTCATTTACATAACATACAATGTGGGTATAAGCATGTTCCTTAAGGCGCATGCGCGACCTCACGCCCTCCTTTACATATGTTCCCTGTCTAAATATTCATCCTAACCCTAAAAAAAAGGAACCCATCCCCCTTGCTCAGGGAAGTCACGGCTTTGGAAGCCATTCCCCGTGATGTCCTTATTTGCTGCAAATAAAGTTTTCTTTGTGCAACTACTCCACCTGGTGCAGTTTCTGACTCACCGAGGGGCAAACTGTTGTTTTGGTTTCAGGAGCAAGGGTGCTGGTGATGGCCCATGAGGTCGGAGAGGTGCAGAGGGACAGATGGTATGCAGTTTGCAGGCCATGGTAAGGATGTTGCTTTCTACTCAGAGAAGACATTATAGGTTTTAGTGCAGAGGAGTGATCTGATCTGGTTTATATTTTTAACAGATTTCTCCGTAGAGTGTATATTGGGGAAGGGGAGCAGAGGTAGAAGCAGGGAGAACAATTAGGAGGCTGATGGGATCTGCATGGTAGCAGTGCTGGTGGCAGAAGTGAGAATTCTGATTATATTCTGGGGTTTGCTAATAGACGGGGAGTGCAGCAAGTGAGAAAAGTGGGTCAAAGGCAAATACATCCACTGGAAGAATGGTCATGCCATTGCCTGAGAGGAGGAAGTCTACAAGAGGAGTAAATTTGATGGGAGGAAAGAGAATCAAGATTTGTTTTGGACATGGTAAGTTTGAGCCACCAGTTAGAAATCTAAATGGAGATGTTGGGGCTATTAAATATGCAAGATTGGGGACACCTGGGTGGCTCAGTCGGTTAAGTGTCCCACTCTTGATTTTGGCTCAGGTCATGATCTCAGGATCATGAGATCAAGCCTTGTATAGGGCTTGAGCTCAGTGAGGAGTCTACTTAAGATTCTCCCTCTCCCTCTCCCTCTGCCCCTCCCCCCACTGGCGCATAAGCATGCTCTCTCTTTTTCTCTCTCAAATAAATACATAAATCTTAAATATGAAAGGTTCAGTTTTGCCATCTGTAAAAAGTTCAGGAGAGAGATTTGAGCTAGTGATAGGAATTTGGGAGTCATGAGAGTAAGGTTGCCAGATATAGAAAGTAAAGTTACAGGACTAAATATTATTGGTTGTGTATCTGAAATCAAATTTAACTGGGAATCGTGTATTTTATCGGTCATTCCTGTGGGCGGCGCTGGCTGAAATCACATAGGAAGTTAGTGTGAAAGAGGAGAGAAAAGTGGCCCATGGATTGAGCCCCCGGGCATTGTGATGTTAAGAGATCAGAAAGAGGAGCCTGAGCCAGAGAAAGGACGAGAAGGAAAACCCGGAAGCATGCTGTTCTAGAAACCAAGAGAAGAAAGTGTCATAAGAAGGAAAGAGTGATCAGCTGCGTCAGTTGCAACTAATAGCACTAGATTTGACAATGGAGATGGCATGGGGGAAGGAATGGCAGATTGGAGTGGGTTCCAGAAAAAACAGGAGAAGATAAACTAGTGAGGACAAGAACATACACAATTACTTTGAGTTTTATTGTAATGGGGAGCATATAAATGGGTAACAGCTGGAAGGTAATTTGGGGTCCAAGGAGGTATTTTTTTAAAGATGAGATAGTGGTCAGCAGCCATGACAGGTGAGTGAAGTGGCATCCTGTCCCCAGAGTGGAGTTAAAAAGAAAACCACAGGCCCAAGGTGGCACTACTTGGGCCAGGCTGTCACCAAACCAGGGCGTAGTACCTAACTGCAGCTTCTGCCTGTGTCCAGAATAAGTCTTAACGTGCCAATCAGGAATTTTCTGGTAAGTACCAATGAGGTAATCTGTCACATGGGCCTTCTCCATCCCCCACCCCCACAAGGAAGGATGAGGACATTTGTATAATAAGACCCTCTGCCCTTCCTTCTGTGGGAAGGTGATCTTACCTGAAACAACACTTTTCTTTTGCTCATAACTTCCTTGCCCCACCATCCTTCTTATAAAAACCTTCCATTTTGTACAACTCCTCAGAGCTCCCCTCTATTTGCTAGATGGGATGCTGCCCCATTCATGAATCATTTAATAAATCAATGAGATCCTCAAATTTATGCAATTGAATTTTGGTTTTTTGTGTTTTGTTTTTTTCAAAAGCAGGCTCCACGCCAGGCGTGGAGCTCACACGGGGAAGGGGTCAGGGGGGCTGGGGGGCTTGGACTCACAACCCTGAGATCAAGACCTGAGCTGAGATCAAGAGTCAGACACTTAACTGATTGAGCCACCCAGGCAGCCCTTGAATTTTGTTTTTTAACAGTGTCCATGCACTTGACACTGAGAAGCTGGTACTTGCCTGGTATGCAAGCATAGAGCTTTGGCACCCAGTTTGGTATGGAAGAGCCACAGTGGGTCCTAGACCAGGAATATCCAAGGTGTGCTCAGTGTGACACTGAGTTTGACTTTATCCCTGCAAAATGCTACTGTCTATGGGGTGGGAAATACTTCTACATGTCAATCCTCTGCCCTGGGGGTTTTGGGTAGACCCTGTGTGGCTGAGCACCAAGGGTGCTGCTACCTATGACTTCCAGAAAAGCTGACATCTGAAACTATGGTTTGTCTTATTTTCAGCAGAGATCTCGTTTCTGGATAGAAACAGGCATTATGGAACTAAAATTGCAAATATTTTTACTGCTCAGATGCTTAGGGCTTCAGAGAGCCAGCACAAGATGGCAGGCATGTCCTTGGAGTATTCCGTGACGGGGGCAGAGGATGCGACCCAGATGAAGGCGCAGCTGGGGGAGACTAGACGTCCAGCAGAAGGTAGTCAGTAGCGGGGCTGGCAGCCATTTATAGGTCAGCCATTTGCCTCCAGGAATCACGGGACCAGAAACTCCTGCAGTGTGAGATGAGAGGCACCAACGAGTCTACTGACCAGGGCTGTCAGAGCCGATCTGGCACCATACACCTGCCCCCTGTATACTCACAGGTGATGAATCCTTCCAGTGCTGAGAAATACAGCTCAACCATTTGGAGAAACAGAAGTGTTCAGATTCCTTAGACAATATGTGCACAATTTATTGATGCTCTAAACAGCTTCATGTTTAAGAATTGTGTATTATTTCCCTAGTACTTTCTTGGGAGTGGGAGAGTCTAAGCCATACCACTTCTAAACTAATTGTAACATTACTTGTGTCAAAGTCATAGGACTTGCTAAGTTTACTAGGAGTTTGTGGCCCATAAACATTCATTTCATTAATTCCTCCACAAAAAACCTGATAATAACTCCTATTTTTGCTCTATGTTGGAGTCTTTCCAGTTTTAAATATGACAATTAACAGGTTTGCTTTAGCGTATTTTATAGAATGTCTATTTACTGTGTCACTAATTTGGGACTTTGAAAAAATGTTTTATGCTTCGCTAAGGGAAAGGAGCCAGCTTCATGTTTTGTACCTTTTCACATAATGTTTTCCCTTATTAAAATGACCAGACAGCAATTTGTTTACAAAAGCTTGTGATTAACGCCTATATTAAAAATTTTTTTAAGATGAAATATTGCACACTTGTGTGCAGATGGTAATGATTAAGCAAGGAGGAAGCGACTGATCATGCACGAGGAAATATGAAATTGCAGAAGTGCTGTCCTTGAGTAAGCAAGGGTGGGGAATGTGGGGACTCTCGCACCCACATGCCACGGCTGCCCTACAGGGGGTACGAGGATGGTTTGCCCATGGAGAGAACAGTTAAGAGTTGGTTCGTGGGCACAGATTCAGCTAGGTTATGAGTTTGGGTGGTTAGAGCATGAGGAATTTCTCTTCTGGTTGTTTGTATCCTCTCAGTGAAATAAGCAATCAGGTCATGAGCTGAGAGTGAGGAGTAGGGAGGGGCATTGGAGGTTGGAGAGGAGAGAAGAAGGGATGAGATGATGGTCTAGGAGAGAGGAAATGAATTCGGGGAAATGCTGCAAGATTAGCTGGCCACACAATCCACTTGAGGTTTGTGGTAATTACTTCAAAGTAGGGTGATGGAGGCAGAAAGGGGCAGAGGCACTGAAGATGTACACAGGGAATTAAGTAAAGACATGAGGGGAGGTGATGATCAGTGCAAAGGTGATGGGGTCAATGGACTGCAGGTGAAGTGGAACAGCTATGAAGTCCAAGGACTACAGGGAATGAGCTGGAAAAATAGAAAATGGCGATAGGATATCAGAAAGTTTGAAGTTGCGATTGTGAAGGGGTGTTTTTCCATAAACATTCTCACCGCGTGCCATCATTTCTTTTTTTTTTCTTTAAAGATTTTATTTATTTTTTTTTAGAGAGCGAGCGAGAGGGAAACAGCATGAGAGGGGAGAGGGTCAGAGGGAGAAGCAGGCTCCCCGCCAAGCCGGGAGCCCGATGTGGGACTCGATCCCAGGACCCTGGGATCATGACCTGAGCCGAAGGCAGATGCTTAACCATCTGAGCCACCCAGGCACCCTCATTTCTAAGGTTCAAACATCAAACATCAGTTTGATGTTGCCGAAGAATAGTGCCCAATCCCCCCAATAATTCTGAAGTGGAATAAAACTGTTCAGATGTGATTTTAACCAGAACAGACTAAAACCAAGGCCTGATGAAAAAGCATCTTTCCATCACACTGATGATGTAGAGAAAACATAAAAAGAGGCATGTAGCTGGTAGAAGCTGAGAGGAAGAACACAAGAAATAGTTGTCTCTGACATTTAAGCAAGCCTGATGCTGGGTGGTTTCAGATTTATATGATTGATAAATAATACAAGATTCCCTGTATAGGACAAATCCAAGTGAAAAATAACCAATTGAGAAAAGAGGTATGTGGTTAGTAATCTCAACAAGAAAGGCTGAGCTATTCTGAAATCCAAGATATCAAGTGACGATTTTTCATTTGTAAAATTGTACCCTTGGCAATTAAGTTGCTTTCCAACTGCCTTTCTCTCTCTCTCTCTCTTTCTCTCACTCTCTCTCCGTCTCTCTCTCTCCCCTGTTGCTCTCTCTCTGAAAAGCCTTAATGGATTTACATCTCTATCCAAGTAATCTGAGGTTCCACCTTTTAGGAAAGAAAAGTTTAAATTACCTTTTATTTTAGGAGGGGAATGGTTCTTGTATTTTAGAAAATTTTTTAAAACTTTTCTATTTTCCTTCTAATTCAAACATTCCAGGGGCACCTGGGTGGCTCAGTCAGTTAAGCGTCCAACCCTTGATTTCAACTCAGATATGATCTCAGGGTCATGGGATCGAGCCCCATGTTGGGCTCTGCACTCAGCATGGAGTCTGCTTAAGATTCTCTCTAACCCTCTCCCTCTGCCCCTCTCACCACACACCCCAGCTCGCTCTAAATAAACAAACAAACAAACAAACAAACATTCCAGCAAAATTCTTCCTAGCATCTGGCATCTGGCAGTTCCAAGCAGTGGAGTATTTCTTGGAGAAGGGATGTGGGGCAGGAATTGCTATGCTTTTCCATGGGAGTAATCTGATTTCAAAAGTGAAAAAAAAATCCATCCACTTTTTTTACACTAAAAATTAAACATTTTGACATTCATATTTAGCAGAAAAAGTGCAAATGGTTAATAAAATATAAAAAGATGTTCAATATCACTAGCATTTAACTCACCTAGTGTTTATTATGTATCAGGCACTGCTCTAAGCATCAGGCACTATTCGTAAAATTTTTACAAATATTAACTCAATTAATCCCAATAATAATCTTATTTGACAGGTACTATTATTTTTCCCGTTTTCAATGGGAACAATGAAACTGAGTCACAGAGAAGTTCTGGAACTTGCTAAATTCACACATGTAGTATGTACCACAGTTAGGTAGTGGGAGTCTAGGTCCATACCTTTAGACATTATGCCAGGGAAATGCAAATTCAGGAAAGATACTATTTTCTATCCAGCAGACTGCCAAACAAACATTTAAAAATTGGTAACATCAAGTGCTGGCAAGGAAGTAGTCAAATGAACAACCAAATATTGTTATACCCTTCTTAGAAGGCAATGTGGCAGTATTTACTAAAAATTCACAGTACACAAAACTCTTTATATAACAGTCCACTTTGAGGACTCTGGCCTACAGAAAAAAACAAACAAACAAACAAAAAACACCACATCAGTATATAAAGTTGTACGTGAAATTTCAGCATTGTTTGTTGTTGGTGACAAAACTGGAAATACCCCAAATGTCCATCACAGGAGCTGTGGTTGAATAAATTATGTTACAGCCATTCTTTGGAATACTGTGCAGCTTTATATAAGACTTCCAACTATCTATTGATCCAGAGAAAGTTGTAGTAATGTGTACGATAAGATCCTACCGTTTTGGTATTTTTATGAGCATATTTAACAGTTACCTCAGGAAGTAGGATAGGGCCGAGGGGATGATTAACTTTTTCTATTATATTTCTGAATTGTTGGGCTTTTTATATAAGGCTGTATTGCCTTTGCAATTTAAAAATCCAGGTTAGAAATAATTATAAATGTAAATGTGATGATCAGCCTAGACATGTTTTATATTTTCAACTCCACAAAGGAAATTATATAAACGATACGGCTTTTCAAATCAGATGTGAAAGACTTAGATTCATATTTATGGACACCTTTTATGTGCAGGCATTGCACATAGTTCTCAGAAATTACAGAATAAACATTAATTTTCTTTAATGGGCTTTTCTAGCAATAGAAAGCAAAAGGAACAGTTTGCTCATTCTTTGTCTAATAGTCTAACTAGCCAGTGGAGAGGAATATCATTTAAAAAAAATCAGTGTATGATCTACAATCTCCATTTATATTCCTTCAGTTTCACACTCAAGTTGGAGAGAGAATCCACGTTTGAGAAGGAAATAGAGGGGCTGGGGGTGTTGAAAGGTTTTTAAATTCCTTTCTTCTTTGATAAAGGGGATTAGACGGACATTTCTTGGGCTTCATTTCCTTCTGTCCATGCTCTACACTGTGCAGGACTCGAAGAGGTAAAGTTGGAATCTGGAACAGTGGCTGGAAATGACAGGGCCTGGGGACAATGGTAAGGATTCAGCCAGCGTCTTCTGATTTCTGGTTGTGTGAAACACAGGCCCTTCCTGGCCGGCGAAATTTGAAGTGCTGCTGCCATCTGCAGGGGGTCCCCATTGTCCTATGTGAGTAAAGTCCCAAGTGAATCAGATCCCCTCTCATGACCCTCTCCAGGAGCTCTGAGTTGCCACTAGAAAACAGGCTTTCCAGGTGCCTGCTGCAAGAAAGGTAATTTGTCCTAAAACGTAGGACAGTTACCTAATAAGGCAGCATTCAGTGTGTATGTTTAATGTTGTGAAATGGTAAATTTCTCCCTCTGAGAGGCAATAGGAAGTGAGTTAAGATTTAGGGGCCAAGAAAGGCTGTGACTGAGAAGTAAGCCACGGCTAGAAAACAGCGGGGAGGGGAGTAAGTGATAGCATTTTGGATGCACCTGCTGGCTCTGAAGACCATTGAATCAGTCTCCCGGAGGACCACAGGCTCAGTTTCCACTGCTAACATCAAGTTTAGAGAACATTTGATCAAGAACGTGTGGGCTTCCATTTTTACTTGATTTACTGAGTGCTTTGTTCATTAATTCTGAGCCTCTCTTCTCTGATTTCTTGAGTTATGGGTAATTGATAGGAAAGGCCAAATTGTCTAACAGCACAAAGCTTCACTTCTTTCCCAGAAATAATTCTACTCCACTATGATGTGAAGAAAAATTAATCAAGCCCCAAAACAAAAATAGTTCTATGACACAGTCTTTCTTCGTGATGGTTAGAGGTGTCTACAAATGGTCTGGGGAGTCCAGGAGAACATGAATATCCGTGGTGGCTCCCAGGAGGGCAGTGGTCCAATCTTCAGGCCATGATACCACAATATTGTCTGCAAACTCTGAGAGACTAAAGTTTTCATACAGCTCACTTAACACTTTCTTTTTTTTGTTTGTTTATTCATCATTTTAAGCAATCTGAATGATGGCCTTATGGGTCCATTTTTGCTCTTGGTTGACATTATTAAAAGCAGAGTCAATCCCTTTCAACGTACCTTTAGGAAAATTTTAAAATCATTTTAGGAGATATCCAAGTTCCCTTCCAGCACAAATCTGGCAATTAAAAAGTGTGTACAGAAAGAGAGGATTATAACACAACCCTGACGGATGTTAGGTCATTCGCATGACACTTCAAAAGTTTCACTCTATCTGGGAAACTGACCTTGTCTTATGAAATTTTGCACTGGAGTTATTAATTTCTTTGGCAAATACTTTATAAGGCTCATTTATATGCTCTGTATTCTGCGAGGCACTTTTTATATGTTATCTCTTCATTCTTCACAATGATTCTGTGAAGGACATACGATCCCCTTTAGCAGACGAGGAACCCAAAATACAGATAGTTCAGCTAACCTGCAGATAGTGACCTAGAACTGGAATCCAGGTTGCGCCTTCCTTTTAGGCTGACGCTGCTTGAGCAAGAGCGTCACCAAAGCAGCGTTTGCAGGGTTCTTTCGTGCACACTATGATTATGAAACAGTCATTCAATGAACATTTGACTCTTTGCTACAATCAAGGCATTGTGAATTTTATTAATATAGCACTAAGAGGAAAAAATAAGTCAGGCCTAAAATTAGACTATAAAACAAGCAAAAGTTATAAAAATGGAAGCGATGACTCAAAGCATATTGAGCTATTTGTGTTCCCTGCCCCTGGGGGCATTGCTGACTTCCGAGTGGAAGGAGAACAAATGAGCAGATCACACACAGGAGAAATCTTATAACCTTAAGATAATTTTGAACCCATCCACAAGGCCACAGAGGAAAAAGAAAATTGGGGTTAAAACTTAAGACATATCAATATACATCTAAGCACAATTTGGCAGCTGGGCCAAGTTGTAGATTACAATTTTTATTTCTACTTTGCTTCCTCTCCCTCTTACATCTGACCATTCAAGCCTTGAAATGAGAAAACAAATGATCCCCTGCAAAATGTACCCCATCTTGTTTTGTGTGTAATGTTGTTACTATTTCTGAATCCCAGAGCCTAGAGCATTAATTCAATGTTAGGGCAAATCTGGCCACGTTCAATTTCACTGCACTTGCTACTCTGTCTGTTCTTCCTACAGAGCTCGAAATGTCCTCGACTCGGAAGTTAAACAGTGAAGCCACCATCTCAGCCCAGTGCCCTCAGAAGCCTCTGGTGCCGCGACGTAGACGCTTGCAGCGTAATGAACCACGGTTTAGTGTGTTGCTAAATGAGGTTGCAAAGAGTGAACCATCACTAATAGCATCAGCCTTTCACTCGAGGAAAGGGGTTCTTCAATCACTTGCCAGGCTTCACCTGAAGGACAAAAGCGCCCCCAGACCTTCACATTTGGGTAAACTGGGAGCTCTTAAAGGAGGAGATCTGACTCTGCCTGCTGATCTGATTTTCTGCTCTAGCAGTCATCATTAATATTAATGCTAAATTAGAAGGAGAGACATGGGGGTCCTCAGGCAGAAAGTCAGCACAAAAGGCTTAACATGAATGATCCAGGATGCATGGGCCACACTTAGTGCTCATAATGATGAAAACTTGACAGACAAATGCTCCCCAGATTCAGCCTAAAAGCAGTGAAATCACTAGTCCTGTAATGACAACACATGTACTACAAATGAAAAGTTGAGAAAATTATTTGGATTTCTGTCTAGGGATGTACCCCCACACTCAAAGAAACCTTCTAACCTAGAACTGCTCAGGATATTTGTCATGATGTAAACTGCCACAGACATTATGAGTATTCATTTTTTTCCTGCCACCTCAACCTTAGCATGTCTAGAATACCATCTACAGCACACCCAGCCTCCTCCTAAGAGCACTTGATACCTCAACTATCCCAGTGTCTCTGGCTTCAAACAGTAGGATCTCCCCTAGCCCCTCCCTTGGCCCCTACCTTCAACGTCATCAGGTCTTCCTTAGTGAGGTCCATCTCATCATCCTTCCATCTGCCTTTCTCCTTGTCCAAACTCTCACTGTTGCACTTCTGGTCCCACACTGACTTGACCCTGAAAGGTAGCAGAAAATGCCAGCCCAAATTTGCCACTTTGGTATGTTGGTTATTTTGAGCTATAGGCACTTAAAAACCAGCAAATGCAAAGAGAGGCTTACTCTGAACTCCTGTCATCTTCCAAAAGGAACTCACGTATCATCAATCCCTTCCCCAAGAGTTTCAGCATCCAGGGAAGATGGACTTTTATCACAGGAAATGAGACTAGAAGTCCACACCACACCCAGACAAACTTTGTCACAAACCATCATATCCCCCATCTATTCTTTTTTTTTTTTTTTAAGATTTTATTTATTTGACAGAGAGGGAGAGAGAAGAGCAGGGGGAGAGGAAGAAACAGGCCCTCTGCAGAGCAGAGAGCCCAATACGGGACTCAATCCCAGGACCCTGAGATTATGACCTGAGCAGAAGGCAGACGCTTAACCGACTGAGCCACCCAGGCGTCCCGCCCATCTATTCTTCTAAGAGCCCATTCATCTCCCTTTACTCTCCCCTAAGAGGCCTACATAACCCACCCCTCCCCAATGCCTTTCCCTACTAAGATGGTGTGTAATCCTGAATTCTAAGCCACCTCCAAGAATTACTCAGTTTTCCTGGGTATCTCTCATGTGTACATGAGGTATACATGTTAATAAGCTGTTTTTCTCTTGTCAATCTACATTTTATTGCAGGCATCTCAGCTAGGAACTCAAAAGGGTAGAGGGAAAATTATTTTCATCCCACAACTCCTGTCCTGGCCTTGCGGCATCCTTCCCCCTTCCAGCACAGATTAATTTTCCTAACGGGCCACACTCCCCCATGCAAACCTCATCTGTGGTTCCCAATTCTTCAGAGTAAAGTTCTGGCTCCTCAGCCTTGAATACTAGGCTCCATGATCATCCCAGCAGAGGGCTTCAAATCTTCCCTCTGTGCCCACACTGCTTCAATCAGACCAGCCTCTCTTCTCATCCCTGCAACAGGCTACATGCACTATTATTCTGGCCATTCTGTCTGCCTCTTCTCTCATATAAATCCTACTTCTTTTAAAAAACTCAGGTTACATGAACTACCACCACCCTCCCAGTAGGCCTCCCCAGTTCATCCTTCTGTGTTTTTTTTTCTTCTCAACACTATTTCTTTATTTTTATCACTATTTCCCAAAAGGATGTACAGCTAATCCTGCAGAGATTACCGAGTATGTCACTCATTTCTCTCTCTGTCAAATAAATAAAATCTTTAAAAAAAAAAGAAGAAGAAGAATAGATGGGGGATATGATGGTTTGTGACAAAGTTTGTCTGGGTGTGGTGTGGACTACCGCTTTCCATAATAATAGTAGATAACATATGTAGTACTTACTAATACCAGGCTCTGTATAGTGCTTTACATATATTTAGCTATTTTAAACTCACAACAACCCTATGAAGCAGGTACTATTATTATCCCGTTTTACAAATCAGACACTGAGCGCTTATGCAACTTACCCAAGAAGCCAAGCTAAAGAACTGCATGGTCAGGATGTTGACCCAGGCACTCGAGTTCCAGAGATATGTTTTTTACTACCTTCTGATAGATAATATCTTATTATTCATTATTTGCACCTGCTCCTATCTTCCCAACCAGGTTAAGGGAAGAGTTAGTTCTTTACAGTTTGCTTAAAGTAGTCTTAAATTATTTCTGCAAATAAAAGGTGGGAGGTAAATACGTTTTCTTACACACCAGTCTCCCTGTAAACCTATGACCAGACCTTATAAAGATTCTTTGAATCATGTATGAGTCTGGAAAATCTGACTTTATAGAATGTATGAATTCTAGTAACAGAGGCTATAAAGTGAAGCCATATCCCACCTCCTCATATACACACCAATTTCTAATATATTAAAAAGTATTTTCTCAGGGAGAACAATTCCTAAGAAAATAATTCTCAAATGCATTAAATACAAAATAATTATTGTTGAAGTTTT
Organism: Mirounga leonina; assembly: GCF_011800145.1. Taxonomy (NCBI): domain Eukaryota; kingdom Metazoa; phylum Chordata; class Mammalia; order Carnivora; family Phocidae; genus Mirounga; species Mirounga leonina. Next base: position 33,843,792 of record NW_023270825.1, on the reverse strand, counting down.
GGGGAGTGTAGTCAGACTGGTTGCCATATTATCCCAAAAAAAAGTTTTTTGCAGCATTTAGATCTTTTTTTTTTAAAGATTTTATTTATTTATTTGACAGAGAGAGACACGGTGAGAGAGTGAACACAAGCAGGGGGAGTGGGAGAGGGAGAAGCAGGCTTCCCGCCGAGCAGAGAGCCCGATGCGATGCGGAGCTCGATCCCAGGACTCTGGGATCATGGCCTGAGCCAAAGGCAGACACTTAACAACTGAACTACCCAGGCGCCCCAGTGATTGCTTTTCTTGTATTTCCCTGAAATATATTAATTTCTTCCAAGCTTATTCATTCCCCTCCTCAACCCTTCCTTCTCAAGCAGCTTCGTTCTCTTTGTTCATCTTTTTCTGGGCCATTCCATTGTCTACTGGAGTTAGCCTGTAATATCATATTTGCCAGCAGGTGCTGCCATTTGCCACAAGATTTGCAAATTTTCAAAATTCCCTAAATCTGAGACTCCAGATTGTATAAAATAGTACAGTGCCTAATTTATCAACTTGGCAGGTTTGAAATGCTATAAAATCAGTTACTTAAAATGAGTGATACTTGTAATGTGCTGCTCAGTTTTAATGAGCAGAGCTCCACGGCTCCATTAAGACAACAGGAGACCATATTGGGAAAACAAGCAGCAGGGATAGGAGGTTAAGAGAATAGCAGGAAAACCTACTTCTTGCCCACAGGATCCCAGTGGGGACACTATGTTCAGCAAACAATTGACTTCCTCACTGGCAAGGAAAAGGAACTCATCTTAGTGTCTTTCATATCTGTTCTTCCTTACAAGATCAGCCCTATATTATAACATCCTATAAATAATTACTTCGATAGCCTTACATCCTTTCTCTGCCCCCAAGCTCTTCCCCCTCCAGACCATCCTGTGCATTGCTGGAATAATCTTAAAATGATACTTTCTTAAAAACCTTGTGATGCCCAAGTCAAGGCAAACCCTCTTCAGTGTGACATACCAAGCCCTCTAATCCAGCCTGAAGTTATCTGTCCAACCTTACTTCCTATGCTCAGATTCTCCACTTTGACCAGGCAGGGGCTTTTATTCTTCCCCACAGATTAAACTCCTTCCCATTGGTACCTTTGTACCTGCTAATCCTCTGATCCACACACCTGAAACGCCCTCCTTCTTCTCTTAACTCCTTAGTCAACGCTACGGCTATATTAATTTCCCAGGAGTGATTAAGTGCATGGAATATTGCTGGTTAGCATAATTCCTACTCCCAGCATCTGAAATAAAAGACAAGCACTCTGTACCGGAACAATATTAATGAAATACAATGCTGTGTAAGACTTGTATACAGCGTTAAGTGAACAGACAACATAGAGATAATTCCTAGGGGACCTCAGTCAGCACAAACTCTTCTACTTGCCCACGGTTATTTTGCATTCCCAGCTGAAATGTGATTTTGAAGGAACCTCCTCACCTTCTTAGGACTTGTTTTGACTGCGTGAGCAGAATCTCAGAGGTAACTGGGAGAACCCCCTGCTCTATTTTAAGTACCATCTTTCCTCTCTGCCAGCACAACCCACATTTTCTTACTCTCCTGCCTTCCTGAAAGTCATAGGCCATGCTTATGTTGTCGTCCGCCCCCACTACTCTGGACTTAAGACACACAAATCCTGATGTCCGCTGGGATCACCAGAAGGAAGGCTGGCACCATAATGTTCCCCTTTTCAACATTTTCACATGTTGGCCAGAGTCACTTCCCAACTGCAGTCAGTCCTCCAAGGGCCTCTCTACCCACTCAGTCAGCCAACCACTGTCTCTTCTATGATACATCTCTAATTGACTATTTGGGGATGACATACGTTCTATTTAGAATCAGAAATCAAAGACTTAGATTCAAGTTCTAGCTCTGCTACTTCCTAGCGGATGTATTCGAACCTCTTTGTGCGGAGGTAAAATGGAAATGATCATTTCTATAAGGTCAAGAAGTGAGGAAAAGGAAAGAACGGACATGAGGCCTGTTGAATACTATATAGCGCTATACACAAGTAAAATGCCTTCTCTTTCTACATTCACTCAGTAGCAGTCACATAGTTCACCTCATGAGGCAGACACAATATGAACGAAGCTAAAATCCTGGCAAGAAGGAGGAGCTCTCCGGTTCATTGTTTCTTAGCATCATTAAGCTGTAGAAATAAAAATTGGTCCACCAGCTCTATCTGAATGCCATCTAGTGGATGCAAAGTTCTTGTGATAAGAACAGAACTGCAAATACAAGGCATGAGCCTCTGCCGGGTTTGTCAACAAGGCACAAGGTAAGTCTTAGCCTTAGCAGGAGACAAATTAGTGGCCACCTACGATAAAGAATTCTGGGTAAGGTCCTGGTTCTTAGTGACCCACCCCCTACGCCCCAGATCCCCCTAAATTTCATTATTAGAGCTTCATTTTTTTAAGCACTAAAGGGTGTTTATTCTTCAAATATCCTTTATTAAAATTAAAAGCCTATGAGCAATAACCCCTTAAATCCGTTTCATCTCACACCTTAGCAGAGTTTAGCAGAAGGTAAAGAAGTAAAGAAGTAAAGGTTGTACTAGAAATCAAGAAGGGCAGGGAAGAGTTGGAGCCTTGGAGAGCCATGAGAACATCGAAAAGGAGACCAGAGGGACCAAAGACAAACTCCAGACTCACCCTACTTTTGCTTTAGCCAGGCCTTGTTGATACACATTGTTTGCTTGATTTTTTCTTTGTGTATCCTGCAGCTTACAGTCAGCCTCAGTGAATGATGAAGCCTACATTCAAGCAAAAGTGGAAAGAATGTGTATTTTTTAAGTTTCAAATATAGCTCTGAAGCCAACTCTGCACACACGGAGGCTGGGAGCGGGGAGGGGGGCGGTGGGACGGGGAGGAGGAGGCAGGCAAGAGGACCAAGCCGCTGGGGCTTCCCATCAGCAGTGCTGGCTTGGCAGCATGCCACTGGAGGTGTGCCTCTTTGGCCACATATCGGAGCCCCGCGTAGCTGTGTCTGCTCCTCCTCAACGTGCTTCCTTTTCTATCTACAGTATTTAGAAAGATGAGAGACAACGCTGCGAAGAACACAAAGGCTTTTGCAAACCGTCTCTGGCTTCATATTCAAAGCTGTCGCTATCAGGGTTGGATTTAGCAACTTGGCATTCGTTTGATAGGACCACCCCTGTTGGTGGCCATCTGGAGTCTTTTGGAGAATTTTTTAAAGAGGCACACTGCCTGGAGAGCATTTTGTATTGGAGAAAGCCCTGGTGTTCAATTCAGGAAGCCTGGGTTTGAACCCACCGGCAGGAGCTAAGTGACCTTGGGCCACCCAATGCACTTCCTTGAACCTCTATTTCTTCATCAGTTAAGTGAATTGACAATTCCTTGCAAGATTTAATTATCTAGGGCAGAGCTTCCCAAAGTGGTCTCTAGACCTGCAGCATGAGCATCGCCTGGAAACTCAGTAGAAATGCACACTCTCATCCCCCACCTAGGCCTCCTGAAACAGACAGTCTGGGAGTAGGGTCCAGCAATTTGTGTTTAAGAAACCCTCCAGGTAATTCTGACACACAGTCTCCTGTGAGAACCACTGCTGTAGGATCCTATTACTCTCTTTCTCTTTCCTCTCTGGGTGTGCCTGACTTGCACACTGACTTGCAGTTGGTCAAAGGTATACTGGAGGCCAAAGGAAGCATTCAGTTGCAAAAGCAGGCTGACCAGGCAGCTGAACAGATCCCAATCAGGGTGCGGACAGGGACGAAGGGGGAGAACCCTTCATCTCTTCCCCCAGACCCTTCCATGGCCAAAGTTCCAGAAAACTCTGAGACTGTCTTCAAAACAGACTTTTTGGCCGTGTTCTTGTAGCATATTTCGACGTCAAAAGTAGCAAGAGCAAAAACAGGAGCTGTTAATGATGCCAACCTCTCTTTTGACTATTTTTGTCTCTAAACCCCATAGATACATGTCATTAGTGCTGGGCAAGGAAAATTACTTTCTTCATTTTAGTTTTTTTGTTTTTCCTTCTACCTTTCCTGACAGCGTTTTGTTTCCTCTAAGTTATCAGGGACAACCTGCAAGTGTTGTGCTGGGTTCCACCAGGGAACTGTGGTTTCCTAGCAACAGCCGGGGCCTGCTGGGCCATTCTCTGAGTCACCAGCTCCGGGCAGCTCCTGATAAGCCAAGCTGCTTACAGAAGAACACTCTGTGGACCCCAGACAGGAGTCTGCCTGCACATGCCTCCTTCACAGGATCTATAAGGGATAGACAATCAAAAGGATCTAAAGAATGACATAAATATGGCGCTCTTTTTTTCTAAGCTAAATGGATCTTGCTTCTTGATTATTCTATGGGGTGTTGAAGAAGGAAAGAAAAGAGGGAAGGAAGGAAAAGCAGGGAGAGAAAGAAAGGAAGGGAGGGAGGAAAGAAATGTTTTTAACAAACATCTCTGAGCATCTACAGTGTATCCTTTAGCTACATACCGAAGATGCAAAATCAAATAAGATGTAGTCTGTGACCTCCAGAAGCTTATGGTCTAATAGGGGAGACAGTTCAGTATCCCATCATGATAGATGTCATACAGAAGACTACTCTTTCCAGGCCTGGGCATAACTGCAGGGCCTCATAAGCCATAAAAAGATCTCTTTCAATTTTGTAATGTTTGTATTTCCCTATAAAATCTTTCCTATCATTGAGATTGTCAAACGTATTAGGATTAAGTCATGTATAGAATGGCTCTTACAATGTGTTTAATCTCTGTATCTGTGATTGTATTAACTTTCTTATTCTTAATGCTGGGTATTTGGGTCTTTTCTCACTTTTTTGTGTACTAAGTCCAAGTGTTTGTCTCTTTTATTGATCTTTTTGAAATAGACTGTATTGATTCCACTTTTCTTTTAAATGTATTGATTTCTGTTTTTTGTTTTTATTGATTTCCCTTCTCTTGCTTTCCTACAGTTATATTTGTTTTTTTATGTTCTCTTGAGTTGAAGCCATAATTGAATCCATTTATTTTCATTTTTCTTGTTTATTAATAAAAGCACTTAAAGCTGCAAATATCTCTGATTTCAGGTTTGACTGCTGCCATATGTCTTAATATGAACTCTTGTTGAATGTGCTTATTTACATTTGTCTGCTTGATCTATCACAGGGACTAAAGTCCCCCTCTAGGACTATGGCTCTTGTTATATTTCTAAGAGGTTTGATAAATATATTGGATGCCATGCTGTCTAGCACTTAAAGTTTCAGTGATTCCTTCATGTTTGTTATGGATTGCACCTATCAACAATAAAAAAAAAAAAAAGAAAGAAAGAAAGAAAAGAAAAGAAAAGAAAGGAAAACCCTTCATCTCATTTAATGGCCTGAGCCTTGAATTCTACCTCATCTGATATTAATGTTGTCACCCCTGATTTACTTTTACTGTCTATACCTTCCTTTACTTTAACATAGAAGAGTGTCTTGTATTTTCAACTCTATGTGTTTGGTCCTGGACCTGTTTTCCCTCTGATTTATTTCTCTTTCTCTTACTCAGCGCTGCCTCACAGTGGGGCCCCTACAGATTGTCAGCTGGCTCCCAGCTGGGTTTGGCCAATAGTAGAAACCAGTGGGAAAAAGAGATAAGCCAGGGGATTCCTCTCCCCCTGCCTCTCATGTGTTATTTTCTGCAACAGCTACCCGCTCCTCTCTAGCTCCAGCTCCTGCTGAATAGGCCCATCCTGTTTCTAGCTTCTGCCAAGTGACACCAGGAAATCTGCCTTCTCCCTTTGTCTTTCTACCAGGAAGTGGGTAGCAGCTTCCTGAGGTTGCTAATCTCTGGGCTGCCTCACTGTCCCCTGTTTAACTTTTCTCTTCCATCTCCTGTGTAACCATTTTTTTCCATTAAGTTCTCTCTCTGGTAAATATTTAGGTGGTTTCTATTTTGTTAAGTGAGCCTTGATATACCCACTCTTTTTTTTTTTATTTTATTATGTTAATCACCCACTCTTTTTATTTTAGTATGAAATTTAACCTATTCATTTTTGCAGCCAATACTGTGGGTTGACTTCCTTAATACCCATTCCAAACCCCTTTGTCCTTGTCTTCCTCTAGTATAAAGGCTGCAAAGCCAAAAACTAAGCTCTCCTGCAGCAAGCAAGCCCGTGTGGTACCATGAGACATAAATAGAAATATACTGAAGATTTGAGGAAAGTGTTTTTTTCAAATACCTGTATTTGGTATTTAGTACAGGGATTGCCCTTTTCTTCTCTAGCCCTTCTTAATTCCTGTCTGGACAGTGGATCTGATGGCTGGAGCTTTCGCAGCCATTATGAAACTATCAGGAAAAGACAAATAGAAACAGAGTACACCGAGCCCTGACACCCTTGAGCAACTGAACCTATATCAGCAACCTCCAGACTTCCTGCTACAAAAGAAGGGAAAAAAAGATTATTTGTTGAAACTACTAATTGTAGATTATCTGTCATTCTCAGTAGGGTGCAATTTCTAACTCAGTATTTCCCAAAAGGATGTAATTGGCATTTGGGGCTAGCCAATTCTTTTTGTGTAGGTGTAGACCTGCAAATTGCAAGATATTAGCATCCTCAGCCCCAGGTGCTAAATACCAGTAGCACTATTCAAATATTGTGCAAATCAAAGTCTCCTGCCATACATTTGCAAATACCTTTGTAAGGGATAGAGTCGCATCCTCTCCAAAAAAACAATGTGCATACACAGCACATGCATAAAATTTTCTTTTGCTTTTTTAATCATTACAGAAGTTACATGGATCTACTCTCTCTCCCACTAGAACTTATCAGTCTTCTGACGGAATCATTGTTGTAAGGACATGAGGTTAGATATTTATTACACTTTTGGGGGAGTGTGAAAGGTTTTAAAAATAAAGTACAAGAATAATATAACAAACACCCATGTATCCACTATTCAGAAATTACAAATGTTAACATTCTGTCACTTTGCTTCAGATTTTTTCAAATAAAAGAAGTAAAACATTATGAAATTGAAGTCCTTTATTCTAATCCACAATCTCAAAACTCTCCTGCTCCTCTTCCCCAGAGGTAATCACTATTGTGAATTTGGCATGTTTCCACTTAGTTCTTGCTTCTTACTGTGTACATAGGCATACACAATTCATATTAATGTGGGTGTAGTTTGAATGCCTGTTAAATATACACACATGCTAGCATGCTGTACATACCATTCTGGAATTTACTCTTTCACTAACTGTAAGTTTTTGATATTTAGTTAAAACACAAATGTAGTTCACAAATTTTATCTGATGTGTACTATTCAAGTGTATGAATTAATCAAAGTACATTTATCTATTCCTTTTTGATGGACAATTGTTTCCAATTTTTCATTATTATAAGCAATACCTCATGGACATCCTTGCAAGAGTTCATGGGGGCACACTTACAAGAGCTTCTTCAAGGTACGTACCTAGTAGTGGACTTACTGAATCATAGGGTATGCACATTTTTAACTTTGCTTGATATTCCCAAATTCTCCAAAGTATTACTACTAATTTCAAGTCCCACCAATTGACTAAGAGAGTTCCTGTTTCCCCATAGGTCACCCACACTTGTTTTTGTCAGACATATCGATCTTTGGCAATTAGATTGATGGATGGGAATTGGTATGTCTTGCTATTTTAATTTGCAATTTTCCTGATTATTCTTTAGATGGAGCATCTTTTGGGGAGGGGCATTTGGCTCTTATCTCCTTCAAATTGACATAAGTTCTGTTTTTGTTTCATCCTTCTCTCCAATAGTATTTTTATTTTTGATGCATGGGAGTTATAAATTCTGATTACAGACATTTTGCAGACTTTTCATTCATCCATTAAGCACCTACAATATGCCAGGCACTATTCTAAGCCTGCGGGTAGAATAGTAAACAAATCAGACAAAATTTATATACTCACAGAGCTTCTATTTATTTCCTCCTTCTTCCTCCACACTCCCAAGTTTTTATCTAAATAAGCCCTCTTTTTAGATCCAGATTATTATCATTTTTAATATCTTTGCTAAATTTCATATGTTAACAGCAATTATTTACACACTAATTCTAAATTTTACTGGTTTCATTTCTTGCAAAAAGTTCTGTGATGCTCTGGCTTCCTCCAATTTGAATTACTGATTTTGATTTTTTTTTTTTTCTTGATTTGCTATAGGACTTCTTCAAGGAATTTTTCTCAGGAAGAGGAATATGTTATGAGTTCTTGAATGTCTGAGAATAGATTTTTCTATTGCCTTCACACATAAACCAAATAAGAAATTCTTGGACAATAATCTTTCCCTTCGAAATTCTATATATGTTATTCCCTGTCTTCCAGCAGTTAGTATGATGGAAAAGTAGTATTTTCCCCTTTCTAGATAATTTGTTTTGTTTTGTTTGTTTGTTGTTTTTCCTGAGTGCAAGAAGGAACCTGCACTGAGTTCTAGTGTAGGAGTCTGTACACTATTTTACCTCATTCCTGGTAAGTCCTTTCCGTCTAAAACTCAAATATTTCTTTAAGTTTAGCATTTTTTCCTACTATTTCCTTATTGTTACCATTTCTGTAATTGCTCTCTTTTTGGTATTTTTATTATACCTATATTGGGTTTGTTGGAGTTATCCCCTGTACATCTTTCCTTTATACGCTTTATCATTAAATTTGTATATTTCCTCTGCATTCTAGGAGAATTTCTCAACCTAACCATTTAATTCACCAATTTAATTTACTGCAGGATTCAATTTTCTCTATTCTACCTTTATTTAAAATTTTAGTTTAAGGATTATATTTCTGATCATATGGCAATACTTTCTAACCTCAGATTGTTCAGTTTTCATAAATGGAGTGTCTTCTCTAACCTTGTTCTGAGATATTAAAAGGAACTGGTGATTCACCTAAGTCTTTTCTTTTTCTGATTTCTTGGAATAAGTCTATTCAGAGGAGTCATTTCCCTTGATTGCTCTGACTGTCCTCCCTTGTTTGAATAATTTGAATAACTGTTGATTAATTTCTCAGACCCAGGGGTTTTTCCCTATTTACCCATTCTTGCAGCTCCTTGATTGCTGCACGTTCTCTTTTGTCTTGCCTCCAGATTTTGCATATGATGCAAAACCTCTGAATGAAACCTTCATCCTAGCATAATGCCTGGCACATAGTAAGTGTTCAACAAAAATCTGAATTTAACAAATGAATCTCTACATTTTTCCTCTCTGGGAATTTGAAAAATGTCTTATCAGAAACTGTACAGATCTCTATTCAAACTGTTCAGTTTCAGACAAATGAGGAGGGGAAATTTTCATATTTTTGTAGCTTTATTTCTGCAAGATTGGCTGCCTAGGTTATACCCAGAAGTTAGGAAAGAGCATCTGCAAGAAAATTTATTTGCTTAGCCCATCGTGCTTAGTAGATGCTTTTCTGCATTTGGTGTGGTCCCCCAAGCCAGCCCCTTCTCTGACTGGCATAGCTTTCTTTAGTACAAACCTGGTCTGATGATGCCTCCATTTTACTTGACATGGCAGATCATAGCAAGGGTGGAGTCAAGATCTAACTTCCTGAGGTCATTTGTAGGATTCTGACATAACCCACATTTTCTTGAGCACCTGTTGGTCTGAGCTTGGGGATTATCTGGGACTCTGCTGAAGGAATCTACCTGCTTACTTTCCAGGTAAAATCTTTCCTTCATATGTGTTAAATTGTATCTGGGTCAGTACTTCCCTAAATCCATTTTTAAAGTTTTCAATCAAGCTTGTATTTGTTTCTTAGGGGTGTTGTAACAAATTGTCACAAACTGAGTGACTTAAAATAATAGAAGTTCATTCTCTTACAGTTCTGAAGCCTAGAAGTCCACAATTAAGGTTTTGACAGGGCCATGCTCCCTCTGAATTTTCTATGGAAGAATCTTTCCTTGCCTTTCTTTAGCTTCTGCCAGTTTTCAGCAATCCTTGGTATTCCTTGGCTCACAACTGCACCACTCCAATCTCTGCCTCCATCATTTCATGACCCTCTTTCCTGTATATTTTGTTCCAAATATCCCTCTTCTTACAAATGCACCAATCACTGGATTAGAGCCCACCCTAATCCATTATGACTTCATCTTAGTTTGACCACATCTACAAAGACCCTCTTTTCAAATAAGGTCACATTTGTAGGTGCTGGGGGTTAGGAATTGAACATATCATTTTGAGGGATACAAGTCAACTCCCATCAAAGCTTTTAAAAACAATTAAGAAAACAAGAGTCTTAGTAAAACCCTAGATCCAGTTTTATATAAACTGTATCTTATAAAATTTTCTTAAAGTTTCTGGCCTCAGGTTGCTTCATTTTCTGTTTTCCAGCTCTGCTATGGATGTTTTCTAATATTTCTTTGGTCATTTCAAATGGAAATTGAGTGGAAAGAAGGAGAGTTAGATGTGCAAATCACTATCTTAAATCACTATCTTAAAGTGGAATAATGTTATCTCACAAACCTTATCAACATTCATTTATTGATAAATATTAAATGAGATTAGTAATGGGCACTAGGCAGAAGAGTGGTACTGTGGCTTTCAGTTATTAGCTAAATACAGATAAAATGACCAACAACGTCAAAAACCTCTGCCCTGATAGTTTACTGAGCAACAGCTCAAGGCGAACTCTACCTTCAACTAAAGAGTAGTTTTCCTCCAGAGAACATGCTTATGTGCCTAGCTTAGAAAATATCTAAGGGTGTTTCTCAAAAATTTTCTAAAGTCAGTAAAAATAGAAAGGTAATGTGCAGTGACATTTTCTCATTCTTTCTGCTGAAGAGAGAAGGGAAGCCCTGAGGCATAGGTTAAACTGTGGGAGCACTGTAGAGTGGGCAGCAGGGATGAGGCAGATGACTGGAGGTGGGGAGAAGAGTCTTCTCTGTGCCCACACCTCACCGGGCACTGTTGGTAGACTTATTTAATGTTCACACAAGCCTGCAAGGTGAGTGGTATTCATTCTGTTTTTACAAATGAGGGACCTGCTCCAAGGGATTAGTTTGCCCAAGGTCATATAAACATGAAACAGTGGAAGCCAGGGAGTGCAGAAGTGCTGGGTGGGGCAGTGAGGCAGGGACCACATACCTCAAACACAGCTCTGAAATCAGACACACTTCTTCCAGCCTTGCCTCTGCTGAGTACCAGCCAACTGAGCAGCTTTGGGCAAGTCACCAATCTTCTCTGAGCCTCAGTCAGCTCATCTGCACAATGGGAATAATGCCTACCTTGATGGGGTTAAACCAGATGAAAATAGGTGATACCTGTTTCAAAAGAACCTTAGTTCTCTTCGCCCACTTTTTTCAACCTAGAAGGGGAAACGCCCCCAAGGTGATCCCCACCCACCTAACTTTGTTGTATTAACAATACTTTGTCTTTTCATTTCAAAATGCTTTCACGTGCACTATCCTAGTTGATCCTGGTTAGGAAAGTCTAACACCCATTCCACTGCCCCATCAGATGAAGAAACAGTCTCAGAAGCCTTGAGAAATCTTCCCAAGGTCACAGAGCTCCAGCTGGAACTGGGCTCCAGATCACCCGATTTCCAGTTACAGCTACACCTAGTGGAACAGTCCTGCAGCATCGCATTTGCTGAATTACAAAGTGCTGTAGCTGTACATCTAAGCCAAAAGCTGTAATAAGCTGCTATAACAGTAATTTGGGGTTGAGTTTTTGTTGACCTGTTAGCTGTCCACCCTGACTGAGGCATCAACTATCTCACCCATTCTGTGTATAATGCGGGACTTCAGTAAAGAGCCGGGTGGGACCATCCATCAGTGTCACCTACTGTGTGTGGGGGTCCTCTTGGAGGCAGGAGTGGGGGAGAAGCAACACTGCCCACAGTCCGTGAGCTGGGAAGCAGCTTCACATAACATTTGAATTGCTATGCCCTGGGTACTCAGCTACCTAACTCCACCTTTCAGATAGAGCCTTATGTAGGAAATAGAAATGAAGACCCCTGTCCCCTTAACCCTACAAATAAAACAAAAAATGATTGTAAATTATTATAGATAATATGGAGTAAATAAAAATTATGTGAAAGGCTTGCTATTATTATTTACCTTCCACATTCAGATTTCTACATCCACTGCTTAATATCTCTATGTCACATACACACATACACGCACAGAGTCTAACTCAGGTTCAAGTTTGATGGTGTACATTTATTTTGACTTGCACAGAAAACAAGGCAAATGTTAAATCCTTCTCCCCATTTGGATCCAAATCAATAATTTTTGAGAGTCTTAATACTGGGAGGCAAGATCCAGAGTAACACTCAGTTAAAATGTTGCCCAACCGGCCTCATTCCCATTTCAATATCTTAAGCTCCTGATTGTTAAACCTTCTGTGGTGGGAATCCTTTGCTTACTATTCCCCTCATGAGCAGCCTGCACGATTAGCTGCTCAAACGTGAGCCATGCCTTATGCCAAGGTGAGCTCAGGCTATTGCACACATTACGCAGACTCTGCATATAAGGGGAATAAATCTCAATGACCCTAAAGTCTTTCCCTCATAATCAGTTTCCTTTCCTATAACTGCATCTCTCTGAGGACTGTCTGGGGTTTTACTGTAACAAATAAGTTAATGTAGGAGAGGAAACAGATGGGCTTGACTGCATTCTGGGATTTTTATAAAGCAACTCATTTTGGAAAGTGTAAGTGAGATTTTGTCTACAAATTCCCCAGAGGCATGAATAAAGAATGGGAATTTGGGTCCCAAAATAACAAGGAAGGACAATAATTATGGTTTCAACCCACAAGTGGCCTGGGAATCCAATCAGCAGCACTGAGGTTCCAAATGCTAGTTCCAGGATGGTTGCTAACTCACTTCATGATGTTGCACATGTCGGTTAACAGCTCCACACTGGGTTAGAGTTTCCATTTGGCTCACAGATTTGATGTAAGAAATACCTATTCTAAGTGGACATGTTACCTTTCACTAGCCACTGAAAGAATTTTGTGCTGTGTCTTAGAGAAAAGTTCAAGGCTCAGTTCAATTTAAAAGTAACAAATTGTCATCAACTGCCCACTTCCAAGATTCAGGACGATTCTAAAGGTGGTATGCTAGGGGTGAGGTCGGGAGTAGATAGGAAAGGAGAAATATCAAAAGTACCAGACCACCCCTTCTTTTCTGAGAACTGTCCCACAGTGAGCATCTGCATGGTTGTACCATGTGACCACTCTACTCCCACTCCACTGTCCACCTCAGCCCTCGAGCCGTACTGAACAGAGTAGAAATCTGCCCCGAAGGGAGCCCATCCTGAAGTAGAGATGGAGTAACCAGGCACTTCTTCCAGAAATTTGAAACTGAGAGGCAGTGGGCTTCATCATACGCTGCTGGTAGGATTGTGAAATGATGCAGCCACCGTGGAAAACAGAATGGCATTCCTCAAAAAGTTCAACATGGAATTTCTGTAGGACCCAGCAATCCTACTTGTAGGTATATGTTCAAGAAACTTGAAAACATACGTTTCCACAAAAACTCTCACACAAACGTTTGGAGTAGCGGTATTGATAATAGCCAAAAAGAAGAAACAACCCAAGTGTCCAACAGCAGACAGATGGCTAAGCAAAACTTAGTATATTCATAAACTAGAACACTATGTGGCTGTAAAAAGTAATGAAATGCTTTGACGCACTGCAACATGGATGAACTTTGAAAGCATTATGCTGAGTGAAAGAGGCAGACACAAAAGGCCATATATTATAGGAGAGGATTGCATTTACATGAAATGAGCAGAATAGGGAAATCCATAGAGACAGAAAGTAGATTTGTGGTTACTAGGAAATGGAGGGAGGGGATGTTTGGGACCAGCTGCTAATAGGTATGGGGTTTCTCTTTAAGGGGACAGAGATGTTCTGGAATTATATAGGAGTGATGGTTGCACAACAAAATGAATATCCTAAAAACCACCGAAGTGTACACTGTAAAACGATGAATCTTACGTTATATGAAGTATATGTCAATTTTTTAACAAATGCTATATTAAAAGAAAACTTATGCCCCTCATCATCCCACCAAGAAGTTAAAAGCACTTTCCAGGTTTCTTGGGGCATCATATGAAAATGGAAATACCCTCAAGTACCAAATACCTGATTTTACTGAAGAAAAGGAGAGTTCATTTTTACTTGGTCGGCACGCTTTCACTTGAAAAGCCATGACGCCCAAACATAGCAGAAACTTAGAGTAACAAATGTCTAACCCAAGGGACAGAGGGCAAGGAGGGCATAGCACATGCTGGGTTCATGTGACTCCTCAGTCAGTGCTTGAAGGAAGCTGAAGCCCAGCAACTGCAAGCTGCCCAGAGAGCTCCTCTCAAGTTCTCTTCCCCCACCCTGCTTACCCTGAGGGTATTCTTATTTCCCACTAAAGGCCTAAATGGTAAATGTTGGAGAAGACACTCCATCAAATATAGCAGAGAGGGTTGGACCATTCCAAAGTCCGTCTTTTTTTTTTTTTTTTTCAATCACCTACATAAGAATTTAGCTTTTCTCCCAAAGTATAAAATAATGTGATATATGACAGGAGACAGGCTTGGTGGGCACCCTCCCTAATAGCATCCATGAAAATTAACTTTCATTGATTTGCCATTAAAATTCTACATCCGGAACTACTTTGTATAATGATTTACTGGGTAAGGTTGATTTTGAGTCATGAGCTGGCAGGTGCATAGGTACAAATATAGAAGAGAATGCATTCCTTTTAAGGATGCTGGGAGGTGCCTAAACTCAGCATCACTATTAACCCCAAGGCTCCTGAAGATTGGAATCTCTACATCTTCCGGAGACGTAGCCTACAGAAACTAGTGCTTGCAAAATCAGGATGTTGCCTGTGAGGTCACTGGACCTTGGCCTAAATCTAATTTGAATAATTACATTTTGTTCCATCCTGAGTCAGTAGAGGCCCCTGATTAATAATCAGCACTTGGTACATGCCAGTGAAGTGTTTGCTGCTATAAATAGACAGAGTTAACAATCTAATTAACTATAGGAACTGGCAAGATGAACACTCCATTCAGGGAGAAAGATAGATGACAATATTTTTAAGGTCTGTGAGACCTGAGCTGTCCCTGACCCTAATCCATTAACAGTTACTGTCAAAGGTCACTCTGTTAATTCTCATTTTTAAAAACCCCTTCCAAAAGCTGCCACCTTTTCTTCCTGGGGGCAGGCATTTCAGCAATAAATATTCTATAATGATATGATAGAACCTTGAGGCACCTTTGGATGAAATGTGGCTGGAGAAGAATATGTCACGGTCATTCTAAAACTCTACCCATCAATAATCCATAGCCCTTGGACTTGGCTGTCCTCAGTGACCAAGCTCCTACCTCTGGTGGCCATGCAAGAACAATTATGCCATTGTTCTTTGCACAAGTGTTTGGCTCTTGTGGAATTTCTTTGAGGCTTTCTTCTACCCAGTCATAATAAAATCAAATCCAGTATAGGGTCTCCTGCGCAAAGAATGTGTTCTATTAAGCGATTTATAATCTGAAGTTCACAATCTGATTTCCATCTGGGAGCATCCGAATTTAGTCTACTATTGAATTAAAATGAGCATTTTGCTGACAGTAGCATTTCCATCTTTTTTTTTCCCCTCTCATATTTTATTAACAATGATGTGTCTCCTTGCCTTGTTCTGATCCCCAACAGAGGATCCATGACCCCTAGAGTATTAAGCCAGCTAAGCTGTGATTTCACTGTGGAGCCAATCTCTGGCACTTACAGACGGTCTTAAAGATAGGATCGTGGTTGTTCACAAATAATCTACATGCAGATAGCATCCTGGTGGCGATTAGCCCGGGACCTGGGGTCCATCTCCACATTTGACCTTGAATTGTATATTTCTCTCTTTTCTTACTGTCAAACCTCTCTCCTGAGCGGTGCTTTTCTATTGTGTTGGGCCTCTGCCTTCACTGCTGTGTCAAATGCCACCAAGAGTGTCCTAATGACAAAATCTCTTTTCCATAGTTTTGTTGAAGCATCTGCCATCACCCAACACCTTTTACATTCCATCTTTACATTCTATCTAGTTCTCTCTTCCCTTAGTTCAATTAACATTCTTTTGGTTTGCTCTAACCTTGGTGATAGGGTTGCCAGATTTAGCAAATAAAACTACAGGACATCCAGTTAACTTTGATCTCAGATAAATATGCATGGGGCATATTTATACTGAAATGTTCTTTGTTGTTTATCTGAAATTCAAATCTAACTGTGCATCCTGTATTTTATCTGGCAACTCTACTTGGTGATGATATTGCTTTGCCACTTTCTATTCAGGCTTTAGTCTTTGTTCTTGCTATTTCCTTTCTCTTCACTTGCCCCTCTCCGAATTTATCTGTTTTACTAGGCTCAACCATCATATCGCTTCTAGATCACCTCTCTCCTTCCTCTGAGCTCCTTAAACATATCCAGCAATTTAATAAGCTTCCTTGTCACATGTATTTCTTCTATTGTCTTAAATTATTATTCGAATCTTTGGTGTGTTTATTATTTATCACTTACACTTGATTTTAAATTCCTGGAGGCCAGAATTCCTCTTTGTATCCCAAGGCCTGCAGCATAGCTTCCGTGGACAGGTTGCCAACAAATGTGTAAAATTCCAACCCCGGGTTTATATTCATCAAATTAATCCCTTTCATTTTTATACAATGCTGCCTGGAAATCCTACCACTATGTTTCCTTAATCCATTCACTCTCCCACTCTCCTGGGATGTTCACACCTCTTCATAATTCCAGCTCGTCCCCCTCACTCGTAGCTGATGGTCTTGCTTCCTACTTTGCTGAGAAAAGAGAAGCAGTTAGAGAAAACTTCCACATGCTCTCCCTTGTATAACAAACACCAGCGTGTGTGCCCATATACCCCTCCTCCCCTCCTGTGACAATGAATCTGCTCGGTGATCCTTTCATAGCCGCTGACTCAAGGACATCACCTCAGCAGTGCTCCTTTCTCTCCCCTGTATTATCAAGTGCTCCTTTCTCTAGGATCTCTAGGATCATTACCATATGTTACCCTTAACATGCCCCCCTTCATAAGCAAGCAAACCAACCTCTCTCTCCCTTGACATCAAATTACTCTCCAACTACCACATGATTTTTCTGCTCCCTTTCCAGCAAAACTCTCCCAATTTGTATTTTCTGCCTCTGCTGCCTCTCCTACCATTTGCTCCTGAATCCACTGCAGTAAGGATTGGGTTCCACCTACACCTAAACTGTTTTGTCAAGGTTACCTATTAATTGCTTCCAAATTATCATATTAAATGAAAACAACTTAGTTTCACCTAACAACCAGTCAGCGGTATGTGAATTGAGTTCATTGCTTTAGCAATTGTCCCTCTTTTTTCTGTGTAATAGGTTTGGGGATGTTCTTGAACAGCAGCTTCCCTCAGCTTCTATATCACCACTCCCTTTTGGTTTTCCTCCTACCTTACTGGTGGGCTTCTTCCCTCAATGTCAGACTCATATGTCCATTTGTGAACACAATATCTCTTACTTGGAAGTTTGCAATGAACCTCAATACTAAGATGTCCAAAACTAAACTGGTTTCTCCACTCTTGCCCCAAACCTGCTTCCCCCACAGAATTCACCATCTTAATAACTCTTAAATCCACTCTTCCAGTTGCTCATATACAAAACCTTGGAGTCATCCTTGACACATCATTTTCTACCACACCCCACATCCAAGCAACTGCAAAATCCTGTCATTTCTACCCTCAAAATATTTTCAGATCTGACCATTCTCACTACCTCCACCTCTTGCCTACATTATTGCACTTGGCAAACATTCAACAAATATTTTTGCGTCCATAAGTGAATGAATGTAACTGTATACTGTATACTTTAATACATTAACCTGTTCTCAGCTGAAGTGTTCCGAAAGAACTACATGTTTAAGTGTGAGAAAACAAAGGCTTATTCATTTCTTTATTCATTCAACAAATGCATAGACCATTCGCTATGAACCAAGAGTTTTCCTAAGCACATAGAAAGTGGAGAACAGAAAATCCTGCCACTAGTATTTAATAGCTGTGACGCCTTTGGCAAGTAAACATCTTCCCTAAATTTTGCATCGACTGGCAACATGAGATCAAAAAACTATCCACCTTGTAGGGTGATTGGGAAGAACAAGTAAGATAACATTTTTACCCGGATGTGCTTTGTAAACATTCCAGTGCTATGTAAATGTAAATCATTACTGACCCTCGTAACAACTGTATGAAGCAGACAGGGCAGTATTTTTTATAATAGTCCCATTTTTTAATTTAAAAAAATTTATAGAAGTTCAGTGATTTGCTCCCAAATCAGAGCTAGTTAGAAGCAGAGCTAGAGCTGTATCTCAGGTCTTCTGGCCTGTGTTCTAGATCTATGTTCTTAGTACTCTTCCTTCCAGACAATTCAATTTATGTTGTGGGGATTAATGGAATTATGTTTACAAAATCCTTCAAACACCTTTGGCAAAAGATCTATAGAAGTATCTGCATTCATTTCCTAGGGCTGCCATAACTATCACAAATTCAGTGGCTTAAAACAAGAGAAATGTATTCTCTCAAGCTCTGGAGGCTACAAGTCTGAAATCAAGGTGTCAGCAAGCCATGCTCCCTCTGAAAGCTTTAGGGAAGAATCTTTCCTTGACTCTTGCCAGCACGTTTGCCTGCAATCTTCGGCTTTCCTTGGCTTGTAGAAGCATCACTCCAATCTATTCCTCCATCATCACATGACTTTCTCCCTAACTCTCTGTGTATTTGTATCCAAATTCCCTCTTATCGTAAGGACACCAGTCATTGGATCAGGGCCCACCCTAATCCAGCAGGACCCCATCATAACTTTATTACATCTGCCAATGTAAGCCAAATTACATTTCCAAATGAGGCCACTTACTTACCCAGGTACTGGAGGTTAAAATTTGAACACCTTTTTGGGCAACATAATTTAACCCACAACAGTATTTAAAGGGCCTAGAAACATCTTTCAGAGAGCATGCCAGGGAGGAAGTTAACATCGTTGGAAGGTATGCATGTCCAAAGACAGTCCAGCTGGGCGTGGATCAGACACATGCCAGAGTTTCTCTTACAACTGACAAACAAACACAAAGAGAATCAACCTTAAAGGCATGGAATTGCCATCCTGGTGGGAACGGGTCTGGCAAAATGCCCTGGTTTCTCCGAGAGGCAGATTGATTCATAAAGTAATCTACCTTAATCAGCATTATATAATCCCACAAAAGGATGTACAATGGAAGCAGTGGTGCAAGGAGGGCAGAGCTCAGAAAGAAATCTTGCCCTAGGGGCGCCTGGGTGGCTCAGTTGGTTAAGCGACTGCCTTCGGCTCAGGTCATGATCCTGGAGTCCCGGGATCGAGTCCCGCATCGGGCTCCCTGCTCGGCAGGGAGTCTGCTTCTCCCTCTGACCCTCCTCCCTCTCATGCTCTCTGTCTCTCATTCTCTCTGTCTCAAATAAATAAATAAAATCTTTAAAAAAAAAAAAGAAATCTTGCCCTACACCGTTACCCCGCACTGTTGCATCGCTGGCACACCTTGCAGCCTTCTCTGCCTCTAACACCTTGCCCGGTCACTAACCCAGTTTAGTCAGATCTTCCAATGTTAAGGGAGGTTCTATATTTAGACAACGTTCCATGCTTGAGGATGAACTGGACTGGCTTTGGTGTCACACCTTAACATCGCTCTGTTCCTGCCCTTTGTGTTTGGTGGGGGAACCAGCAGCCTTCTCTGACATATTAACTTAGGGTGTTTTTAAAGCTAGAGAGACCCTGGAAACTCCTTTAATTTAACTCTTTCTTTTTACAGCATCCAAGCACAGACTTTAGAGCCACTACCTGGGTTGGAATCAGAGTCCCAACAATTTCTAGATGTGTGACTTCAGACCAGTTCCTTAAGCTCTCATGTTGCTCATCTGTAAAATGCAGGCAAGAGTAGTGGTATTTACCTGAATGGGTTATTAGGAGGATAAGTAGATCCACATAAAATACGTAAAGCAGTGCCTGGCACATGGCAAATAAAAAGGAAATTTTAACCACTACAATTTTCATTGTTTCAGGCAAGCACACGAAGGCTCAGAGACATAATGAGACCTGCCCAGGTTAACCAGCAATCCAGTATACATTCGAGGCTAGAATTGGTCTGCTGGGGCCATACCCTCTTATTTGGTCCACAGTTAGCACAGTAGCTCCTCTGAGGTAGGTAATAAAGGTAGAAACCACACCTCACCAGCTCTATGGCTCTGGATTTAAGGTGTTTCCCAGTTGACCTGTTTGTCACTGTGAAAATCGGGAGATGGGCCCAAGGGGGTGGGATAAAAGCAATGGCAGCAAGTTGGAATGGATGGTGTGAGAAACCACTTAGTGGCCGTTGTGTAGTCCAGCTGAAAAATCATTAAATGGGGAGGGAAGAAAGAATGGGAAAATGAAGTTTATTGAAAAATCATAATAAACAAAAATACAAGGACATGCAAATGAACAAATAAGTGTCTTCCAGGATAAAACCATGGTGGTAGACTCCAGGCGTGTGAGACGGGTTTGGTAAAAGCATGGGATCACGTCGGCCATTTAGAAGTTAAGAGGAGAGTAGAACTGCAAAGGTACCCAGGTGGAATCATATCCCGTTTCAGTAACTGATTGAATCATTTGAGGAATGCAAGGGGAAAACTGTAGGAGGATTTATTTTACTCAGCATCCAAACAATGGAGGGCTGACAAGCCCAAGAAAGCACCCGATCTTCACAGCATAGGAGAGCCCTGCATGGCATTGAAAAGCAGGGTATCTTGGGGACAAGTACAAATGAATTTTCCCCAGGGAAAAAAGGAAACTAACATTTTTTTTTTTTAATTTCTGAGCTCTAGACATTTCAATTCATCTAATCAAATTATAGGGCCCTGCATCAGTCCTCAAATGGTAAAGGGGTGAAGTGAGGGTATCTCCACTTTACAGAGAAGAGGAAGAATTGATAGAAACTGGTAGATAACTGGATGTAGAGATAAAGGGAAATGATGCTTTGAGGATGAAGCCCAGATGGAGGGCACTTTCCTGAGTTTGGAATTAGCAAAGCACTTCCATGTTCACTCCTCATTTTTCCAAAGTACCTTAAAAGACTGGTAAATACAATAGGAAATAAATTTGTTTTTCATACCTGCTGTCTTATTTAATCTTCAAACCGTCCTTGCTAGGTAGATTTATTCTTGTCTTTATTTTGCAGATAAAGGAATCAAGACTCAAAGATCACAAAACTCTGGTTTTCTGATACCACATTACAAGACTTTCAAGTCTATCAGGGTGATGATCTTGTGGGGAAGGAGAACCAAACATAGCAGTAACTGAGGAAGCCACACTCAGACCCTTTGGCTTCAAAATGCCATGTCCAACTGGCAAGACAAGGAGAACATTCTAACTTCACTTTGTTCATAGTTTGTCTAGGTTTGAAGCCCTTAGAATGTGGGCCTTTGGAAAATCCTGGAGCAAATTCATTCATTCATCCATCCAACCACTCATTTACACATTCAGAGATATTTCTGAGTGCCTGCTATGACCAGGCTGGTCTTGTTCTAAATGCTGGAGATACAGTCAAGGACAACACAGTCAAAATCCCAGTGCTTTGGTGTCTAGATGTGGAGACAGATAATGAACAAATAAGATATCTTCAGACTGTGTTACAGAGAAAGTAAATCTGAGGCAACTGGTACAGGGAATCCGAGCACGTATTCAGCATCATGAGAACACACCCTCATTTACATAGCATCTGAAAGTCTTGTGCAGGAAAGGAATCAGCCTTGCTGAGATCTGGGCAAAGCACTTTCCAGGCAGAGAAGAATAGATAAAGACCTGAGGCTGAGCCAAGTCAGAGCTGAGGGAGGACAAGAGGAGATGAGGCTGGAGAGGTAGGCAGGGAAAGTCTATGTAGGCATGCTCAGAAGTTTATATTTTATTCCAGTTTCAAAGGAAAACCAGTGGTGGGTTTCAGGCAAAAGAGTGATGGTATTTATTTTTATGTTTTTAAAAGATTCTTCTAGCTGCCATATGTAGAATGGATGAAATGGCAGCATGAATGACAGATGGGAAACCAGTTAGGAGAATATTCTGTATCCTACAATGAGAGATGATGTGGCTTGGATTAGGGTGAAAGCAGTGGAAATAGAAAGAAGTGAATAGACATGGCATATCCCATATTTTGAGCAGAAAGCTAATGGACTAGATGCAGAGGGTGGCCTAAAAAAGGGACTCAGGAAAAGATAAGTCACAGAGCTAAGTCCTTGCTGCCTATTCTGGTGAAAGAAAACACCTTTAAGCCTAGGCCATGAATGCAGTAAATCAGGACAACTGAGGCTATATATAGAATTAGGAAACGCTCAGGCTTTGGTGGCAAAACTATATTCAACTTCTAGTTTCATCACAAATAACTACGTAACTTTGGACAAATTTCCCTATATCTCTGAGCCTATATTTCTTCATTTATAGAATGGTGATATAAGTGCTTATTACCTAAGATCATTACTAGATAATTGATGGAAAACACTTAACACAGTAGTAGCATATAGTAAGTGCTCAATAAATGTTAGATTACCCTTATTATTCATTTTCATTAAGAAAATTTACAGGGAAACCAATTATCACTTGTTTGTTCTCCTCTGTGCTTAGCTTCTGGGTTTCTTGCTTCTTATCACACACATAATCACGCCACTCTCTTGGACCTGAAAGTAACATCTCTTTGCTTTGGGTCCACAAAAGAAAGGCAATTGATCACCCACTGTCTAGGTACTCACCTCATGCCAACAGACACAAGGTTTCTGAGTCTGCCCAGGCATCCTTGCCAGACATATCTGGCAGGTAGGACATTTTCACAGGCCACCCCTGGCCAACTCTCCTCAAACCAACTAGGATTTCCTTGAGTATACCTGGCATACTCAGAAGCACAACTCAAGTCTCAACACTACATAATACATTACAAAGCTGGGTTATTCATGAATGGAGTGATATTGCGATATAGTTGCATTAGTCATCTATCTGCTAGACAGCATCTTAAAAAATTGGGGGGGGGGGCACCTGGGTGGCTCAGTCAGTTAAGCGTCTGCCTTCAGCTCAGGTCATGATCCCAGGGTCCTGGAATTGAGTCCCATGTCAGGCTCCCTGCTCGGTGGGGAGCCTGCCTCTCCCTCTGCCCGCCACTCTCCCTGCTTGTGCTCTCTCTCTCACTCTCTCTCTCTCAAATAAATAAAATCAAAAAAAATTTTTTTCTTTAACCATGACCTATAGTTAGAAATATATCATGGCCCAGTAAACAGTGTGTAATGGAAACAAACCATCATGAAACAACCTTAATTTTTACCGCACGTGGTGCATTCTAAATATTTCCTCTTCTGTCCTCCCCCCCCCTTTTGTTTCAAATTCTGATCACAGCCCATTAAATGATTTCATGACCTACTAATAGGTCATGACTCACAGTTTGAAAAGCTATGCTGGAAGGCCACAGCAAATTGTTTTATAGCTGAGTATATATTTATTTCTCTAAACCTCCTTTCTCAGAAAGTGTCTGTTTCTCTAGTTTCACCCTGTGTAGTTTGCTATGATTTGCATGTGTTTGAACTCTCTACATCTGTAAAAGGCATTCATTGCTTGCAATTTTTCAAAGGATGCTTCTAACTCAAGTGTTAGCCCATCTGTTAAGACCTATTTATTGCTTTTTAAAAGAAAAAAAAATTAAAAGCAAATTAGGAATTCCAGGCTTACACTAACCAGGATTCTTTTTTTCCTTTTGTAAAAGCCTTCCATCTGTCTGCCCTCTTTTGGACACAACTCAAATAGGAGCATGCATCTCATCAAATCAAATGTGGGTGCCGTCAAAAAGCTGCCAAAATATCATGCCAGTTGCTTAATTTTTTTAAGGAGAATTAAAATCAGATTTAACATAATGAGTTGTTTGTTTTGTTGCTTTTCTTTCCATCCATTATAGAAACATGGAGCTCAATTTACTGCAAGTAAGTTTACGCGATAGCCTTCCATAGGCAGTCCCAAGGTACACCAAGATAGATCTGGATAACCCACTGGGGTAGATTAGTAGTGGAGAAACAAGCCATTGTGGGAGTTGGGTACCAAGAGCTTTAACTCAGAACCCGTTTAGACCCCAGGGTAAGGGCAATTAGCTCCATCTGATTTGTTTTTCTCTTTCCCACTGAGCCCAGTTCAGAGGAGCTCAATACCTTCAAAATCCATTCCCCAGCAAGTCATTTATTTATTTTTTTTTAATATAAGTTCTGTGCCCAGCGTGGGGCTTGAACTCATGACCCCAAGATCAAGAGTCACATGCTCTACCAACTGAGCCAGCCAGGCGCTCCAAGTCATTTAATCTTTAACTGGTTGCTTTCTTGACCTGACTCTGAGATTTAAAATTATAGCAGTCAGGGTACCTAGGTGGGGTCTATTGGTTAAGCATCTACCTATGGCTCAGGTCATGATCTCAGGGTTCTAAGATCGAGCCCCACATTGGGCTCCCTGCTCAATGGGAAACCTGCTTCTTCCTCTCCCTCTGCCCCTCACCCCCCTGCTTGTGCTTGTTCTCTCTCTCTCTCTCTCAAATAAATAAATAATGATAAAAATAAAACAAAACAAAATAAAACTATAGCAGTCTATCTTCTCCTCTTCCAAAGATCTTCTAAGAATAACCAGGAACTAAAGAGTTATGTATAACTAGGTAAAGGGACCAAATTAGTTATCAGATGACAGAGCCTGGAGTCTCTTGGAGAGCCCTCTTCCCTCCACAAATCAGTGGTCTTAGGACTGTGGTCTCAGGACTAGTGCCCCTATCATCACCAAGGGTGTCACACTGGAAAGGGAGGCTGAAGCAATGCAATGGTTAGGAGCAAAGACTGAACTCAAGTGACCCTTATGTTCAATTTCTGGCTTTACTAATTAGATCAAATCACCAATCTCTCTAAAACTCCAGTTTCTCTTAGTTGGTGAATTAAATGAGAATAAATCATATGGAGCACTTAGCACACTTTATATCAAAAAAAGAAACCCACAAATGGCCGATGCTATTATTATTGTTTTTGTTATTGTTATGAAAGGAAGGAACTTACTCCAATATCTTGTACGTATAGAGCAATCAAGACATTAAAAATCTGTAAAAAAGAAGGAAGGAGGCCTGCTTAAGATGAATATGATGGTAAAACCAAATACTTAGATTTGAAAAGCAATGACACAACAGAAAACAAGAGATTGATGAAGGTGAAGAAGTAAAGCTCAGAAATTATTTCAAATGGAGTATTTAGGAAGAATTGCTTTCCTCAATCAGTCTAATGGCTCAGAGGTTGGGCCTTACTTAATCCTGCATACATCTTCTAAACTAACCATAGGTTTATTAAAGCAGAAGCTTATTTTTTAATTTCCCTTCACGTCATTTTCATCTCTTCTTGTCACCTTCTCATTCTGAAGAATCTTCCACAAGAAAGCTAATTTTTATTTACTCAAAACATGTTTGTTACGGACTCTATCACATCTCCGCTAATCCTTTATTATTGTTCTGTGATGTTAAGTCACCTTTCCTTCCTCAGTTCTAATCAATGTACCTCTTGAATCTTCAAGCTTAAAGAGCCTGATTGAGTAAAAATAACTGTGGCAACATCTTGGGTGGGTTTTAGCAGCACTTCTTGATTTATAACATTTAGCATAATCTATTTACCTATCTGCCCATTTCATTAATAAGAATCTTGTCTCCACTTTTCAGTTCAGTGACTCTCCTCATGAAATCTGACAGAGTTCTTTTCAACGCCTGGCTTCTAAAATACGTGTCCTAACTACCTAGGCAAGGAAATCTTTCCAACCTAACTCAATCCACTTCTAAGATACATGTATTTGTAGAAAATGAAGTATGTTTGGCTGTACTTCTCCAGTGATTTCTTTTGTTATTCAAGAAATTTTTTATCCTTATTTTTGATTGATCAGCATTTGGCTGTGGTCCCTCAGAGTCTCCATCAAGTAACCAATGACCAATAGAGAAAATATGCCAAGGAAATTGTAATTTAAAGAAATCCTGCTTTTTAAGAAAATGTGTTTGTAAAGTATTACTTTATAACATAAATAAGTTTCCAATTTATCGAGGTTTATGTTGAGATTTCCGTAGAGCACTTGTCTTAAAGGGGAACCTTAAGATTGTACCATAAAGGAAAAACAAGGCCGTATTAAAATCCCAGAAATATCTCTTCTGTGCAGTCTTGGACAAGGTGTTTAGCTTCTCAGAACCTCCGCATCCTTATCTGTTAATGGTGGTGATATTATCCACCTTGAGTATTATAAGTCTTAAAAATGATAATGTTCCTGATACATAGTAGGCACTTAATAAAGGCTAGCTAGTGTTATAACCAGAGTTTCTAATAGAACATAAAAGAGGAAGCTGAAGAAAAGGTCAAGCTGGAAAATTATTTTTAAATAGAATAGTCAGGAAGAACTACTTTCATGAATTGATCAATATCCCTCTAGTTCTAAGTCATTCATGTTAAGCAGCCATCCACTTTCTGTCCACTGGTGTGACCTTTGGGGGAACCCTAAATACTTAGATGTCTGTCTTTGCCACCATGTTGATTTTCTTCTGTGTCATTTATTAATCAAGCTTGTTTGATTTGCTCAAGAATTATCTGGGTCTTGTCCTTTAGTGGAGACTAGAGCTGACATTTGTTAATGTGATAACCAGGCAAGATTAAAGGAGATAATGCAGGGCTAGCATCTTAAGTGCTCATTTAATATTGTTATTATTTCCTAACTGGTAGAAATGGGTAGACAACATGACCTCTGAATTCTCTTCTATTTTTTAATATTTCATGACTTCAACCCAAAAGACACTAACATGATTCACTGAAAACTATGCAGTCTTATCTACAATTGCAAAATATGAAGTGCTCTTAAAACTGAAAGTTTTTTCATTATTCATTGTCTTCAAACCTGACCTGAACGGCTGGGAAGCTATTTATAGTTCTTACATATTTCACTGCAGAAATATTCATTCGTTTGATTACAGGGTACTTGCCACAGACCCTGCGGGCTGTGTTATATAATAGACACAGATTGTGTCATTCCCTTACAGTGGCCTGTAAATACTGTAATCCAGGATCATATCTGGAAATCCTGAGATTCACCATTACCAGCTCTTTTCCTACAGGGAACTCAGTACAGTACCTTGCCTAAGGCAACCTTCCCCATTCAACTGATTAGATTCCTGTGAAGTATGTTCCTGCAAATCAGGTTTTAGTCATTTGACTCCACAAAGCTAAAGAAAGGAACCAAAATTAAATCAGTAAGTTTGCCTAATTATCAGCTGCGTGAAAAAAAATTTTTTTGATTAAAAAAGAAACTATTGAGGGGGCGGAGCAAGATGGCAGAGGAGTAGGAGACCTGGATTTCGTCTCCTCTCAGGAATTCAGCTCTATAGGGATCAAACCAATCTGAACACCTACAAACTCAACAGGAGACTGAAGAAAAGAAGAGCAACAACTCTCTCATCAGCAAAGCGACCACTTTCTGGAAGGTAGGACGTGTGGAGAAGTGAATCCGAGGCGATATTCGGGAGGATAGATGGCGGGGGAGGGGCCTCCGTCGGCCGCTTCTGGCAAGTGATAGAGCCGCGGAGCAAAAAATGGGAACTTTTAAACGTCTGCTCCGCTGAGGGACGTCACTCCGGTGGCTAAGCGGGGGGTGGAACCCTCCGGGACAGTGTGGTCTCAGGACCCTCGGGGTCACAGAAAGACCGGGGGTGCCTGAGTGTGGCAGAGCTCCCAGGTATCGGAGCAGGGAGGCCGGCTGCAGAGGCGGAGCCCAGGCGCGGGCTCTCAGCTCGGGGTTGCCATAAACCCTGATCCGCGGCGCAGTCGGGCCCCTGCTCCTCCAGCAGGGACCCGACAAGCGGCAGATCCGGGGAGACTCACCTTCCTCCCCCGGGAGGAGCCGCGCGGGAGGGCACCGCAGGGATCTGCTGGGTTTGGAGACTCCACCCGGGGTCGGTGCCAGAGATAGAAATGCGCGGTCACAGGCCGGGTGAGCACGGAGTGTGACCGGAGACCGGGGAGACGGGAGTGACTGATGGCTTTTCTCTGGGGGCTCACTGGGGAGCGGGGCCCCGAGTTCTCGGCTCCTCCAGGGCAGAGATTGGGAGGCCGCCATTTTCACTCTCCGCCTCCAAAGCTGTACGGAAAGCTCGCAGGGAACAAAAACCCCGGAGAGCAAACCCGAGCAGATTACTTAGCCGGGAGGGGGCAAGGGCGGGGCAATTCCGC
Source organism: Mirounga leonina (assembly GCF_011800145.1). Classification (NCBI taxonomy): domain Eukaryota; kingdom Metazoa; phylum Chordata; class Mammalia; order Carnivora; family Phocidae; genus Mirounga; species Mirounga leonina. Next base: position 33,815,543 of record NW_023270825.1, on the reverse strand, counting down.
CTCCGGCAGAGACATTTGGAAACCACGGCAACAGGCCCCTCCCCAGAAGATCAGCGAGAACAGCCAGCCAAGACCAAGTTTACCGATCAATGAGAACGGCAGAACTCCAGCGCTAGGGGACTACTGCACATAGAATTCACAGCTTTTTTACCATGATTCTTTAGTCTTTTAAAGTTAATTTTTTTTAACTGTCTTTTTGTCTTTTTATTTCTTTTTGAATTTTTCTTTTTCCCTTTTTCAACCAACATCTTATCAATCCCTTTTTTTTTAAAAAAAAAACATTTTTATTTTTCATTTTTAGACTCATATTCTATCCCTTCATAGTAGTTACCCATATTTTTGGCTTATATATATAAGTTGTTCTCTCTTTAAAATTTTGAGATAGTTTCTTCTAACAGATTAAAATAAACCCTAAATCTCTAGTATATGGTGTTTTCTATTCCCCTGCCTGATCACATCCTCTCCCTTTTTTTTTCTTTTTCTTTTTTTAAATCCTCTTCTTTCTTTTTTCAAACAACTTCTTATAATTTCCATTTTTACAGTCATATTCCATCCCTTCATCATATCAACCCTTATTTTTGTACATATAGAAGTTTTTCTTTCTTTAAAATTTTGGGAGGCACTTTCTTCTAAAAGACCAAAATACACCCCAAATCTAGTGTGTGGCACTGATCTATATACCAGCCTGATCATATTTGATCACATTCTGTTTTTTTTTTTGTTGTTGTTGTTGTTTTGTTTTGTTTGTTTTTGTTTTTATCTTTATCTTTTTCTTTTTTTTCTTTTTTTCTTTTATCTCTCTTTCCCTTTCTTATCCCACTGCTTCAGGTCTTTTCTGATTTGTTTAGGGTATATTTTCTGGGGACGTGGTTACTCTGCTAACATTTTGTTCTCTCATTAATCTATTCTCCTCTGCACAAAATGACAAGACGGAAAAAATCACCTCAACAAAAAGAACAAGAGGTAGTACCGACTGCCAGGGACCTACTCAATACGGACATTAGTACGATGTCAGATCTAGAGTTCAGAATCATCACTTTAAAGATACTAGCTGGGCTTGAAAAAAATATGGAAGTTATTAGAGAAACCCTTTCTGGAGAAGTAAAAGAGCTAAAATCCAACCAAGTAGAAATCAAAAAGGCTATTAATGAGGTGCAATCAAAAATGGGGGCGCTAAGTGCTAGAATAAATGAGGCAGAAGAGAGAATCAGTAATATAGAAGATGAAATGATGGAAAATAAAGAAGCTGAGAAAAAGAGAGATAAACAACTACTGGATCATGAGGGCAGAATTCGAGAGATAAGCGATACCATAAGACGAAACAACATTAGAATAATTGGGATCCCAGAAAAAGAAGAAAGAGAGAGAGGGGCAGAAGGTATAATGGAGCAAATTATAGCAGAGAACTTCCCTAATTTGGGGAAAGAAACAGGCATGAAAATCCAGGAAGCACAGAGAACCCCTCTCAAAATCAATAAAAATAGGTCAACACGCAGACATCTAATAGTAAAACTTACGAGTCTCAGAGACAAAGAGAAAATCGTGAAAGCAGCTCAGGAGAAGAGATATGTAACCTACAATGGTAGAAACATTAGATTGGCAACAGACCTATCCACAGAGACCTGGCAGGCCAGAAAGGACTGGCAGGCTATATTCAGAGCACTAAATGAGAAAAATATGCAGCCAAGAATACTATATCCAGCTAGGCTGTCATTGAAAATTGAAGGAGAGATAAAAAGCTTCCAGGACAAACAAAAACTAAAGGAATTTGCGAACACAAAACCAGCCCTACAGGAAATCTTGAAAGGGGGCCTCTAAGTAAAGAGAGACCCTAAAAGCAACATAGACCAGAAAGGAACACAGACAATATACGATAACAGTCACCTTACAGGCAATACAATGGCACTAAATTCATATCTTTCAATAGTTACCCTGAATGCAAATGGGCTAAATGCCCCAATCAAAAGACACAAGCTAACAGACTGGATTAAAAAACAAGACCCATCGATATGCTGTCTGCAAGAGACTCATTTTAGACCCAAAGACACCCCCAGATTGAAAGTGAGGGGGTGGAAAACCATTTACCATGCTAATGGACACCAAAAGAAAGCTGGGGTGGCAATCCTTATATCAGACAAATTAGATTTTAAACCAAAGACTGTAATAAGAGATGAGGAAGGACACTATATCATACTTAAAGGATCTATCCAACAAGAAGATCTAACAATTGTAAATATCTATGCCCCTAACATGGGAGCAGCCAATTATATAAGGCAATTAATAACAAAAGCAAAGAAACACATCGACAACAATACAATAATAGTGGGGGACTTTAACATCCCCCTCACTGAAATGGACAGGTCCTCTAAGCAAAAGATCAACAAGGAAATAAAGACTTTAAATGACACACTGGACAAAATGGACTGCACAGACATATTCAGAACATTCCACCCCAAAGCAACAGAATACACATTCTTCTCTAGTGCCCATGGAACATTCTCCAGAATAGATCACATCCTAGGCCATAAATCAGGTCTCAACCGGTACCAAAAGATTGGGATCATTCCCTGCCTATTTTCAGACCACAATGCTTTGAAACTAGAACTCAATCATAAGAGGAAAGTCAGAAAGAACTCAAATACATGGAGGCTAAAGAGCATCCTACTGAAGAATGAATGGGTCAACCAGGAAATTAAAGAATTAAAAAAATACATGGAAACCAATGAAAATGAAAACACAACTGTTCAAAATCTTTGGGATGCAGCAAAGGCAGTCCTAAGAGGAAAGTATATAGCAATACAAGCCTTTCTCAAGAAACAAGAAAGGTCTCAAGTACACAACCTAACTCTACACCTAAAGGAGCTGGAGAAAGAACAGCAAATAAAGCCTAAACCCAGCCGGAGAAGAGAAATAATAAAGATCAGAGCAGAAATCAATGAAATAGAAACCAAAAGAACAGTAGAACAGATCAATGAAACTAGGAGCTGGTTCTTTGAAAGAATTAACAAGATTGATAAACCCCTGGCCAGACTTATCAAAAAGAGAAGAGAAAAGACCCAAATCAACAAAATCATGAATGAAAGAGGAGAGATCACAACCAACACCAAAGAAATACAAACAATTATAAGAACATATTATGAGCAACTCTGTGCCAGCAAATTAGATAACCTGGAAGAGATGGATGCATTCCTAGAGTGTATCAACTACCAAAACTGAACCAGGAAGAAATAGAAAACCTGAACAGACCTATAACCACTAAGGAAATTGCAGCAGTCATCAAAAATCTCCCAACAAACAAAAGCCCAGGGCCAGATGGCTTCCCAGGGGAATTCTACCAAACATTTCAAGAAGAATTAATACCTATTCTTCTGAAACTGTTCCAAAAAATAGAAATGGAAGGAAAACTTCCAAACTCATTTTATGAGGCCAGCATTACCTTGATCCCAAAACCAGACAAAGACCCCATCAAAAAGGAGAATTACAGACCAATATCCCTGATGAACATGGATGCAAAAATTCTCACCAAAAAACTAGCCAATAGGATCCAACAGTACATTAAAAGGATTATTCACCATGACCAAGTGGGATTTATCCCTGGGCTGCAAGGTTGGTTCAACATCCGCAAATCAATCAATGTGATACAATACATTAACAAAAGAAAGAACAAGAATCATATGATCCTCTCAATAGATGCAGAAAAAGCTTTTGACAAAGTACAGCATCCTTTCTTGATCAAAACTCTTCAGAGTATAGGGATAGAGGGTACATACCTCAATATCATAAAAGCCATCTATGAAAAACCTACAGCGAATATTATTCTCAATGGGGAAAAACTGAGAGCTTTCCCCCTAAAGTCAGGAATGCGGCAGGGATGTCCACTATCACCACTGCTATTCAACATAGTATTGGAAGTCCTAGCCACAGCAATCAGACAACAAAAAGAAATCAAAGGCATCCAAATTGGCAAAGAAGAAATCAAACTCTCACTCTTTGCAGATGATATGATACTTTATGTGGAAAACCCAAAAGACTCCACCCCAAAACTGCTAGAACTCATACAGGAATTCAGTCAAGTGGCAGGATATAAAATCAATGCACAGAAGTCAGTGGCATTCCTATACACCAACAAGAAGACAGAAGAAAGAGAAATTAAGGAGTCGATCCCATTTACAATTGCACCCAAAACCATAAGATACCTAGGAATAAATCTAACCAAAGAGACAAAGGATCTGTATTCAGAAAACTATAAAATACTCATGAAAGAAATTGAGGAAGACACAAAGAAATGGAAAAACGTTCCATGCTCATGGATTGGAAGAACAAATATTGTGAAGATGTCAATGCTACCTAGAGCAATCTACACATTCAATGCAATCCCCATCCAAATACCATCCACTTTTTTCAAAGAAATGGAACAAATAATCCTAAAATTTGTATGGAACCAGAAAAGACCCCGCATAGCCAGAGGAATGTTGAAAAAGAAAAGCAAAGCCGGTGGCATCACAATTCCGGACTTCAAGCTCTATTACAAAGCTGTCATCATCAAGACAGCATGGTACTGTCACAAAAACAGACACATAGATCAATGGAACAGAATAGAGAGCCCAGAAATGGACCCTCAACTCTATGGTCAACTAATCTTCGACAAAGCAGGAAAGAATGTCCAATGGAACAAAGATAGTCTCTTCAACAAATGGTGTTGGGAAAATTGGGGAAATTGGACAGCCACATGCAGAAGAATGAAACTGGACCATTTCCTTACACCACACACAAAAATAGACTCCAAATGGTTGAAAGACCTCAATGTAAGACAGGAGTCCATCAAAATCCAAAAGGAGAACACAGGCAGCAACCTCTTTGACCTCAGCCGAAGCAACTTCTTCCTAGAAACATCGCCAAAGGCAAGGGAAGCAAGGGCAAAAATGAACTATTGGGACTTCATCAAGATAAAAAGCTTTTGCAAAGCAAAGGAAACAGTCAACAAAACCAAAAGACAACCGACAGAATGGGAGAAGATATTTGCAAATGACATATCAGATAAAGGGCTAGTATCCAAAATCTATAAAGAACTCATCAAACTCAACACCCAAAGAACAAAGAATCCAATCAAGAAATGGGCAGGGGCGCCTGGGTGGCTCAGTTGGTTAAGCGACTGCCTTCGGCTCAGGTCATGATCCTGGAGTGTCGGGATCGAGTCCCGCATCGGGCTCCCTGCTCGGCAGGGAGTCTGCTTCTCCCTCTGACCCTCCCCCCTCTCATGTGCTCTCTGTCTCTCTCATTCTCTCTGTCTCAGATAAATAAATAAAATCTTTAAAAAAAAAAAAAAGAAATGGGCAGAAGACATGAACAGACATTTTTCCAAAGAAGACATCCAAATGGCCAACAGACACATGAAAAAGTGCTCAATATCGCTCGGCATCAGGGAAATCCAAATCAAAACCTCGGTGAGATACCACTCACACCAGTCAGAATGGCTAAAATTAACAAGTCAGGAAACGACAGATGTTGGCGGGGATGCGGAGAAAGGGGAACCCTCCTACACTGTTGGTGGGAATGCAAGCTGGTGCAGCCACTCTGGAAAACTGTATGGAGGTTCCTCAAAAAGTTGAAAATAGAGCTACCATATGATCCAGCAATTGCACTACTGGGTATTTACCCCAAAGATACAAAAGTAGGGATCCGAAGGGGTACGTGCACCCCGATGTTTATAGCAGCAATGTCCACAATAGCCAAACTGTGGAAAGAGCCAAGATGTCCATCGACAGATGAATGGATAAAGAAGATGTGGTATATATATACAATGGAATATTATGCAGCCATCAAAAGGAATGAGATCTTGCCATTTGCAACGACGTGGATGGAACTGGAGGGTATTATGTTGAGTGAAATAAGTCAAACAGAGAAAGACATGTATCATATGATCTCACTGATATGAGGAATTCTTAATCGCAGGAAACAAACTGAGTGTTGTTGGAGTGGGGGGTGGGGTGGGAGGGATGGGGTGACTGGGTGATAGACACTGGGGAGGGTATGTGCTCTGGTAAGCGCTGTGAATTGTGCAAGACTGTTGAATCTCAGATCAGTACCTCTGAAACAAATAATGCAATCTATGTTAAGAAAAAAAAAAGAGAAGAAGAAGAAGGTAGCGGGAGGGGAAGAATGAAGTGGGGGAAATCGGAGGGGTAGACGAACCATGAGAGACGATGGACTCTGAAAAACAAACAGGGTTCTAGAGGGGAGGGGGGTGGGAGGATGGGTTAGCCTGGTGATAGGTATTAAAGAGGGCACGTTCTGCATGGAGCACTGGGTGTTATGCACAAACAATGAATCATGGAACACTTCATCTAAAACTAATGATGTAATGTATGGGGATTAACAGAAGAATAAAAAAAAAGAAACTATTCAAATTTTTGGTAAAAAATGAGATTTAGTTATGTGGAGATTTCACATACACACCTTTCTAAGGCAGTAACACCACTGTCAAGAAACATTTCAGTAAGTTTTTTCCAGAGATCTTCTGCATATTATTTTTGCCAAAGCACCTATGTATCATTTCTAGAAAATATTATATCCATTTTTATAAATGAGAAAACTAGGACCCAGCACAGTTTTCTAATTACTATGCTTAACAGCAACAACAACAAAAATGTCTTTGTGTAAAAGAGTATAGCTTGTTCGCAGACTGAAGGAAGGTGACTTACTGTCCCGCTTCACCTGGGAATGAAGGATTTCTCAGGATGCGGGACTTTTAGTGCTAACACTGCAAAGTCCTGGGCAAACCGGAAGGAGTTGTTCACCCTACTCCGGAGTTATTAGTCATGATTTCTTGCTACTTCTTTCCTGCTTAGAAAGGGAGGAAGCTCATTTTGAGCATGTGGCTAAAGTATAAAGCATAAAGAGAGTCTAGACTACTTCCAGGCACCACATGTACTCAGCTTCGTTTTTTTATTATTTCTTACAACCTCATGTGAATTTGTAATTATCTCCATAAAACATACCATTTAAAGTTTAAAAAATAATATAACTGGGCATTTTTAAGGATTAAGTTCCGTTTGATTTCATATTATTGCCTGCTACAATAATTTAGGGGTAACAGCTTCATATTTAAAAACATAATGCTATGTCAGTAAGAAGCACCAAACAAGACTGGACAAACAACTTGCTACTAACGGGCAGATTTGGTTTCTTTCTTCTGGCTTGTCTATATATTTTAATTCTTTCATACTGGTCATGCATTCTTTATGCTTTTAAAAAATCATCCTGTTACCATGTGATCCAGCAATTCCACTCCTAGGTGTGTACCCAAAGGAATTGAAAGTAGGTGATGAGGGAGCAGAAGGCAAGCTGAGGGCAAAGCACAAGCTAACAGTCAGCATCTCGTCCCACCCCCCCCCACCCCCCCACCCCGCAGGTGGGATCTGTGACATTCCTCAGCACTCCTGGCTGCCCTAGAACAAAGGAAATGGAGAAACAAATGGTTAACTGATAGAGATCACAGTCATGCAGGACATGAGTCTCCATCAGTTTGCAACTGTCTTAATGATTTACAAGTAAAAAGCAATCTTATCAATAGCCAAACTTCCAGAAACCTGTAGACTCCATATCCTGGAGCCCTAACATCACCCTCCCCTCCACAGGACAGAAAATCTTATATAATCAGTCACTCCTCACACTTATAACGCGGCTCTTTCTGCTCACGGGTCCTGTCCCCGTGCTATAATAAAAACACCTTTTTGCAGCAAAGACATCTCAAGAATTCTTTCTTGGCTATTGGCTCTGAACACCACCACTTCAAACCACATCGGTAGGGACTCAAATATTTATATACCAGAGTTCATTATAGCATTATTCACAATTCAACAGATGAATAGATAAAAAAGACATGGTATATACATACCATGAAATATTATTTAGCCTGAAAAGGACTGAAGTTCCGAGGCACCTGAGTGGCACAGTTGCTTGAGCGTTCGCCTCTTGGTTTTGGCTCAGGTTATGATCTCAGGGCCGTGAGATCAAGCCCCACATCTGGCTCCACGCTGAGTGTAGAGTCTGCTTGAGACTCTCTCTCCCTCTCCCTCTGCCCTCACTCCACTCTCTCTCTCTAAAAATATAAATATTTTTTAAAAAGGAATGAAGTTCTGATACATACTACAACATAGGTAAACCTTGAAGACATCATGCTAGGTGAAATAAGCCAGAGGCAAAAGGATAAATATTGTATGGTTCCACTTTTATGAAATATTCAGAAAAAGCAAATTCATGGAGACAGAAAGTAGATTGGAAGTTACTAGGGTTTGCAGAGAGGGGGAATGAGGAATTATTGCTTAATGGTCAGAGAGCTTCTGATTAGGGTGATAAGAAAGTTTTGGAAATAAGTAATAGTGATGGTTGCACAACATTGTGAATGTAATTAATGCCACTGAATTACACATTTTAAAATGGTTCAAATTGTAGACTTTATATTACATATATTTTATCACAATAAATAAATACCAAAAAAATCATGTCTAAAGACTGAAAAAAGTGAACAAGAAAAATTTAGGCAACATATTTGAAGTTTATGGCTAATGTCTTAACAGACCATTAAACAAGCTGGGTATGCTAAATCCAGAATTATCCCTGATGATATGTGAAATACACCTTTCTTTTGTACCTTCAACATAACTCCTGTTCTATATACAGGTCTCTAGTCAAAGGGTAAGCATTTTCAAAATAGAGTCAGAGATCACTCCTATATTCTCAATTAAAATAAGTACGTTAGACACATGTGGGTGAGGTTACTGTTTAAATGCCAGAGAGGCAGTTTTTCAACTCAAACTAATAAGGACACACTATGTACTTAAGAATACCAGTCTTCAGAAATATAACTCATCCCCAGAACTTGAGAGAGAGAAAGGGCAGGGGCAGAAGGAGAGGAAGAGAGAATTTTAAGCAGACTTCCCGCTGAACACAGAGCCCAGTCTCACGACCCTGAGATCATGACCTGAGCCAAAATTGGCTTAATTTAACTGACTGAGCCACCCAGATACCCCTAGAAAATATAATCTTTATAACAAATGTATGTTCTCTTGATAAATTGATCCATTTATCATTATCCATGGTGATGTGGTTTGAAGTTTGGGGCCATGAGCTAAAGGCCAAGAAAGAATTTTTCAGATGTCTTTGGCACAAAAAGGTGTTTTTATTATAGCAAGGGGACAGGACCTGTGGGCAGAAAGAGCTGCACTGGGATTGTGAGGAGCAATTGATTATATACTTTGGAATTGGGGGAGATAAAGACAAAGGAAGTTTCCCAAAGGATTTTCATATGCTAAAGAAGATTTACAGGATCCTGGAGGCCTGGCTATTGTCAAGCTAAGGTTGTTTTTCCTTCTAGCAAGGCGTTAACATTAAGATTAGTAGTTCCTGGAGGAGTTATACCCTGCCTGCCTCAAGTATTTGTCATTGGGCTACAGGTTATAAGGAAATTTAAGTTTATCTACATTTCTTTTTGGCTTTGTTCTCAACATCACATGGTAATATTCCTTGTTCTGAAATTTACTTTATTTGATATTAATATAATCACTCCAGCTTTCTTTAAATTAGTATTTACATGGTATCTTTATGTACCCTTCCATTTTTAGTTTATCTGTATATTTAAAGTGGGTTTCTTATAGACAACATAAAATTGGGACTTGATTCTTAATGATCCCTGCCTTTTAGTTGGATTGTTTAGACTTTTTACATTTGATGTGATTTTTGATGTGGTTGGCTTTATATCTACCATCTTGCTATTTGTTTTCTATTGTTGTCCCATCAGTTCTTTGTTTCTCTTTTTCTCTTTCCCTGTCTACTTTTGGAATAATTGAATACATTTTACGATTCCATTGTATCTTCACTTTTGGTTTACTAGCTATACTTCTTTGTTTGCAGGTTGCTCTAGGGTTTGTCAAGGGAAGAGGAAACCACTGATGTAATGTAGGCTGGTCAAGAAAGAATTCTTGAGATGTTTTTGGTGCTAAAAGGTGTTTTTATTAAAGCACAGGGACAGGACCAGTGGGCAGAAAGAGCTGCACTGGGATTGTGAGGAGTGATTCATTATATACTTTTATGTTGGGGGATTAGAGATAAGGGAATTTTCTAAAGGGATTTTCATATGTTAAGGAAGACTTACAGAATCCTGGGGGTCAGAGAATGTCATACTCTGCCTGTCTCAGGTATTTATGAATGGGCTGCAAGTTGTAAGGAAATTTAATTTTATCTACATTTCTTTCACCTTTGTTCTCCTCACCAACCACCACTTAATACCTGAAATAAAAAGACAATAGAAAGGCAGAGCTTTGCTGATCAGTCATAGTATTTCAGAGCAGAGCAGATTACTGATTTTATATTTAGTTTTGGGAAGTGTGGAGTTCAGGAATTGATGGACTTTGAGAGGTGGAAGTGAAAGTGTGAGGACTCAGGTGAAGTTACTGTTGATTGGTTGGCACTCAGTGGCATGTTTATGCAAGTGAGTGCATCCTGGATTGATTCACTTCAGTAATGAAAGGCTGACACTGACTTGTTGACTTACAAAAGCACCTTCACTGAGGTGAGTTATCAGTTGATCACACAGCTTTAAAGGCAGATCTGGTGGCTACTTTTCACCATGGCCAAAACCTGAATATTTTATTCTCAGATTTAAAATATACATCTGTAACTTATCATAATCTAGTTTCAAATACTATTATACCACTTCATGTATACTGTAAGAATCTTACCACAACATGCTTCAATTTCTCCCCTTCCACCCATTGTGCTATGCTGGTATCATTTATTTCTGCATATATTATTAATCTCAAAATACATTGTTATTATTTTTAAATAATCTTTTTCATTTTTAATAACAAGTTTTTTATATCTGCTCATATATTTGCCATTTCCAGTTCTTTTCATCCCTCTCTGTAGATCCACATTCCCATCTAGTTTCATTTTCCTTCTGTTTGAAGAGTTTCCTTTTACATTTCGTGCAGTATACACAGCTGGTGATAAATTTGTTCTGCTTTTGTTTTTGTTTTATGAAAATGTCTTTTCTTTTGAAAAATATTTTTGCTGGTTATAAAATCCTAAGTTAGATTTTTTTTTCTCTTCCATACTATAAAGACATTTTTAACAAGAAGTCTATTATCCTTTCTTTGTCCCTCTTTATATACTATGTCTTTTATCTCTAGCTGCTTTAAGGGTTTTTTTGTTTGTTTGTTAGTTTAGATTTTATTTATTTATTTGGCAGAGAGAGACACAGAGAGAGAGAGGGAACACAAGCAGGGGCAGTGGGAGAGGGAGAAGCAGACTTCCCACGGAGCAGGGAGTCTGATGCGGGGCTTGATCCCAGGACCCTGGGATCATGACCTGAGCTGAAGGCAGACACTTAACAACTGAGCCACACAGGCGCCCCTGCTTTAAGGCTTTTGTCTTCATCACTGGATTTCAGCAAGTTAATTGTTCTATGTCTTGTGTAGTTTTCTTCTGTTTCTTCTATTTGAGGTACATTGAACCTCCTAGATCTGTCGGCTTATAATAAATGTTCATCAAATTTGGAAATTTTTTTTACTCAAATATTTTTCTCTCACCTTGTTTTTCCTCTGGGGTTCCAGTTATATGTACATTAGACTACTTGATAGTCTAAGCACTGATTTACTTATTACTGGGTTGTTGTTTTTTTTCTCTCTCTGTTTCATTTTAGATAGTTTGTACTGTGATTATTTAAATTCATTGATCTTTTTTTTTCTGTAGAGTTGTAATTAACGATTAATTCCATTCAAAGCAGTTTTCGTTTCTGATATTGTATTTTTTTTTTAATTTTTAGAAGTTCAAGTAGGATGTTATTATATCTTTCCTTTCTCTCTTTCTTCATCATTTTTATGCTTTCCTCCCCTTTCTCAAACATATGAAGATGGGTGTTTTAAGGTCTTTCTCAGATAATTCTATCATGTCTGTCATTTCTAAATATGACTCTATTGATTTTGCTCCTAATTTGGATGATATTTTCCTGCTTCGTTGGATGCTTGGTAATTTTTGTTGGGTGTGGGACATTTTGAGTTGTATGTCGTTAGATGTTAGATTTTGTTGCATTCCTTTAACTATTGCTAAACTTTCTTCTGGGATACAGTTAAGTTGCTTATAATAAGTTTGATCACGTCAAAGTTTGCTCTTATTCTTTGTTAGTGTAGCTTCAGGGCAGCCTTTAATCTGGGGTTAATTTGGCTAGCTAGTGAGAACACCAACAATTCCCAGCCCTGTGAAATCTAACCTACTTTCCGGGGTTCTTTGCATGACTTCAGGTAATTTTCTCACATGCATGAGCAGATATAATTACTTAGCAGAAGACTGAAGACTACAGATATACAAAGATCTCTATCTGTGAAATTCACACCTGGCCCTTAAATTTCTCTGAAAATTCTAGCCACCTTGGTCTGCTTAAATTTCAAACTGTCTCCTCAACTCAGCATGACTGCCAGTCTCTGTCTGGGGGTCCCCTTTCCTGTACAGCCATCTGGAAACTCTCTCCAGATAAAAAGCTGTTATGATTGTAGGGCTCATGCATTTATTTCCCACATCTCAGGGATCATTGTCCTGAGCTGCCTGTTGTCCATTGTCTGAATCCCATTGATTCATCTATTTTGCCCAGTTTTATAGTTGTTTAAAGAAGGTGAGTGAATATGGCCCTTGTTATTCCATCATAGTCACAAGTTCCCTGAGGGGTTCTTTTTTTTTTAAAAGATTTTATTTATTTATTTGAGAGAGCGAATGAGATAGAGAGAGAGCATGAGAGGGGGGAGGGTCAGAGGGAGAAGCAGACTCCCTGCTGAGCAGGGAGCCCAATGTGGGACTCGATCCCAGGACTCCAGGATCATGACCTGAGCCAAAAGCAGTCGCTTAACCAACTGAGCCACCCAGGCACCCTGAAGGGTTCTTTTTTAATGTGAGACATTTTAGAGACAAATGAAAGGATTAATTAAAAATAATTGAACTGCTTTTTGAAAACAGGTGTTTTGTTTTGTTAGTTTAATAAACAATTAGGTAAACATAAGTTAATGTTTGATCATGCATGGCAGTTAAGGGCATGGACTCTGGAATCAAGTTGCCTCAATCTCTGTGCTGTCATCTACAAGCCCTATGAGACTGGTCCGTGTACTCATTCCCCCTCTTTGCCTCTGCTTCCCCATCTGTGAAAGGAGAGTGATAATACTACCCATTTCATGGGGTTTTAGTGAACATTGAGTGAGCCAGATGTGTGGAAGGCACTACAGCCATTTCTATTGCTGTATATCAGACCTGTAGAACGAAATACTCTAAAATTTTGTGGCTTAAAACAAGAACAATTTGTTTAGCTCACAATTTGGTAGGTAACAATTTTGTCTGGGCTCCTCTGGGGTTCAGCTCATTGTTGGTTCTGATGATGGGGGTTAGTGGATCACATGTCCCTTCTCCTCCCACATGGTAGCCTGGGCTTGGTCACGTGACTGTTCAGGGTTCTAAGAGCAGCGCGTTTCATTACTCTAGCACTTTCCAAGTCTCTCCCTTGGTCACATTTCCTATTTTCCCACTTACTAATATAAGCCATATGGCCTAGTCCAGAGCCAGTGTAGGGAGACATCATCAGAGGTGCGGATACAGAGAAGGGACAAATTCGTGGCCGTTTTTGCCATCTAGCATAGGCACTGAGCAAAATTGTAACTGTTTAGTACATGCGCACTATTTTTTTTATTTTATTGTAATATAAATTCAACAGGCATATAATAGTTATTACTTCTAAATAATAGACAGTAATAAGAACCATGTAGCTGAGATGTTAACTGTTAACTCTATCTCATCAGTATACTGTTACAGCTAAAACAAGTGTCTTGTCTTGGCTCAACTGATCTTTTCACTCTGCTTCTGTGCAATCATTACAAGTTCAGGGGACATCTCTTGTCTCCAATCCCACAATTACGTTCTGCTGCAAAATTCCTTCTCTCCACACTCTTCAGTGAGAATAGTTGTATAAATCACCCAGAATGCTGGCAAGAAAAGAGCAACTTCTGGGCTGAGTGCTTTTTGAAAAAAAAAATATTTCCTGCTACCCAGAAGTCATTTACATAGGTTAATTCCTGGAGTTTAAAATCCACAGCACCTCTTTGCTGTAGCAATTATGAGAAAAACTGTCTTTTTTGCAGCATCACAGAAGGGTTATTGGTTAAGCATTTTATGTACACATATGTGGGCACTCCTGACAACAGAAATACTATTTATTGTTTCTGCGCACTTAAGACTGACTAACTCTCTCCCTGGATATGTTGCTCTCCTGACACAAAATGCCATGATTATTGTCCCAGTGAAGTATCGCCCGAATCTTCCTGGATCAAGCACTCACCTGCAAATCATTGCTCAATCATTCTCTGGTGGTACACTCCTAAACTTGATTCAATAATAGTGTGTGCATATCCCACAAGTCTTCACTGAACCTCAATAACCTACAAGTCACCTACTTGTCTGTGGCAGGATGATTCATTGAGACATTAACATTACCTTGTTCTTGCTGCAGTAGGAGAATATATAGAATAAAAGGGAAATTTTCGTCATCTTACCTCCCTTCCAAGAAGAATAATCATGTCCCTGTGATCAGCCTCCCTTGCCTTGTGGGAATTATTTTAGTAGCTTCCCTCCATTTCAGAAGAGGCCCTGAAAGTAACTCCCCACTCACACCCCCAACCTCAAGCCCAGATCTTTGTTTAGGAGGAAACCAGTGCTTGGAAAATAGGGATTAATGGCCTGAACTTTGGTGAGAGAGAAAGATTCCTGTAGGGGAGAATTTAGGGAAGAGAAAGGGAGACATTGTGTTTCAGGTATAGATAGAAGACTTGGACCTCACTGCCATATAGTGGCCCATGAGTGGTCAACATGCATGGCCCATGATGTGACAATACAAGGATACCTGGTACCATGGCCTTTGGAATCATGACCAAGTTTGGTGTAAGGGAGTATTCATATTCAAATGGACCAGATTGGCTTGGAGAATGAACATCTTAGCAGCAACTAGGATAGAATAAAGACTGAGGCCCTTTCTCCAAGTTTCCCAAATTGTCTAAGTCCTGGTAGGGAAACAGACCTGTCTCCCTTCCCCTGTCCCATGTGCTTGCAATTAGGTTTCCTGCTAGCTCTGGTATGACCATGCCATAAAAGAAAGCATGTGTCGCCTTTTTCACACCCTGCATATATTATTAATCTCAAAATACATTGTTAATAACAAGTCACGGCACAAAATTATACTGATATACAAGTAAAATCTTTATCAACAAGTTCCTAGGAGCCGGTCTTCTGAGCTATTTTCCATCCTTGCACTTTTTGGTTTCAAGCTACTCACGAGAAATCCCAGGGATAATAAGCTACAGGAGTTGGGAGGAGTCTAACGTGTCAGTGCTAAAATCTCTTCTGGATCTGGTGCACAGTAACTAGCTGACTGGCACCAGTAGGTCCGTTAGCAGGTGTGAGATAAAGAGGATTCAAATCTTACCATGGCCCAAAAAGCAATTATGCAGAAATGTTGCTGCAGGACTTAACATTGAAAACTCTCCATCACTTCTAGTTGGCTCTATCCACTAGTCCAAAGGCAATTTCCTCCCAAACTTTTAGCTTTATAGATTCCCTCTTTCCCCTTGAACCTGAAAATCCAGCTGTGTTCTCTCGCCTCTGACATCAGCACTACTGGCTTTGATACAACCAACCATCTGGTTGATGAGGCAGGAAGCAGAATGGAATCCAGCTCACTGTTCCCTGCTGTTTCCACATGAACACTGCAACACTCGCTGGCGTCAACATGGATGGTGAGCTGTGACTCAGACTCACAAGGAATTAGCATATTAAATAACCATGGCCATAATTTCTGATGACCATCATTGACATTTTCAGGTTGAGATTGAGGTGGCTGTTTTGGTGATGACCAAAATTTGGGGCGGGATACTTTGAGTCAGGTGGTATTTCCCAAGACTTTTACCAGATGATATGAAATCTTTGGTATAGGCAATAGCGTACACATTTAGAATATTGAGAAAAGGAGTTAACATTTTTAGCTATTTCATTGTTTCAAGTATGAAATGTATCTGTTCATTTACTGTTTGAATTCATACTTCCAAAGCTGCTCTTTATTTTTTTCCTACTTCTTTTCAACACATTATCTGTAAGTAGAGAATTTCTACCCATCAGTGTTAACCGTTTTCTTCACCTCCCACCCACAACACCTCACTCCCCCAGCTTTCCTGTCAGTTCTAACTTGGGGAATTTTAAATGGGAAGAGAGAGACAACAATCACCACAAGAAAGAAGGAGTAAGAGTAATAAGAAGCAGCGTGATGGTGGAGACAGATTTTGTAATCAGAGACCTGGATTTAGTCATCATTCTGCTACTTACTAAATGAGTGATCTTGGGTAACATCATTTGAACTCTCTGCACCTCAAATTCAAATCTGTAAATTAGGAAAATACCAGTAAATAAGGTAGGGTGTGGTCTGTGCAAACTAGCAAGCCTTTATAGATATTATTTATTAAAGGAAAATTGAGAAATGGATGTTGAACTTCATATTAGACCCAAAGTAGAGGCAACTAAAAAGTTGCGAAGGAAAACTAGTTTCTCCTTCTCGTTTTCCCCATGAGCACTGAAATAGGGACTATACTTGTGTGGTTTAGTGCTTTCATTATGGAGATGAATTCTTTGAATAGATTTTCCCTGGCAGAATGAGAATCTCTCTCTCTCTCTCTCGAATAGAAATTTAGATTTAGGAAGGAACACCAAGCCCTCTACTTCTTTATCTGCCCATGTCCCCTGGACTGTCCAGTTACCCTTCTCCAGCTCTCCTTTGAAACTAAAATATAAGAAGAAGAAGGCCATCTACAGCATTGCTCAATGTGACTGTGCAAACCTATTCCATTCTTACTTTGTATTCAGGACACACATGCTCCTCCTCCTGTAGTATTTGCTGATATACTTTGCACTCCAGCTGCTGCAATATTTAAATCAGTGATTCAGTACACAGACCACACGATGTGCCACTACACTCCAACAAGCAAGGTCTGTCTCTCCATGGGGACAGAGGATCTAAGCATCTGTCATTCTCCTCCTGTCGCTTATAATTAACCACACGCCCCTTTACACACATAAATATTTATGTGCAAAAATAAAACTCCCTGGTGCTTTAAACCAATCTTTCTTCTCCTCAGTGAGCTTTGAAAGTTGCCAAAATGAATTTTTTACTTAATTCAAGACTTCATAAGAAACTCTTTGATGTGAAGAACTTATAACACATAATTATATTCTCAGAAAATAATTTTAAAACCTCAGGATTAAGAGTAGGATACATGTGTACTTCTAGAATGTAAGCTCCATGAGGGAGAGATCTCTGTCCATTTCATGGATATGTCTCAATTGTTTAGAATAGTCCCTGTCAAATAGTGTGAGCTCAGGTAATATTTTTTGAATATAGAATAAATGAACGCACACTAATCCCAACTATGAAACATGATTCTGTTTTTTAAGATGAAGAGTTTAAACGTAGAACTTCTAGGAAAACATTGTAGAACTCCAAAATACTATGATATTAAGGGAGAACAAACTGGTGTGAGACATAATCATGAGATGTAAAAGTTCAACAAGGAATTTATTCACTCAACAAATGATCATTAACGATTGTCAAGCATCATCACATTAGGTCGTAAAACAATTATAAAAAATAGTCATCCTTACCTTCAAGGAATTCTTGGCTTATGTGTGATTCTCAAAAGATGGTCCATGGATTTCCTATCAGATTTGTTAAAATTGCAGAATCTCAGGTCACGCCCCAAACTTACTGAATCAGAATCACCAATGACAATCCTGGAAATCTATATTTTCAACTTGCTAGCCAGGCACTTATGAACACTAATGTTAGAACCCGGTCTAGTGGAATTCGTGTTATTTGACTGTTTCTCAGCAATTATGTGGTCTCTGCTACCATTCGGGTAACACACTGTCATAGCCAAACATCTCTTATTGAACTGATAGAATAGTAATATTAAAATAAATGATGACTTTTGATTAGTCGTTGAGTATCCTATTGGTTTAAGTCTATAAAACAGTCCTCTTTTAAACTAATCTTTACAGGGACTAGTGATTTGAGATGAATTTAAAAGATTAACATTTATGGGGTGCCTGAGTGGCTCAGTCGGTTATGCATCTGCCTCTGGCTCAGGTCATTACCCCAGGGTCCTGGGATCCAGCACTACATCGGGCTCCCTGCTCAGTAGGGAATCTGCTTCTCCCTCTCCCTCTGCCCCTGCTCCCTCTCTTTCTGTTTCTCTCTGTCTTCTCTCTCTCTCAAATAAATAAAATCTTCTAAAAACTAAAGAATAAAAGATTAACATTTAGTACATGTAGACATTCAGAAAAGCCCTAACCAATCCTTGCATGTCCACTGAGTTCCTAAACTTCTGCAAATAGTACTTGAAACTTGCCTCAGACTTCATCAATTTCAAATACGCCAACATCTCCATTAACCTGTCCTGCTCAGCACTAACTCCAGAGCTGACCGACACCTGCGCACTTTCTTGAAAAGACTAATTAGGTCCTCAGTGCCCAAGGTGTAGTCAGAATCAACTACCATCTGGCTCAGGATGGTGTAGCCTTGACATGCTGAATGTTTGGCTTTAATTATGTGTTTTGTGTAATTTAACACAGCTTTCTGTGGACTACTGACATAGCACATCTTTAAACAACTTTGCTTACCCCCGGTGGATTGTACAATTCATTTCTCGGTTGTTCTTCCCCATTTGAATTATCTCCTCTGACCTGACTTCAGCAGGCAGAGCCTTTCACATCTTTCATTTCTATACCATCTTATTCACTTCTACTTTTCATATTTCTACATCGTTGAACTCTGATTTTTAGCAGCTCATGAATCTTGTCCTGTATGGATCCTGACACTCTTAATAACCTTTCTCTCCATTTTAACATTCTTTGCCAACCCTTCTTTAATTCTTCACCAATTCTTTTTGAAATGATTTGTAAAAGTTTAATATTTAATTATTTTCCTTGTTCTATGCCTCAGAACTGTGTTTGACATTTCACTAAGTAGAGAGTACAAATTGAGTTTGATCATATACTAATATTATTTATACATTATTTTATACTCTAATTCTCTGTGGAAAAGAGCTATTAAATTCAGTGCCAGCCAGAAAAATGAAAATGCTTTAGGAATTGCAAACATTGGTCACTGAGCTAGCTGCAAACACCTCCTTAATTTTGAAAATAACAGATTAATGATTTGAGATAATACCATTTAATGTCTTAATGTTAAACTGCATATTTACTGTTAATCAAAACAATTTTTTCAACTCAAAGTGATGGTACTTAGTGTTCTGTTAATTATGCAAGGAGCTAATCAATTTGTCCCTTAAATGGATGTTCAACTGATTAAGAGAAGCTAATCATCAGTTATGAAATCCATACGGCACAGATGAGTCAGGGATAAAATGCTTTTTGCTAATTGGGACCAATAATTCTGTTTCCTTAAATTACCTCTTATTTTAGGGTGCCTGGGTGGCTCAGTTGGTTAAGCTACTGCCTTCGGCTCAGGTCATGATCCTGGAGTCCCTGGATCGAGTCCCACATTGGGCTCCCTGCTCGGCAGGGAGTCTGCTTCTCCCTCTGACCCTCCCCCCTCTCATGTGCTCTCTCTCATTCTCTCTCACACAAATAAGTAAATAAAATCTTTAAAAAAAAAATTACCTCTTATTTTAGTTGGAAGAAGTTATTTTCTTTCCTTAAATGTGTAAGAGTTATACTCTTATGTGTAGATTGAAAATTAAAGCCGAGGTTAGCTTAGTTTAGGAATCAATTGGTAGGTTCAATTTCTTATGTAATCCCTAACGGTCAATAACTAGGCAAAGGAATTATAATTCCATGTTAAGAATAGATTGCTATGAATAAAATAAGGCTGATTTTAAATTTAACTCCCCTTGATGCTATAAAGAGGATTTATGTATGTTAATTGTTCGGTATTCTAAAAAGATCATTTTATCTGATAATATTCATCCATTCAACAGATAGTTATTAAGCATCTATTAAGTGTCTGGTACTGTGCTAAACACCAAAAAAAAAAAAAAAATGTAAGAGGGGTGCCTGGGTGGCTCAGTCGGTTAAGTGTCTGCCTTCGGCTCAGGTCATGATCCCAGAGTCCCGGGATGGAGTCCCACATCAGGCTCCTTGCTCAGCGGGGAGCCTGCTTCTCCCTCTGCCTGCTTTTCCTCCTGCTTGTGCTTTCTCTCTCTGCCAAATAAATAAATAAAATCTTTTAAAAAAATGTAAGTAAGGGCATACAAGACACAGTTTATGACTTTAAAAGGCCAAAAAGAAACAAAAAGCAATCACCAGAGGAGATCTTAAAAGTTCTTACCACATGAAAAAAGTTATCACCATGCATGGTGATGGATGTTAGCTAAACTTATTGTGGTAATCATTTTGCAATATATACAAGTATCAGATCATTATGTTCTGTACCTGAAACAAATATAATGTTATATGTCAATTATACTTCAATAAAATAAAAATTTTAAGCAGCTACTATGCTAGATAATCGGTTACATTTTTACCAGTTAGAGCCACTCAAAAATAAACAAATAAAAAAGAAAGAGAAGCAGAGTTATATAGCAATGTGCTATACTTTATACATCAGAGATTAACAGTTGGACAAAAGCTACCTGTGTCAGAAAAAAAGCACAGTTCAATGACTCTAAATTCAGGGGACTGGCGGTCAGAATGACTGGCCTCTAATGCTAGCTTGTAACTATCCCTAATGTCCTGTTTGACCTTGGGAGTACTTAAATTTTCTCCGTATTTAAAATTTCTCGTTTGCAAAAGAGCAGCAGTAGAGGAAATGTAGTAGTAGAGGTCAATTTCAGATCATTTGGAGGAAAACCAAGACATCCTCAAGGGCTTCAGTACTTGGAATCCAAATGCAAAGTGCATTAGTCAATCAATCATTCAGTCAGTAAGTATCTATTGATTATCTACTGAGTGCTCTCCAGGGTGCCAGGCCCTATGGGGGACACACAGAAGAGGGAATAAAATTATTATTTTATTAGCTGTCAGCCTTGTTGGGTAGAAAACAATTAATATGCAATAACAATGAGGAAGGAAATTAATATTTATTGGGTGACTACTTTCTGGCAGACACTGTTATGTTCTTTAGGCTGCAAGGCTCTTTCGCATGCTATGGTATTTAAAAGTGAGCAAGTATATATAATCAAAAGCTAGACTGTGCAGTCTTTTAAGAGCTATAGAATGCTGGATTAGAGAGATACCAATTAGGCTACATTCAGGGATGGCTTCATTGAAGGGAGAGGATTTGAACTGAGCCAAGGTGTTGAACTGTTTTGGATCAGATGAAGCTGGGTATAAAGCAGCACATTCCAGAGGAAAAGGATTAAGCCCAGAGGAGGCAAGGGGCAGAACAAGCTGATCGTGGTGCATTTATGGGCATATGCTTTTACCAAAACAGAGGTCTTAGAGACAGACAATGGGAAGCTAGAGCCAAACTTTGAAAGCCTCATTTAAAATTTGCAGGAATGTCAATTTAGAAGAAAATGTATAAGAAGAAAGAAAATATTTGAAATAGGGAGAGGACGAAATTTCTAGAGTAGGGAACTCATGTCATAAAAGATGTTTAAGAGAGATTGGTCTGAGTGCGGCATATCGATTCGATTTTAGGGTGCAGCAACTAGACCATCAGGAGATTGGCTCCTTCTGACCCCATATTTCTGATTTCTGCAACACCCAGATCACAGATTTTTCTCTTATCATTTGTGGAATAACATATCCCTTAGAGATTTTAGATCTGCCATTTGATTTACTGAAACTTCAGTGACAGATGGCTTATGAAATATAAAGTGCTAATCCTACTTTGTCCAGTTTGAGATTTGTCATGCAGAGATTTTCTCAAAAAGAGAACAGTTGTTTATTTGCCCAACTTTTATTTCTCTGCTGTCTTCCTATCTACCTTTTGGTTCAGGGTTGAGTTAAAACAAAGTCAGCAAAATAATGCCATTAATCCTTTCCTTCCTTCAATTTCTGGGCACAGTGAGTGCCCGGCAGAGATGAAATAAGGCCATGAGTCCTGTGGGGTCCTCAAAGCTTTGCCTGGGATAAGAAGTTGGAGACCAAAGACAGAATCAAAATGAGAGCTGCCATAACTTCCTTCTCTTCATACCCGCTGGAGAGAGCTGGGAAAGAAGGAAGAAGCAGTCAATGGAAAGAAGAGAAGTAGAGATAAAGTGGGTGCTATGGGGCCGTGGTCTCAACTCAGAACTTCACCTATTTTCAAGTCTAGGAGAGGAGCTGTGGGGCCAGCTCAAGACACACACTTGGTTCTGCCATTCCGTGCGCATCTAAGTAGACTCTTGGGTAGCACCCCGGCAGAAGCTTTTGCCTCTGTCTTTCCTCCTCTGTTCCCCTTCTCTCTCTTTTTCTATCCCACAACCCCATTCCTCTGCCAGAAAGCTGTCCTCTTTTATCTAGACCCACTGCAACTGTTCAACAGCGGAAAGAGGAGAGTTCTTTTGGCTGCACACAGGAAAGGCTGACATTTCTTTTCTTTTCTTTTCTTTTTCAGAGACAGAGACAGACACAGAGAGAGAGAGAGAGAGAGCGAATGGGGGAGGGGCAGAGGGAGAGAGAGAATCCCAAGCAGACTCCACACCCCACGCAGAGCCCTATACGGGGCTCATTTAACCACCCTGAGATCACAACCTGAGCCAAAATCAAGAATCGGACGCTCAACCAACTGAGCTACCCAGGTGCCCCTGACATTTCATTTTTACAGAGAGTACATTTTTATAAGTTATGCTTCAGACCTGTGTATGTATGTATGTGTGTATGTACATGTCTGTCTGTCTCTCTCTATATATATCTATATTAGCTATCTAAATATATATTAACCAGATACCCTTTTATAAGCAGGGCCATATGGGTCTTGATTTCCAAGCCTATCTGGAATACTCACAAATGTCTCTGACTGCCATATTTTGTCCCTCCTTTTTAATCCCTACCACTTCCTCCTTGACTCTGTTCTCCTCACTGTCTTCTCCTCTCTTCCCACTCACGGCAGAAAAACACACAAAGCAAGGGAAAATATGGGACTTCCTGAAGAAATATCATCTCTAATAGAGGAGACTTTCAAGAAGGTAGACTGTAGAGGGGAAACCCCAAACAGCACCACTTTTTTTTTCATTTTTGTCCATAGCCTGAAGACTTCCTTCTTTCCTACATTGGCGGATGTGAAATTGGGTCACTTTAACCAGGGCACTGTTCATCAAGGTTCCAAGAACGGTGGTGCTCCAGCCCTCATGCTCCCTTCGTGCCTCTCACCAGAGCCCCAGTAGGGAGGAAGTAACCTCACCTCTACCAGGGGAGCTTTATCAGTCTCAGGCCTGGGCTTGGGCCACTGAACACAATGCAGGAATGCTGAGAAATCGCTCTGTGCTGGAGTTAGAGATCATCTTGTCTAGAATCTGGATGGAACTTTCTGAACCCTTTCAAGATTCTGTTTTCTTGAATTCTGAAATCAGACATACTCCTCATTTCTAACTGTTCTCCTCCTTCCTTCTCCCTGCCTTATCTCTTACACACACACACACACCCCTCTTTATTCTGTTTTACAGCAAAAAGTCCTACCTAGTTCCCTGTGTTTTCCTCCATTTCAATTGCATGTAAAAACATCAGCAATGATTCTAAAGCCATAAAGTTTATGATTTGGAAATAGTACATTCCAATTAGGTAATAGTGCATAGAGCATCTGTACACTGTTTCAGACCAAATTATGATTCCTTCATTTCCACAGTGCCCTAACCCCACTCTGTGGTCAGTTTTGTAATAGGAAATGGCTAAGTTTTAATAAATATTATTCAAGTTCACCCATTCTGAACTGGTCTCCAGATTACTTGTCAGTCCCTAGCTTTTCAATCACAAGTGCCCTGAAGTAATAATTCTACATTAGCTAATCAATGAGCTTCCTTGTAGGCACTGTGACATATATCTGAGTACTAAATAGAGGAATGAAATGGAGTAGAAATATCAACATTGATTTTTTTTTAAGCTTGCCTTTATTTATTTATTTATTTATTTATTTATTTATTTATTTATTTTTAGAGATAGGGAGAGAGAGAGAGCATGAGCAGTGGTAGGGGTAGGGGCAGTGAGAGAGAATCTCAAGCAGACTACACTGAGCACTGAGCCTGATGTGGGGCTCCATCCCACAACCCTGAGATCATGACCTGAGCCGAAATCAATAGTCAGACGTTTAAGTAACTGAGCCACCCAGGTGTCCCTGATTTTTTTATATGTTTGGCACAGTATCAGGCACTCACAAATTTTAATCTTAACCTCATTGTGATGAGCTGAAAACAGAACAGGACACTTATAGCTAAGGATTTAAAGGTTTAAAAACGTACTGGCTCTATTTGTCTTATAAGTCTGACAAAGATATATTTCTGTGCTTTTTCTTCTAATGCAGAAATATAGTATCTTACCTGTTATATTAAATAATCTCATTCTTTTTAGCTTATCTAAAATTCACTTTTAAAATTAAAATACTTTTTGATTCTTTTTGTCTCAGAATGTTTCAGACACACTCTGCTACATCAGAAACATTTTACACTCACATTAATGAAAGCACTGAGAAATGATTACTAAAGATGTGAGATTGATAACACTGTCTTTTAATTTTTTTTATTTTTTATTTTTTAAAATTTTTTATTTATTTGCGAGAGGGAGAATGAGAGACAGAGAGCATGAGAGGGAGGAGGGTCAGAAGCAGACTCCCTGCTGAGCAGGGAGCCCGATGCAGGACTCGATCCAGGGACTCCAGGATCATGACCTGAGCCGAAGGCAGTCGCTTAACCAACTGAGCCACCCAGGCGCCCAACACTGTCTTTTTAGACAACCAGAGCAAATACCATACTGCACAGAAGATAATATTCAGTCCACACCCCATCTGTCCTCCTTCTACTTCTCAACAGACCCCCAACTAGAAGTTTTTATTTGTAAACCAAATAAGCCACCGCTCAAGATGAGAGAATTTGTTGAAATCTTCTTTACAAGCAGATCTATTTTTGAGTGGTTTTGAGTAAACAAACAAAAAGAATAATCAATGGCAGTGTTTATAGGAACTGCCCAAGTGGAAAGGCAAAGAGAACAGAAGTCATCTTTCCCTTGAGGTTGCCATTCACTTTTACAAAGCTCATTCATATCAACGCTCAGCAATGTCTTTTTCTTGAAAGCTCATTCATTATGCATGCAAGAATTATTGATTTGGTATCTAGTATGTCCCATACAAATTCAAAGTATTGGGGATATAAGATTCCTCTTCTCCTGAGCTTATATTCTAAGGCAGTACTGTATAGTAGAACTATCTGCAGTGATGGAAATATTCTAAATCTATGCTCTCCAATATGGTAGCCACAAGCTACCTGTGGCTATTGAGAACTTGAAATGTGACTATCATCATTTAGTAACTATATTTTGTATTTTATTTAATTTTAATTAGTTTAAACTTATACTTAAATAGTCACTGCAACTAGTGGCTACTCTATTAGACAGTGCAGTTTAGGGAAATCAAGTGTGAGGTGTGTGAATGTGTGTGTGCTTGTGAGAGGGTGGTGACGGATACCATTAATACATACATGAATAAGAAACATCAAATTGTATTAATTGCAAAGCAGACAATTAAAATAGGGTGATGTGATACAGAGAGTTTGGAAGGCTACTTTAGGATAGATGGTTGAGGGGGGAATCTCTAACAGGGTGACATTTTAACTGAGTTCTGAACGATGAGAAGGATCCATGCAAAGATCGGGGATGAGCATTCCCACGTAAAGGAAACAGCTAGTGAAAAGCCCTGAAGTGGGAACAAGCTTGATGTTCAGAAGGGAGACCAGTGTGACTGGAGGGGAGAGGGTAAGTGGAGGGTAATGGAGTTGAAGCTGGAGAGTTATAAATGCACCCATATTAGTTTCCTAAAGCTGCCATAACAAAATACCGCAAACTTGATGGCTTAAAATAACCTAAGTTATATTCTCACACAGTTCCATAGGATAAAATTCTGAAATCAAGGTGTCAGCAGGGCCTTCTTCCTCCAAAGACTCTAGGCTCTAGAACAGAATCATTCCTAGTCTCTTCCTAGCTTCTGATGTCTCTCAGCAATTCTCAGTGTTCTTTGTCTTGCAGAGTATCACTCCAATCTCTGCCTACGTCCTCACAAGGCCGCCTTCTCTGTATCTCCTCAGTCTCTCTGTGTCCTCTCTTCTTCTTGTAAGGACATCAGCCACTGGATTTAGGGCACACCCTAATCCAGTATGACCTCATCTTAACTTAATTTCATCTGCAAAACCCTATTTCCAAATAAGGTCACATTCTGAGTTTCCAGGTACACATGAATTTTGGGGACGACACTCTTTAACCCACTACAGCACTGATTTTGTAAGACTTTGAAAGCTAAATTAAGGAGTTAGGCTTTTATTCTAAATGTCATGAGATGCCACTGGGGGATTTGGAGTAAGGGAATGACTGACTTATGACTTAAAAAAAAAATCATTCTGGCTATAAGGACATTGGATTTTAGAGAAGTCAGAGTAGAAGAATAGGCACTAGTCAAGAAACCATTGCAGGAGTCCAGATGTAAGATAACAGGAGCCTGGATAAGACAGTGCTGGTGGAAATGGAAGAAGTGGGAAGATTTGAGATACATGTTGGAGGTAAAGGGGATAGAACTGATTGATTAGGTATGGAAATGAGAGGGAAAGAAGAATCAAGGAAACTCTTAGATTTGAGTTTTGAGCAAAGAGTGAATGGTGTTTCCATTTACATGCTCAGACAGAGTAGGAATGAAGTAGTCTCTCTTTGGTGATGTTAAGTTTGAGATCATTTTTGGACAGCTGTGCTGAGAGAGCAGCTGGGCAATTACACATACAAAACTGCAGTTCTGAGGAGCCCTCAAGTCTGGAGATGTAGGTTTGGAGATTCAGGTGAAGTAACTAAGGCACAGAGAAGCTAAAGAAGTTTCCCCACGTCACACAGCTAGTATACGCCAGAGCTAGGATTTGGAAACCGGTATTCTAGCTCCAGAATCCATACATTGAACCACTGTGCTATACTACTCAATAGCACTTAAAGGGACCTGAGAATTTTGGAGAAGGAGGGAGGAAGCAGCAGCAATGGGGGCAAGGAGAACATCTGTTCCAGTTGATAATTGTACCTGAATATAAACATGAACCCCTCTTAGTCACGAAGTGTGTGTTGAGTAACTCTTTAATATCAATGTATACATATCTTCAGCCATTTTGAAGGAGGTGACAGTGTTATGGGAGTCCATGTTTTATGCAGAACATGTTGACTTAGACGTTGTCAGGTATTTATTTAGCATAAAATATGTACTATGTGAAAATCAAAACCTACATGGCATTACTTCCTGGAAAGGACAATTACTGTAGTCTTCCTTGTTGTGTATGTGTATCCTTGATTGACTTTCAACATAATTGGAATATAAAGAATATAAATCCAGGGCACCTGGGTGGCTCAGTTCGTTAAGCGTCCAACTCTTGATTTCAGCTCAGGTCATGATCTCAGGGTTGTGAGATCAAGCTCCACGTTGCACTAGGTGTAAATCCTGCTTAAGATTCTCTCCCTCTGCCCTTCTCTCTCTTCCTCTTTTCCTCAAAAAAAAAAAAAAAAGAAAAAGAACACATCCAATGAGAATTCTGCAATATCCTGATCAAGTACAATCATACAAAAAGAATTGCTTATTTATAATAACTATTAGAATTTAGTAATTAAACTGCAGCAATAGTTGATACAGTATCTTATAATTAATACAGATCAATTTTTTAAATGACTTATCCCATGACTAGTGACAAATACTAAAATATTTAAGGTTGTAGTCATTGTATTTACTACCAAGAGAGAATGTGGCATCAGTGGAGAATTCAAGCTTCTGAAAAAGGGAAAAGTAGGAGATTTTGGAAGGATATATTGGGCGTTGTGGACTTTTATGAGGGGGTGTTCCGAGCTCGCCTGCCTAAGCAGCCAGGGTATTGGACAGGAGGCAACAATGCACAGTTGTTAAAAGCACACATAGCTCTGTGCTCTGCCACATACTAGATATAAGACCCTGGGAAAGTTATTTAACTTCTCTTGTCTTCATTCTTTACCTACCTCTCTGAGTTATGGTAGGAATAGAGTGAGATAATACATAGAAAATGCTTATAGCACCGCCCGGCACAGAATAAATACTCCGAAAAATGTCAACTCTTTTCGGTTTCCTCACCCTATCTTTCTGGCCTGAGTTTGAAATAATTGTCTAAGTGTGGGGTGGCAAATATGTGTTCTGTATTTCTAAACTAGCTCACCTAGACCTCTCAGAAGCTCCCCCAGTATGAGAGGGTTCACCCTACAAACTGCCTCTTCTCTCTTCCTTTATCTCGGCTCCTGTGAGCTAAATGTTGCCTCCAGGAAATTATTCAAAATCCCTACTGTTAACCAGGAAATTCCGCTTCTAGAATTTACTCAATTTTCCCTGACAAAGAATTAAGAATGTATACTCAGATTTAGCTGCAATGTTGTTCATAATAGTGAAGAAATGAATTCAGAAAAACTCAGTGAACAACAACAGAGGATTGTTTAGATAAATTGTGGAGCACCACACATACACAATAGAATTTTAAGCAACTCTACAAAGAATGTTGTATAAAAATAATGAACGAAAGGAGTGGAGTTCATAATATATGTACTTTTTAATTTTTAAAAAGCAGGCTACAATGCAGCATATGCTATCTGGTACCATTGTTTCTAATGTATAAGTAAATATAAGCATAGACAATGTCTGGAAAGTTTTGCAGTCACCAAAATTGTAAGGCATCATATACTCACTCCTCCCACTAGCATTGGAATGGTCTATTAGCCAATCTAGATGACCAGCCATTCTCATGTAAACTTAGCCTAACCCTTCTCTTGCTACACAGAGACTGGAAGAAGAAAGGAGGTGCATTGGTTTACAACTAGAAGGTGGTAGTAGCAGTCTGCACCTGTCTAATTCTCCCCTTTCTACCTCACAGTTTAAAAGGTTTTAAGCCTGGGGTCTGTCCTATGGTAGTGTCCACAAGTAGCTTAAGGAGTCATGGATGACAGCAGAAGCAAAGAACTGTTAGATTTCCTGTGTAGGACTTTGCCCATGGTCACTGCTGTGGCTCTGGGGCCATTGTCCTAGCCCTGACATAAGCCATTCAAATCATTATCATCACTTAGGGACTTAAAATTGTTTAAATAATGATCAAAATTAACTTCCCTGTCTTTTATCATTATTGGCAGTATTTGTGAAAACAAATTATAGGTCCATTTTATTACAATATTCTTAATTATGAAATACATGACTTACCCACCCTTTTTTAACTATAATAATTGAGTGCGCTTGTTTTAACTTTGGAAATGCGAAGGGACTGCTGTGTTTTAAAGTAATCAATATTTAAGGTCATTAAATGTTCTTACAATACATTCAGATGGTCATTCCACAGTCTCTGGTTGGAGATTTGTGATTAACCATAAAGTTAGTAGTAAAAGTGTCAGTTTCACATATCTTAATGAAGATGTTGTAATATTTGTTCCAATTTTTGAGATCACTTTGCAGTCCCTGGCATTTGGAAGCAAAGAAGAGCCCTTTCAATGAATATTAAAATGCATTTTCTCCAAGCTTCAATGTTTCCAACACTTGAAACTGCAGGCATAAACTAGCCAGTAATTTATAAATTACTAAGATCAAATTTATAAAACTAAGATCAAACTATATTGAATTGTCAATTTTGACCTATGAAAAAATGACAATTTCATATGGTTCATCCTCGTGGTAATAAAGGTATACAAATGATTTTTTAAATAAAACCTCCTAAAACTATATTTAAACAATTATTTTTACTCAGATTTATTTGTTACAACAACAGGTTTTTATATGTTTTTTTTTGTTTTTAATCTGTAATTTACCAAGTTTTATAATCATATTGGTTCAGTTTATGTTCTAAGGGAACACAGAAACATTAAATATAAATCATGTTACTTGCTCTAGAAATTAAACAGGTTAAATGGACAACTAAGGAAAGTGGCCCAGAGCTGAAATGATCTTTTTATCAACAACAAATATTTGTTGAATTCATACTAAGTGCCAGGCACTATGTCAAGTGCTAAGAACACACCAATGAACAATTTGGAAATTGTGATCCAGCTTTTTACTTAATTCTATGTAAATATTCTCCTGAATACATTTCTTATTTAGATTTTAGGGGACATTTAACTCCTATGTATGTTTGTCTCACACAAATAAAATATTATTATTTATTGTTTTATGTAAAATTATGACACCAAAAATATTATTTTTTTTGCAACGCTGAGTTTATTTTCTTACTTGTGCACCATTGTCACCTCTGTTATATTTTGTTTTTAATTGTAGTGAAATACATATAACATAAAATTTGCTATTTTAACCATTCTGGTAATATGGTTTTTTGTCATCATATGTGTAAGGAAAGTGTTAAATCTATGTACACTTAATACTGTAGATCTATGTGCATTGGACACTGTAGATCTATCTAATGAAGTAGCAAAAGTTCAAAAAGTAGGAAACCAAATCAAGAAGACTTGGGAATCAGAGCATGGTACCAACTTGGCAGCAAGTACTTGATCAATATTTCCCCAACACGTTTGATCTCATTATAATGTGATGATGGAAAGTCACCACACACTCATAAAATATAACAGGCATCTGGATTAAAGTAGGCAGTAAAAAAATAGTCTCAAAGAAAATGTAAGTGCTGCTGGACAGAAGCAAAAAATATCACAAATATGCATAAAGAGGCTGAAGAGTCAACATGTATTAATGTTTAGATTACATTGGTACAGTGGTCAAATCTGATTCTGCATTAACTAACAAATTGAGCACCAGTTAGTTACCCTTCAGGTGACAAATGCAACTTCCTTTGCTCTTCGGATTGCCCACCATTTTTTTCTTTTTAAGATTTTATTTATTTATTTGAAAAAGAGAGAGAGCGCATGCGCGCACAAGCATGCGCGCGCGCACGAGCACACAAGCGGGGGGAGGGGCAGAGGGAGAGAGAGAGAGAGAAGCAGGCCCCCTGCTGAGCAAGGAGCCCAATGTGGAACTCATCCCAGGAGCCTGGGATCATGACCTGAGCCGAAGGCAGACACTTAACCAACTGAGCTACCCAGGTGCCCCTTGCCAACCATTTCTTATAGACATATTTTGCACAATAAGAACCGCAGAAATGTGCTGAGTATTTTTCTTACATATATTTTGAAATGCATTTTTGAAAAAAATATTGCTAACACCAGGTTTTGGGGGTTGTTTTGTTTTTGCTGAACCTATTAATATCTTAGGCCACTTTGGGAACATTGTTCTATATGCCATGCAAAGCTATAAAGATTAGTAGAAAGGATTTTGGCCGTGAGTAGCACGTCACTGTACTTTTTTTTTAAGTTTTATGAACACTGAGAATATCTTCCAATCTCTGTGGCTGTGAGTGATCTCCACTTCTTTATAGATTGGGGCATTAAATAGAAAGCTAAAATGACCAGTTAATTCAGGGCTTCCTTTTTTAGAATATCGCCTCTGAGAGACAAGCAGAAGAGCCGCTTTTTGTATATATCCCTAATCTGCTCCTTATTTATATCCCTAAAGCACCTCACATGGAACCGGGCATGTAGCAGACATGTAATGAATGTCTCCGGAGAAATGGTAGTAGGGCCTAGGTAGATACACCTGAATTCAAATTCTAACTACCTTTTACCAGCTAAGCAGCCATGGGAATATTTGTTAATCTCAGAATTTGTTAATCATGTATTATACGATGGTGATAATTTGTTCCACAGTTGCTATGAAAATTAAGTGATGTAATAAATATAATGTGCCCAGTACAAAGCATGGGCACATAATAGAGACTCAATGAATGTTAGATCCCTTCCCTTACTTTATATATTCTTCATACCAGAGTCGATCCTAGAAAAAATTATAAAGTGAAGTCCCCTTCCCACTTTCCCTTTTAGTATCCAAGGCTATTGACACCTGTGGTGGGTTACTTTAGGCTAAGGCACTATTTCTGAAGGTTTGAGTTGCCTCTTTTGTCATTATAGACCCTTTTAAAAAAAAAAAGTTGGTGACCTTTGAGGTTTCTTTCAGCTCAACATTCCTCTCCTCTCCTCTACCAAATTTTAACTTAACCTGATAAACTAGGCAACAGGGAAAACCTACTGCATATTGCCCAAGGCTTCCAGAGGCAATTTTCTGGGCACAAGCAATTAGCTGCCCTCGGCAAAACTGCAAAGTAGGCAAAGCTTTCCTCCTCCTGCTCCCGCAGTCCCCACCTCCATACCTGCAGGGTTCCTCCACCGCCTTCCGCCTGCCAGAGCACTCACACCCACCTACAAGTTTGACTTCTACCCAAGCCTCCGATTCTAAATTTCCCCCCTCTCTCTCCCTATGTAATTTTCTCTTCTGTTTGGGGGGTTAATCTCAGCTAGGTCCTATGAGGGAATCTGATCTAAAACTTTCTGATTGACACCTGCATTTTAAAGAAGAATGTGTTAGCATAAATAGTGAAATATTGATGGGAAATATCTCTGAACTGTTGAACTATTAAAATGTCCTTTGCTCACTCTAGGCTACCAGAGCTTGCTCGACCAGTTTTATCTTTTCTAAAGAATAGAGGTCATTTCTTCTACGCTTGCTTCTGAAATATTATCAATCCCTGTGATAAATTAATCAATACCAGTAGAGTCCTTCGATATCATGCGTGTCTCGGTGATTTTTTTTCCACATTACTCTTTCACTATCTTTTCTCCACCTATATAAATCGGGGTCTCAAATTGGTGGCCTAGGATTTCTCTGGAGCCCTGGACAGGTTTTGTTTGGTTATTTAATTGGGCCTATCATAGATACTAAGCACATATTATTCTTAGCCAGCAACACAAGCAGCTTAGCACTTCTCTAGCCTACTTCACATATTTATGTTAGCTGCCCAAGGCACTTGAGTTTGCGAGCCCCTATTCATCTCCCATCCAAAAGTCATCTTTTCTATGAAGATTTGAAAATCAATCTTTTGCATACTTACGGCAAGTTAGCTGCTAGTTGCTCTAACAAGCACCTGGTCTCATACACAGGGGCTCTGAGTAGAATAGTTGACTGCAAATGGAGTAGGTCTCATGGCAGAGATTTCAGACGTGGCATCCGGGAAGCAAGAGCCGTTTAGAGGCTGACGGGGCTTTTGTGTGTGTGTGCCCTTCATTTGCTCAGTGTAGGATGTTAACTCCTTTACGTCTAAGAATAGGAATGTCTAGTACAGCCTTGTAAGTTCTAGTGGCTCTTAAGACAGTACTTACCCCTAGACCCTATATACACAATGTCAATATTTATACAAATTTCACTCACATTATGCACCATCTTTTCTTTTCCCCCTCTTACATGTAAACAGAGCTGTTTGGATCATTTGGACTACAGCCAGGACCCACTCCTTTGTTGCCTTTTCCCTCCTCTAAGCACAATAAGCATAGCCAACATGTCCTGCCCTCAATTCCCTCCATTGCCATGACTGTCCCAAGACAGTGAACATAATGACAGTAGTCATCATTAATAAAAAGGCATAAATCTAGTGCTCTGGATCTTTGCTACGGGTCTTCCATATAGGAACCATTCTTCTGGTATTTTGGTAACTGAACCTCCTTGGACTGGAGGTTGAAAGGAGATAATATTATTCTAAATCTTATTCTTTTGCAAACAGCATCATGGCAAAATTCCAGCATAATAATACCAGACATTTACATAAGGTCTTTTCTCACAGGCATTCATAGTGTTTTGCAAAATTTCTTATGCATCTTTTTCAATATTAGATAAGAAGAGAGGGGAGATGATTGATTCTAGATGGGGAAGGTGAGATAGGCAAAGTCTGGATCAAAGAAAGAAAGAATGAAAGAAAGAAAGGATTGAAAGAAAGAAAAATCCTAACAATGGATTCCTAACTGAACCTAATGTTTGTTCTTTCCACCGTCCTTCTGATAGCAAAGGGTTTTTCCTTTCCTTGAGTGTGCTATTCAATGTCATCAAGTGAATAGAAATGTAAAAGAACATTAAAATGGACCTTAGAATTGGATTCAGCCAAAAGACATGTTTAGGAAGGCAGGGTTTATTAAAAATGGGTTCCTAATAAAACTATTTTTTAAAGTTAAGAAACCAATAGCAAGTCAAAATTAGGGGAAAATATTAAATAACCACAAAATGAGCTGCATCTTTGTGTATACTAATGATAGAAGATATAGGAAATTGTTAGCTAAAAAAAGACTAGACTATCCTTAAATAACCTAGAGGCAAGCAGTAATAAATTATAATTCATCTGATAAATTTCTCAAAACAAAAATACATCCAGCTTGGGCTCACTAGGGATTTTTCAGAGTACTAGATTTAGAAGAGAAAAAAAAAAGTACGTTGAAATAGAAAAGTGGGAAGGGGAGAGTAATATATAGAGTGATTAAAGTCTGAGTCTGATTTTTAAAAAGGCAGTAAAAAGAACTAGTGATGTAATAATAGCCCCAGGGATTTAAAAAAGAATTTCCTCAAATATATCTAGGGGATAAGAAACACTGGAGAGAAAATAGGCCCATTAATAAATGACGAATGAGATGAAATGAGATTTTGAAACAGTTGGGCTACTGAACTGCATTTTTTTTTTAAATAGATCTTTTAACAAGAAAACAAAAAAGGAACTAAGGACAGAGAAGGAACAAGACTTGTCAGCAGAATGCTGATAAATAACAAGCAGGGGAATTCAGTCCTTGCAAAAAATAAGGATTTTCCAAATCAGCAAACTTGGGGGATATGCCTTCTACTGGGGATAAGAAGGAACAGAGTAATTTATATTCTGAACCACATTTTCCCTTGCAGCTTCATCTAGCCGAGATGATCAAACCATAAACCCTAGAAACTGCTTTAACTTCAAATCACCTGCATTGTATTCTCACTCCTAATATCCTCAGATAATCTCATGTGCTTTAACAAACATTATCTCCTAGTGCCAAGCACTGTACCAGGTGTTATGAATACAAAGACTGAAACATTAGCACCTTTTCTTTCTTTTTTTTTTTTCATTAGCACCTTTTCTAAATCGTTTTTTTCTTTTTCTTTTTTTTTTTTTTTTTAATCTTTTCTAGTTGTTACCTTGGGCCCTTCCATTTCTTTTCACCAGCCTTTCAACACGCACGGGCACACTCACACATTTACCTGAAAGCATACACGTTAATATCTTTTTCCTTTACATGACATTTACCTATCTTCTTTACTAAATTAAAGATCTAGAAACGAAATTCCCATGACCTTAAACAAGCCAATCATATCCCTGAAGCTCTCAGAAGGTTAATCAACATTCTTCTGAGAAACATTAACAGTTTTAACTGAAAAAAATAATTAATGTATCTGGTTAATACTTTACACTTTCAGAAGGATGGATATACAATTAAAAGTAGGTATTCCTCTCATCTTAAATCACCAGTCCCCTTCCCTAGAATCACTATTGAATTATTTATGTAGTCTCTCGTATATTTTTCAGATACAAACATAGGGGTATGAATATCTTTTTTTAAAAGGAAACATAAACAAGAGCTGTTTTTAAATCCTGTTCTGCATTTTGCCTTTTTTTTTTTAAAGTTGATACTTCTTTTGGGCAGCTTTCCATACCAGCACATGGAGATCTTTATAATAGCTGCATTAAAAAAACAGCTATATAATATAGCATTTCATTGCACAGATTGCTATAATTTACTTAGCAAGTCTCCTATCCTGCACATATTGATTGCTTCCTCTCTTTTACTATTACAATGAGCCATGTTACTTATGCATCTGAAAAAAGAAGATAGTAATATACTTTTGTGCAGAGTTAATGCAAAAATTAAATGAGAGATTTAAGTGAAACCATCTAGAATGCCTGGCGTATGTTAGGTATTTTTGGTACATGTTAGCTAAATAAATGATTTGAATGAGGGCCCAAATGAACCAACGATGCTTCCAATTTTGTTTCCTGTCTGATTTCTCCCCCGACTAGAATGAAAGCCTCATGAAAGTAGGGATCAATCTTGTCTGTCTTCATTCACTGCTGAATCTCTAGAGCCTAGAACAGTGCCGGCATACAATATATGTTTAAATAAATAATGGGTTAATGACTAAATATCATCAGCCATTATTCTTAGTTTCTTTTGACCCACAGTTTTAATGTAAAAGAACCTATTTAAGATGAAAGACAGTGTAGGCTTCTTGCAAGTGAAATTATTTGTAATTTGATTCTTAGAAAGGTCAGAGAGCAAGGCCTCTCCCAGATGGGCGTGGGACCCTGGCAACTCAACCTATCCAGCCTGCCCAAGCTAATCTCACTTGAAAGGAGGCTGCTCAGTTAGCAAGTTTTATAAGCCTCTTGGGTTATCATTAAAGGCAGAAATTCTAAAAGTGATTTTAATTACATTCAGGAAATAGGAATAGGTGCAATAGGTACACAGCCCTGCCTCCAAGTATGAGGCCCAGGGTGGCTACCCTAGTTGCCCTGGGGATGAGCCTGTTAAAGCCATCGTTTTGAATTAATCACTATTTTCAAATATGGATCACAATACAGTCGAGGATTTCTTTATGATAACATTACACTCCTAGCATTGCTTTCTTAATTTGGAGAGAAAGAATCAGAGTTAGAGACCTGTCCCTTCATCGTGGGTGCACCATGAGAACATGCTCCATATGGGAATGTCATCTTTCCCGTGTGTTGCAGGAAGAAAATAAGTTGCCAAACACTGGTCTCAACGAGGGTTTTCAGGTCAGATTTCTAGAACCATGTGGTTGCATATCTGGGACAACCAAGGTCTTAAACTTGAGGGTGCTGGTATAACTGAAATAAATTGTGTTGGGCCTCCCTTGGCTCATTCTCAACTTGTTCTTATATCAGGAGACACACAATTGGGAAATCACAAAGTAATTATTAGCACAATACTCTCTTCACTCTTCACTTCTTGAGTGGGGAAATATGCACCCCAAATTAGAGAGTGCATTCTGAATGCAGAGCAAGAATCTTTTAAGTCCTTTTCCTGTTGCTGCCTCTCCCAGCCTCACACAGATGCAGCTGTCCCTGAAAAAAATGCACTCCCAATTACCAACTTCTCCAAATCTCGAACATCCAGTCCGTGGCTTCTGTCTCCTCTCCCCCCACCTCCCTGATGGTATTAGCAGTCGTCATGCTTACTCAGAAGATGTATGCTTTGGGTGCAGTTTTCCCTTCTCGATTTCAGTGCTGATTAAGACCGATACCCTTTGTTGTCAAAATTATCTCCAAGTGACTTGAAGGATTTTTGTTTGTTCTGTTTTCTATTTTTATATTATTTTCTTCTAAATATAGATGATTCAGTATTTTCTTTTTCTATTAAGTTAGCATGTATTGATTTTTGTAATAAGAAAATCTTGAATTTTAAAAAAAGTTTCTACATGCTTATTAGAGAAATTTTAGAAAATCCAGAAAAATAGGGGAAAAATATAATCACTAAGAACACCTTGATTTTAGTGCTTCTTCAGTCTTCTCTAAACACACACATATACACGCACACAAACTGTACTGTTCTCTATTATTTTAACTGATATTGTATTTTGAGTATTTTCTCTTTCTATTAAATATCTTTCAAAACATGATTTTAATGGCTCCTTTGCCTTTTATTGTATGGATAGATCCTAATTTATTCATCCATTCCCCTGTTGTTGGAAATCTAGATTGTTTCCAATTTTTCAATACTTTATAATAAATGGTCATTAATCTTTTATCTATATTTCCTTAAAATGGATCATTAAAAATTAGAATTCCTGAGCCAAATCCTATAAACATTTCCTGAAATTTTATGAAAAATTCCAAATGTACCCCAAAATAGAGAGACCGATATAATGAACTCCCCATATGTATCACCACATAGTCTACATTTATCAAAATTATGCAAAATCTTTATTTTTGCAGTTATTGATTTGCCGTATGTTGCCTAATTGCGTTCCAAAAATGTATCAGTTTTCACGCATACCAGCACCGTGAAGCTCCCACAAGTACTCTAACCAGTAGTGAGTATTTTCTTTTTTTTTTTTTTAAAGATTTTATTTATTTATTTGAGACAGAGAGAATGAGAGAGACAGAGAGCACATGAGAGGGGGGAGGGTCAGAGGGAGAAGCAGACTCCCCGCCGAGCAGGGAGCCCGATGCGGGACTCGATCCAGGGACTCCAGGATCATGACCTGAGCCGAAGGCAGTCGCTTAACCAACTGAGCCACCCAAGCGCCCCAGTAGTGAGTATTTTCAATATCTAATCTCTGCTGGCTAATTTGGTCAGCTATTTCAAACATAAGTTGTCAGAATCTGGCATTCCATTGCCCCATTGTCCATTCCAGATCTTCTGCGAATTCATTTCATCCCACGATGTAGTTTCTATCTTTCAAGACCGCCTATCTTCAACCCAGCAGAGGAGCTCAGACTTCAGCTGACAGTTCTCTTCGGCCTCTGGAGAACGGATGTAGCAGCCACTCACTCTCTGAGAGTATACTTGGTGTACCCGGGCAGCCCAGGCCCAGCTGATCACCCCATTACTTTTCGGGACTTACTGTGAGTAATGATTGAGGGTTGTTGGCAGCTTTTAATCTCACGCTAACAGCTTCCATATGTCAGCCTTCTTCAAGGTCTGCATCTTTGTTGAATAGACTGAAATTTAGAATATATAGTTAAACATGGCTTTTTATATGCATTATCAAGACTAGGTTGGTCTATTTATAGAGAAATTGAATATCTCACTAGCTTAATATTTTTATTTGATGCTAGATATTTATAAGCAAAGAATTGTTTTTTTTATTATTATTATTGTATAAGTAATATAATGGCTCTACGGTGTACTGGAAAAATTACTAAGATGG
Organism: Mirounga leonina; assembly: GCF_011800145.1. Lineage (NCBI taxonomy): Eukaryota > Metazoa > Chordata > Mammalia > Carnivora > Phocidae > Mirounga > Mirounga leonina. The sequence goes on along the minus strand of NW_023270825.1, from coordinate 33,776,512 downwards.
GAATAAAGAGTCAAAGCATGGGCTTGACTCTGTTATTAACAGTTATGTAATGCTAGGTTAGTTTTAAAATCACTCGAGATTTAATTTTGCTCTTCTCAAATTTACTAAAATCCCTTCCAGTTCTAAAATTCCACAACTTAGAAATATCTTGATATAACCTATTACCCGTTTGCTATTAAAAATGCACTTTAAAAGATGATAAATGCGGCGCCTGGCTGGCTCAGTTGGTGGAGCGTGCCACTCTTGATCTGAGGATTGTACACTTGAGCCCCACCTTGGGTATAGAGATTGCTTAAAAATAAAATCTTATTAAAAAATTTAAAATATAAAAAGTAAAAGATTATAAATAGCATGGTAGTTGTTATTATATTATCTGTAGGAGTAAGTTAAGTCACCAGTGTTGTGCTGCTGGTAAATGTTTAACAACCGGCTCTCTAGGGCAAAAAGCCCCGATAAATATCACTGGTCTAGTTCCATAGTATAAATACTCCCACCATGGGTAATTTCTTTTTCTTTTTCTTTTTTTTTTTTTAATTTATTTTTTTTATTCTTATGTTAATCCCCATACATTACGCCATTCGTTTTAGATGTAGTGTTCCATGATTCATTGTTTGTGCATAACACCCAGTGCTCCATGCAGAACGTGCCCTCTTTAATACCTATCACCAGGCTAACCCATCCTCCCACCCCCCTCCCCTCTAGAACCCTCAGTTTGTTTTTCAGAGTCCATCGTCTCTCATGGTTCGTCTACCCCTCCGATTTCCCCCGCTTCATTCTTCCCCTCCTGCTACCTTCTTCTTTTTTTTTTCTTAACATAGATTGCATTATTTGTTTCAGAGGTACAGATCTGAGATTCAACAGTCTTGCACAATTCACAGCGCTTACCACAGCACATACCCTCCCCAGTGTCTATCACCCAGTCACCCCATCCCTCCCACCCCACCCCCCACTCCAACAACACTCAGTTTGTTTCCTGCGATTAAGAATTCCTCATATCAGTGAGATCATATGATACATGTCTTTCTCTGTTTGACTTATTTCACTCAACATAATACCCTCCAGTTCCATCCACGTCGTTGCAAATGGCAAGATCTCATTCCTTTTGATGGCTGCATAATATTCCATTGTATATATATACCACTTCTTCTTTATCCATTCATCTGTCGATGGACATCTTGGCTCTTTCCACAGTTTGGCTATTGTGGACATTGCTGCTATAAACATCGGGGTGCACGTACCCCTTCGGATCCCTACTTTTGTATCTTTGGGGTAAATACCCAGTAGTGCAATTGCTGGATCATATGGTAGCTCTATTTTCAACTTTTTGAGGAACCTCCATACAGTTTTCCAGAGTGGCTGCACCAGCTTGCATTCCCACCAACAGTGTAGGAGGGTTCCCCTTTCTCCGCATCCCCGCCAACATCTGTCGTTTCCTGACTTGTTAATTTTAGTCATTCTGACTGGTGTGAGGTGGTATCTCATTGAGGTTTTGATTTGGATTTCCCTGATGCCAAGCGATATTGAGCACTTTTTCCAGTGTCTGTTGGCCGTTTGGATGTCTTCTTTGGAAAAATGTCTGTTCATGTCTTCTGCCCATTTCTTGATTGGATTGTTTGGTTTTTGGGTGTTGATTTGATGAGTTCTTTATAGATTTTGGATACTAGCCCTTTATCTGATATGTCATTTGCAAATATCTTCTCCCATTCTGTCGGTTGTCTTTTGGTTTTGTTGACTGTTTCTTTTGCTGTGCAAAAGCTTTTTATCTTGATGAAGTCCCAATAGTTCATTTTTGCCCTTGCTTCCCTTGCCTTTGGCGATGTTTCTAGGAAGAAGTTGCTGCGGCTGAGGTCGAAGAGGTTGCTGCCTGTGTTCTCCTTTAGGATTTTGATGGACTCCTGTCTCACATTGAGGTCTTTCAACCATTTGCAGTCTATTTTTGTGTGTCCACCATGGGTAATTTAAAGCTACCAACTCCAAGTCACCAAGAGTAGAACTGGGGAGATAGGCAGAATCGTCTCACAAGCCCGTGGGAGCTAGTCTGGAACACCACTGGCCCTGCATTTATACGCTATTCCAAGTAGAATCCTTTACGGTGCAAGTAACAGAAAATCTAACTGTCCGTGGTTTAAACAATAAGGGCATTTAATTTTTTTTTTTAAAGATTTTATTTATTTATTTGAGAGAGAATGAGAGACAGAGAGCATGAGAGGGAAGAGAGTCAGAGGGAGAAGCAGACCCCCCGCCAAGCAGGGAGCGCGATGTGGGACTCGATCCCGGGACTCCAGGATCATGACCTGAGCCGAAGGCAGTCGCTTAACTAACTGAGCCACCCAGGTGCCCAAGGGCATTTAATTTTTTCATGAGACAGGAAGTCTGGATGTAAGTGGTTCTAAAGTCATTTCAGGGGTGCTACCACATCAGGGGGCTGGGTTCCTTTCTTTGTTATTCTCTTGGCCTTCCTCCTCCTTGTAAAATGGCTGCAGTTACCTCCAAGTTTTCTGTCCTAAAAAGACAGTGTCCGAAGTAGGAAAGAAAAGGTAGAGCATAACTGTATATATATATATTTTTTGGGGGTGGGGTGGGGTGGGGGTGTCCTCCTACTAGAGAAGAAACATTCTGCCCAGAAACCCCAGCAGTCTTCCAAGTATGTTTCACTAGCCGGGACTGAGTCACATGTCCATACTTAGACCTATCCCTGGCAAAGAGGATCTGAATCCTCACAATTGGTTCAGACCAGTTGTGATCCCAGCCCTGGGACTGGACGTGAGGCAGAAAGAGGAAGTAGCCCTGATAAAGGCAAACAATGACAGGGTCCGCTACACATGAAAAGGTTTCAAGCTGAATAATGCTGATGGTTTCAACTATCGATTTCACTTTGATCTGATAAGTATTGAATCTTGCGCTCTCTCTCTCTGTCAAATAAATAAACAAAATCTTTAAAAATAAAAAAAAAGTGTTGCTTCTTTGGGAAAATACTGGCATGTATTATCAGAGCAAGAGAAAAGAACGTATCTGTCCCTCTTTCACCATGATGACATGCCGGAGAGTGGCTTTACTGAGGACTTCTCAGAGGTGCTCTATACACTTAAGTCCGTTAATATGCTTAACCTTTTTAAACTTGTGTTCCTAGGACAGTATTATTTTTAAATGTCGATCCATATCATAACTTAACTTCCAAGGAAATTTTAATTAATGTGAACCCCTTCAATCAAGCTTTGTGACCATTTGGACAGTCCTTAATGAATTAAAAAGTTTAGAGTTAACATCTAATTCAGGACTTTTATTGTCATGATATGTTACTGTGTAATGCGCTTCATTTTATTTGTTAATAAATGCTGCTTGGTTTATGGATTAAGTTTATAATACATGTATCGAAGTAATTGGAAAAGGAGTCTGATGTGCTGTATTAAACAAGTCTCTGAAACAAATTTTTTGCGTGTGGAAAAGAGCAGCTTATAAAGCCAGAATATTTCCAACTTTGTCACCCAGGAGTATATAGCCTTTAAAAAAATACAATTCTGGGCTCCTGGGTGGCTCAGTTGGTTAAGCGACTGCCTTCGGCTCAGGTCATGATTCTGGAGTCCCAGGATCGAGTCCCGCATCGGGCTCCCTGCTCGGCAGGGAGTCTGCTTCTCCCTCTGACCCTCCTCCCTCTCATGCTCTCTGTCTCTCATTCTCTCTGTCTCAAATTAAAAAAAAAAAAAAATCTTTAAAAAAATACAATCCTTGCACGAACTTTGCTTCTTTAATATTATCCTAATTATCATTTATACTGCTCTCATTATTTATTTGCAAATGTAAATTTTAAAAAGGAGGAAAATGCTGCTATGCAGAAAGAAGGCTTAATAATATGACAAATGTCATTTTTTATTTTTAGTATTTGATCATAGAAGCAGTGTAGGTGACAAGGGTACATAATTTGGTATTTATTTTTATTTTGTAGTGCCTAAAATTATATATAATTATTATTAAGCTTTAAATAATACAGTAGAGGAATACCTTAGGTTGTTCAGGTTCTTCAGCTGAGGTAGCAAATGAGCCTATATGAACAACTAAACCAGGATTAGAGAATTCTCTGCTCATTTTAGACTACTAAGCTCCTTCTAATTTTGGCTATGCAATATGACTAGACTGTCTAATTTGAGATGCATTATATACTTCCTAACCCTTTACGAATTTTACATTTTATCTATGTGATGTTTTTTATATCCCCCATAAAGCTAAACAATAGATGTCAAAAAGTATCTGCTGTTTGGGGGTTTTGGTTTTCGTATTATTTTGAAAAGTGTTACCTCTGTCATTCACTCTGACATACTGAATCTAAATCTATCAAATTAAGAAATTAGGTCAAATTGACATTTCATATAATTTAAGCAAAAGCACTTCTTGAATTATCTGTATTTAAATGTCTCTTTAAAAATGATTGTTTAAATGCAGGGAAGAAAAACAAAAACAAAAGCAAAAAAAAAAATCTTACTCCAGAAAAAAATGGATTGATTTATCTTTAATTCAAGTTCCAAAATGGTAGTCTGCAAGTCAGATGAAGTCCATGAGTGTGTCAGTTGGTCTGTATAGCATTTAAAAGTCAAGAGGTCACATAAAAACCCAGATTTCCACTTTCTCTTCAAAGTCCTTAAGAATTGGCAGGAATGGGGGGCTCCTGGGTGGCCCAGTCACTTAAACATCTGCCTTTGGCTCAGGTCATGATCCCAGGGTCCTGGGATCGAGCCCCGAAACGAGCCCTGCATAGAGCCCTGCATCGGGCTCCCTGCTAAGGGGGGAGTCTGCTTCTGCCTCTCCCTCAGCTCATGCTCTCTCTGTCTCTTTCTCTCAAATAAATAAATAAAATCTTAAAAAAAAAAAAAGAATTGGCAGGAATGGGTTTGAATTTTCAGCTGCAGCTGAGTGGTGGCCCCCATCCCCACATCCCACTATAGACTATGTCTCTGCTGCCCTTTATCCCTGCATAGTCCCTACCATGCAATGAGCTCCACATTTACTCTTAGCACCCATATCCTGCCAGCTTCTTCCATTTAAGGCATCTACTCTGCATCTAGTTGTGCAGGTGTGCCTTGATAAGGACTCTTTCACCAAAGAAGCCAGTGGGGGCTGCTTTCATCCCCTTCCCCTGCCACAGCTTGCACCTGAGGGGTCTTATTGCCAAGATGGACATTTTTTCTCATTTACAGAAGGAGACCCATAGCAGCCCTTGCAAGATTCTGCTCTATACCTGGGAAGTCCAAAGAGCAAGGATGTTATCTTGTCTCCTCTGACTCTATAACCCTGAGGCTTGGCATGTCTAGGACATATAATAGGATTTTTAAGATATAAGACAAATAAATGATTCTTGAATATATATTTCTAGTTTTTGCCATCTACTAAACATTATTTGTAAGGACAGTCAAAAAAATTAAGGTGTATTTGGAAGAATATTGGCATCTTTATAATCACCAGCCCATAGGGTCTGGACCTCTTTGAGGTGAATTCTGTGGACCTTTTATCTCCTTATTGACTGGTTAGACTGTTCCATTTTAAGAGATTCTACTTTTCCTATTTGCAATGTACCACAGTCCCCTCATGGAACTGAAGCCTGGGCATCCTACTAGCCCCTCAAGTCCATCTAGTCTGTCCTACCTTCCATTTTACCCAGCTTTGCACCTGAAATCCCAATATGCCTTACAACTGAGTACACCCAAAATGTAACAGTAAATTCCATCAATCCATTCTCTACATCCACAAGCAAAGTCCTTTACAGATGTATGCACACACATGCACACACACAAATACATACAAAGATGAAAAAAACTAGAAACCGTTTTTGGTTCCAATCTATTTTATCCATATATTTAAAACATGTATACAAACAGAATAATTTTGCTCATTTGTTTACTTATTTATACTTCTCTAGAAAGGATCAGAGGGGATTTATTAAAATCATAAAACAGAAAAAACTTATTTAAAAAATCAGGACCAAGAAAAATATTAATTAGGTTAGAAGATCATAAGCAAAGATTAGGATCCAACTGTCCAAAGTCACAAAATTATCTCTGAGATTCCTAGCAAACCAGAAGAAAAGAAAAACAAAACTAGTTTACTGATACTGCTCTGATAATACATGCCAGTATTTTCCCAAAGAAGCAACACTTTTATTTTATTTTTAAAGATTTTGTTTATTTATTTGACAGAGAGAGAGAGTGCAAGAGCAGGAACACAAGCAGGGGGAGTGGGAGAGGGAGAAGCAGGCTTCCCGCCGAGCAGGGAGCCCGATTCGGGGCTCGATCCCAGGACCCTGGGACCATGACCTGAGCCAAAGGCAGACGCTTAACAACTGAGCCACCCAGGCACCACGCAACACTTTCTTTAGTACCAAATTCTGAAAAAAATTTATGATTTGTGGTAACCTGTGGGCAGGGGTGGTGGCCAGGGAGAGTCGGTGATGGAATGATGGCTTGGATGAGTCTCTTTACAAATGCAGGAAGCCTTCATAACATTTTCTCAGGGCATTCCAAGTGAAACGTGAAGGTGTGACACAATATATGACTCAGAGGAGGCAGTTCTACAGATGGCCCAGAAAAAAAACGACTCAAGTAAGCAGCTTTCTGCTGATGCACTGTGATCAGAGAAGAAATCTTGAAGTGGTATTTCTCAAAGGCCAGGCCACAGACCACACATCAGAATAACCAGGGAATGCTTATTGACACCACATATTCTGCAGACCTACAGAATAGCAATCTCTGGGGATGAGCCTGGAAATCTGCAGATTTTACAAGTTTCGCAGGGGATTCTTAAGTACGTCAGAGTCTAGAACCACTGCCCCAGAGCACTGGTCTTTAGACTTTTCTTTTTTTTTTTTGCTTGTATGTTCTAAAAGAATTTTCACATGTTTTGTATCATTTCGTGTGTTTTTAGGTTGATATCTAAAATTTGTTATTGTAAGTTTAGGCAGTTACAAGAAAACATAATTTCTGGCATATTGTAATATTGACATTTTCAAATAAATCTTTTATATCACTTTAAAATGCATGCAATTAATCTTAAACACCCATATCCAATAACATCTAAAACCATGAATAAGCCCTTTAGCAGTCAAAATTTTTATATTTTTTTTCCTTGAATTCATGTTTCCATCCCACTTCCCCCACAGAATTTTATTCAAATGCAACGTATTTTATGCTTGGAAGACTGTTCTTTTTTTTTTTTTTTTTAAGATTTTATTTATTTATTTGAGACAGAGAGTGTTAGCGAGAGAGAGCACAGGCAGAGGGGAGGGGAAGAGGGAGAAGCAGACTCCCCGCTGAGCAGGGAGCCTGCACTGGGGCATGATCCCAGGACCCTAGGATCATGACCTGAGCCAAAGGCAGGGGGCTCAACCGACTGAGCCATTCAGGTGCTCCCAAAGACTTTTTTTTATCACTTTATCATACTTCTCTGCAAAATATGTATGTAACATTGAAATTTTATTTTTTATTTCCTGTAACCTTAAGATTTTTTCAGAATTGCATTAGCATTATAATTATTATCAGTACACAACTAAGAAAAAATATTTTTTTCATAAATAATTTTAAGTATAACAAGTTATTTTGGAAATGCTCATATTAATTGATGGGTAGACTGTCCCCTACCCCCATGTAGTTCACATATTTATAGGTGAATAATACCACTAGAATAATACAGCCTTCAGCATCAATTTTATTTATACTATTTGCTTTACATACATTATTCACTGAGAAAATTTGTTTGCACAAAAAAGTAGATAGGAATGGAAGGTGTTCATTATAGCAGTGTCACTGAAATCTTTGAACTCTTTCTGAATTATAAGGTAAACCTATATAGTAATTTACCATCAAATTTCATTTGTGATAAATTTAAGCTGACAATTTGATTAGGTAATCCTTCAATTTTGTTGAAAGCAAAGAAATGGAAACCACTTGACCTGCAAAATAATTTGTAATCCAGTCATTAATAATCATTTTCTCTCTTTAACCCCAACACCAACGTTTTGAATTGTGGTTAGTTTAATGCCCTAGAGGTTTTTAAAACACATCCCCAGAGCAAATCACTGAAGTAAGATTGTGTCTCTTACTTTAAGTCACCCAAGTAAGATTTCAGATGGTTGAAAGGTATTCCATCTTAACAAGAGGGAAAAATGTGATTAAGAAAAAGGAGATGGGGAAGGTGGCCAAGGGGTATTTGCAGGCAAATCCATTTTAGTAAAGAGTACTTGTGGAAACTGAGGATCCAGCAAAAGACTCATTGAAAACCACCCTCGTTTCCTCATTTCTTGAAATGCCTTTGTGAAAGTTCACATACCTCAATGTGTAGACCGTTGTACTAAGTATCTGGACACACCGAGAAAATGCATCACTTTCAAGAAGATCTCAACAATAACACGGGGAATTCAAGAGTCCTGAAATGTATCTCAATCTTCCTAACTACAAGGATTCCCTCCAAACGTAGATGCAGCCTAGCTTGGGTCAGCTATCGAGAGGTAAAACAGACAACAAAGTGGTTCTAACAGCCAGCACAGGGAGATGTGGGTGATCTTTAAAAGCCTGTGAGCTTTGTGTGCCTGGGTGGCTCAGTTGGTTAAGCGACTGCCTTCGGCTCAGGTCATGATCCTGGAGTCCCAGGATCAAGTCCCGCATCGGGCTCCCTGCTCAGCAGGGAGTCTGCTTCTCCCTCTGACCCTCCCCCCTCTCATGTGCTCTCTCTCATTCTCTCTCTCTCAAATAAATAAATAAAATCTTTAAAAAAAAAAAAAAAAGCCTATGAGTTTTGCTTATGATTTTGCCAGCACTTCTCTCCTTATTTTAGTTAATGGAATTCGCATAATGTCTTTAAGGGTTGAGCTGCCTCTGGGTCAGAAAGGCCCAGAAGGTCCTCCTGTTTCCTCTCTGAGGAATTCTGTAATTTTGTTGCCACAACCAAAACTGAGGGAGGGGAGGATAGGAAAGTTTCTTTCTCTCTCTCTCACTTTTTTCCCTTAATATGAAAATAATTGCCTCTACTCTTGGAGACCTGGCTTAATTAGACTAATCTGATTTTTTACTGGTAAAACAACACTAAAATGCTACTGTTCTGAGTTCTCTAATTATAGAGCAATCACGCTTTTTCTTAACAGATACTAAAATCAAATGCTATAATGTTGGATGAGGTCATCGTGAATAGCTTGTTATAAGGGCTATTTTGAGGTACCATATGAATTTCAGTGGATATTATGCAGTGACAAAGAAACCATGTTTACTGCAGAAAAAAAAAAAAAAACTTATGATTTGCTACTACAATTGATCTAAACATTGGTGAGTTTCCACAAGCTATTTCATAAGAAGTATGTTCGCTGACCATAACCTCCTGTTCTTCTACCTTAGACTCCTTAAATTCAACCCCTTCCTGGTTTCCCCTCTTAGCCACCAGCTCTTCATTTTCCTCCCTGCATAGCTGGAATGCCATGATCCACCCTCTCCTTGATGGATCCTCTTACCAGCATGCTCAGCCCCCTTACTCCTTGAACTTCTGCTTATCCATTCTGCCAAGTCTCAGCTCAGAGTCAAACAACCATCTGTTCTCCCTACTATTGCTTCTAGCTTGCCAAGGACTGCTGGAGAAATTGTATAACTGCTGATTCATGCCATGACAAATCTGCAACTCCCAAACTCACCTTGACCTTTAGCACTACTTGGCGATCCTTTTACTCTTGCCTGGTTGGCTTCCTTTTTCACTGCTCAGGTGCTATTCCAAACCTCAAGTCATTGCTCTTCCCAAGTTTTCCACCATGTTTCCTCAATCAACAGATGACCTAACTTTCTACTGCAGGAAAAATCAGTGTTCAACTTCCCTCCTTTCCACTTCTTTTTTTTTTAAATAAAGATTTTATTTATTTGACAGGGAGAGAGAGAGAGAGTGCACACCCACAAACAGGCAGAGCGGCAGGCCCCACGTGGGGCTCTATCCCAGGACCCTGGGATCATGACCTGAGCTTAAGGTGGATGCTTGACCGACTGAGCCACCCAGGTGCCCCCCTCCTTTCCACTTCGGATGGTCATCTATACCTTCACCCTCCCTACCTCTGTCCCAGAGATAATGTAGTCTATCAATTATCCCTATTCAATACTAGTTTTTGATTTTAAGTTCTTTATTATAAAGCCTGTATACATTATTACAAGACAAATACTCTTCCTGAAAGTCATATTCCAAGTTGAAGAAACAGGCATTGGAATGTTAGGGAAAGAAAGGTGCTGATTGGCTACAGAAAAGAGCACATCAGAATAGCAAATGTTCTTCTCCGTATAATCATTTGCAAGCAAGGACACAAAGGAAGGTGAGTTGGCATGCTGTGTGCTCACTAAGTGTTTTAAAATTCTAACATTATTCTGCCAACCAAATGTCAAGACTGAAATTTAAAGAGGCCATGCTTTAGTATCAATGCCATTTTTGTTCTCTATTATTTGCTATCACCTATATCTACAGTCTAAAAATCTAATTATAATAATTATTTTTTAAAGATTTTATTTATTTATTTGTCAGAGAGAGAGAGAGCACAAGCAGGGGGAGTGGCAGGCAGAGGGAGAAGCAGGCTCCCTGCTGAGCAAGGAGCCCAATGCAAGACTCGATCCCAGGACCCTGGGATCGTGACCTGAGCTGAAGGCAGACACTTAACCGACTGAGCCATCCAGGCATCCCAAAACTAATTATAATTAGTCCACTTAGTTCCTTCTTTTAACTGGGTGGAGATTGCTCACCCTCGTTCAATCCAAACTTTTCATGGGAACTCCCAGGACAACCAATGTGAATTACATTGTGCTTCAGCTGATATGGTTGTTCTAATTTAATGTCATGTTACACTAGCTATCATACATAACTTACAAGTGACACATACTTGCTTTAGAAAAAGTATTTGTTGAGACTGCCTAAAGAGAAGTTTTGTTATAGGAGATATGTATCAGATCCAACCAGGGGCAGATCCAGGGTGTTTTGGGGACCCTGAAGTGTATATAATTTGGGGAATTCTCTCTTTCTAAATAAGAATACAAAATTGTGGATATAAAATGAGGTACGTGGCCTTTGAGAGAGGTCTGTAAAGATGAAGTGCTCTGAAGTTTAAGCTTTGTTAGCCTCATATAAATGAGCTTTTTTGTATTTTGTATTACTTAGGGCATTAAACCCAAACCAACCAAAAACACACTAAAAAGTGACCACCTGACATGAGACAGGATCTCATTAAATATTAGATTTAATTCTCATTCCAATCTTTTTATTTCCCATTCTCATTTTTACAAAAGTGGGACCTAAGGCTCAAAGAATTTGGTAACTTGCTCACAGTCAGCTCCCTTCTCACATTGAAGGCAAGATTCAAACCAAGATCTGACAAACTAAATCTTGTGTTATTTCCACTACAATAGTCGGCCTTTAAGGTTTCCCAAAACAGGAAGAGGTTAAGTGTCTTTAGAGGATGCCCTTAGAAGATGCCTAGAAATGCCCAGTTAATACTTGAAATTGACATGACTTAATTCACATTTGAGAGCCTCACTAAAAACACTGCCCTAAAACTGTTTTTAAAGGGCATGAAGAAACAAATGTGTAACTCTTTGAGTTATTTTCTGCTCACTAAGTTACAGAGGTGAAGAAAGAAGATCTTAGGGTCTAGGAGAAATGTGGTTCTAGCAAGGAGAGAAAAATGGGGGCAGAATCAGAATCTGGAGGTAGGTGTATAATTACAGCTTCTCAGGAAAAAGCCTGGCTGTGGAAGGACATACTTGATAGTATGGATTTTTCACAAATTATATTCTCTTGCTATGTGCCCAATATTATTCTTCCTTGCCACTGTAATATATCAAGTTTTAAAGACAGGAATAATGACAATTGGCTCATTACTCAATATTATACCCATTCCTTATATTTGCCAGTTTGGCCTCTATTTTTCAAAAATGTCTCTTAGAGGTTTTCTCTCCTTCTCCTAAGACCCTCAGAACGTAGATGCTTTGTATTTATCTTTTCCTTACAGAATCTGGCACTGTGCCCTACAGGTAGTAGACATTTCATGTAGGTTAATTGCCATGGAAGATGGTGTTCATGAGTTAATTTTGACCAGCCACCATTTTCTAGGAATTCCATAATATAGATACGTTCTGATTCTATCCCATTCAAAGACTCCAGAATAAAATATTGGGCATTGGTTAAAGCTAAGGAAGAATTGATCAGATGTATCTAATAGTATTTTCATTCATCAAGCTATCATTGATGTTGAAGATACTTAAAAGACCTGTTGATTCTGTGGTCTTAGGGCCATTGTGACTCAAGCTGTAGCTAAAATCAGTCCAATGCAACAGGGGTTTCAAGAACAGCAACAGAAAAATGATGACTTAACTGAATGGAACAAGAAGGCACATACTTCCAAGAAGATCTCTCTATCCTTAGAGTAGAAAATTCCCTTCAAGATGACAAGTGGTTCAAACCCTTCAGGATCTTACTTGCCCTCAAAAACAAGGTGAGTCATGGACAGAAGATGCCAAATGGTAACTATCCAGAGGGAAGAGGAGGGTCTCTATTATTAACTTAGGCTAAAGGCAAATATTATTTTTCCCACAGATGTTCTAAAATAGATGACAACTACTTGAAGGAATTGAATGAGGACTTAAAGCTAAGGAAGCAGGAACTGCTAGAGATGCTAAAACCTCTTGAAGATAAGAACAATCTCTTATTCCAGAAGTTGATGTCTAACTTAGAGGAAAAGCAAAGAAGGTAAAGGCTCTCTACTCAGGGTTTCCTAGAGGGGAAAAGGCTGGAGAACTTTAATCCAGAGGATTAACAATGATTATTTACATTTTTAAAAAGATTTAGACATTTAGCTATAATAGATAAAGAATTTGTAACCACAAAATCAGTGGCAAGTAATCCTTTGTTTTATTTTAGTAAAATTAAAAATGATTCAGCCCTCATATCAAGGGGCTACAGTTACTACTCTTCTTCCTTAAGATGCCCACCTAAGAAACAGAAAAGAGCCTTTAGTATTTCAGTCTATCATGGTTACACTGATAGCTCCTTATTCATTTTTGTGGAATCACTTTAGGATAGATGACTCTCTTCTTCTCATGCCAAGCAGTGAAAGAGAAAAAATCTTCTGGGCCTAGGAGTCCTCTGGATTTAGGGTCTGGCTTCTCTAAATATACTAGGCAGATAAAATCTCAACTCTTATCTAGGGCATTCACTGTTCTTAAGACCCACCAACTCTGTTTCGTTTCTAGTCTCAGATAATCTCACCTTAATGGGTCTACCTTCATTCTCTACCCTTACTGTAACCATCTCAGGGAGCTCAGACTTTTGGAGAACAAAAGCCAGGCAAAAAGTTGTGGTCAAGCACCAGCTGCTTACAATGCAGAAAGAAACTTCTCTTAGGGTAAGAGAACACAAAGTTTGCTTCTCTGCTTATAATTAAGGAGGAAAAAGTATAATAAACATAAACTTAAGTTAATGCCTTTAAAGAATAAAGTAAGTCTTTTACTTACTTGGTATTGATTCAGATTTTATTAGAAACTTCTTAATGTGTTGGATTGTATGTTGGGAACTACCATAAGGATATAAGGGGTTTCCCCAACTAACTCAAATGTCTTTTTTTATAAAGAAGCAATATAAACAGAGATGAGGTAGGGCATAATTCTGGAGTTTATGCTGAAGACAACAGATTCTTTGACCTCCTTCTTCACAGGGGCAAAATCATCCTTTCTACTTCAAAAGCCATACACCAAAACATTTTTCTGAAAGGGTGAAGAAGAGCCTCACTGGCTGCCAGAGACTAAGTTTTGAGCATTACTGAACACAAAATTCATTATAAAGGACATAGCTGAGGCAAATGTTGATTGGGGATAAAATCATCCTATAGAGAACTTCTATGTCCAGAAGGAATTCTAAAACTCCTGTGATTTTAGCACCCTTCTCATTCCCATGGTAGTGTACTTTCCGACTGCTTACAGAATAGTAATATTACTCTTTAGGAAGTATTATGTTTTGTGATGTCTTTCTCTTCCTTCCAGTTTGCAGATCATGAGGCAGATCATGGCAAGGAAGGGGAATGAAGAATCCTCAGTCATGGAGCTCATTAAGGAAGCAGAAGAGATGAAGCAGAATCTGGTAAGAGGCTGGTGGACACTCCAAGGAATGGCCTCCTGTACAAGGCTCAATTCAATTGCTATCATCAAATGTGGAAGGAAAGACAGAGAGCTCATCTCTAGCATCTAAGGCTCCAATACTCATATCTCCTTGATCTAGAAAGGAATCAGATGAAATGTTGGGCAGGCTCAGAACTAACTAGCAAAAATTCTATTTCTTTGACTTTTAAAAACTTTTCATCTAGGGGTTAGTAATACAAGCATATTAACCCTTCATATTTCATAAAGAATAGACAATACCAAAGTAAAATAAAAGAAATAGTTTGCTCTGGGAGACTCATAAGATTTCTAAAAACCAACAAGGTGAAGGATCTTAAAAATTAGAAATTAGTGGTCTGCACCCCAGAGAAATTGCAGTATGATCAGAATATCTTAAGTGTTGTGTGAAGAACTCATTTCTGTTGATATCATATTACAATTACCATAATTATAGTTATTATTCAAAATTGTTATTATTTTTGTACTATCATCATCATCAAGCTCATCTCTCATGTTCCTGGATTTTGGGCTAGACTTATTTATTGCCTTCCTCTATGGTTTGCTATATACCTGCATCCCCACCCCTTTCCCCTCATTACTTAATAATTTCTTCCAACTTCACTTTAATGACTGGACAAACACGTTTCTGTTTGTTTGGTTTTTTCCCTCTCCAACAGGAAAGGAAAAACAAGATGCTTCGGAAGGAAATGGAGATGCTATGGAACAAGGTGTGCCTCTAAGGATCTCTTGATAGTATTATCTTACAGACCCTAATGAAAAGAACTTCCCTTTCCTCTTGTCCCCATTCTCATTTGTCATGTCCCTGCTTCCACCCATGCCTCATTCCAATCCATTCTTTGCACAGCAGCCAAAGTGGTATTTTTGAAACAATCAAATCATGTCACTTTCCTTATGGAAACCATTTATAGCTGCTCCTTATTGTGGCAAAATATGGCTGTTGCCTACCTCTCTCCTCTCAAAGAAGTCCTCTCCTTACTTTCTATGCAACCACCACACTGGCCTCCTTGTGGATTCTCAAACATGCCAAGACCTTTCCTATCTCAAGGCTTTTGCTCTTGTTTTATCCCTGGCCTGTAATACTATTTTCTTTTGGTTGGCTCATTCTCATCCTTCAGGTCTCTGCTTAAATGTCACCTCCTCAGGGAGGCCCTCCTTGTTTACTCCATCTAAAATAGGGCACCCCTCTCTTACTTTCTATTATAGAACCCTGTTCATATCCTCCATAGCACTCTTTATAATTAAGCTTATTATTTTTACTTTATTATTATTATTATTTTACTTGTTTCTTGTCTCCCTGACCCCCTCTGGAATACAACCTCCTCCAGTTTCTTGATTGCTTTGTTCATCTCTGAATCCCTAGCATGTGGCACAATGCTTGGAACATAGTAGACAATCAATAAATGTAAGTTGAAAGAATGAATGTATGAATATATAATTCTAATTCTCCTATGATTTTGCAATGATCACTTCATTGTTTAAAACACAATAATAGGGCCTTTTGCTGGGAAACCATGTGGGGGGTGGAAATTCCGTTGTGGACTAAGTCCTTGAGATCCATGTGCTTTTTCACAGACTATAAAACTAGAAGAACAGATTGTGTCTTGCGATATAAACAGTGTGTGGTGTGATCTCTGTTTTTTTCATCTGACCTTTCCACAAATAATCAGGATAGCATCAAGCCCTGCATCTTGACCTGAGATCTAGTCCTACTTCTCAGAGGCAGCTACAAATCAGTTCTATGAATTGTCAGTTTTAGTTCTTGAGGTTTTGAGTCCTTGTGATAAGAAATGTGCCAGCACAAATCCTCTATCAAAATCCAGCTTCTCCAAAGCTCCCAAAGGATTTTTTATAAGCGATGTCCACATTTATTAGCGATGTCCACATTTATTAGCTAGTGACTGGCTTTCCCTACTCATAATTTTAGACAGTGAGAAATGGAAAGAGAACGGTATGCCCAGTGGTTAAGAACATAGGCTTCCGAGTCTACAAGATCTCGTTCAAATTCTTCTAAACAAATGACTTAGCCTCTCCAAATCTCTTTTCTCATTTATGAAATGGAAATAAAAATAGTCCTATGAGGGTTAATTGAGAAAGTTTATAATGCAGTAAAGTATTGTAAATAAGTAATGTGTAAGTAGCTTACAGTAGTGATGGCATATAATAAGTGTACGTTAATAGGTTTTATTATTATAAGGTATACTCAAGACCAAATGGAAGGGCTTGTTCCATTCTGAACCCCATTTGGTAGTACACTTTTCATGTTGAACCCTGACAGGTTGCTGACTGGCAGAAACCAAAAGCTTTGACTTATGTTGGTTTTCCACTTCTCTCACTAATTCCCACTAATTTAAAGCTTTGCCAAAATGTCTCTCTACAGACATTCGACACAGAAGAACTTGGTGGTCAACAAAAAGCACCGCAGATAAAAAACAAAGCAGACTTGCAGGACGGGAAGGCAAGTGGACTATAGAGCACTTAGAATTTCAAGTTGTTGGGCGCCTGGGTGGCTCAGTCGGTTGAGCGACTGCCTTCGGCTCAGGTCATGATCCCAGGGTCCTGGGATCGAGTCCCACATCGGGCTCCCTGCTCTGCGGGGAGCCTGCTTCCCCCCCTCCCACTCCCCCTGCTTGTGTTCCCTCTCTCGCTGTGTCTTTCTCTGTCAAATAAATAAATAAAATCTTAAAAAAAAAAAAGAATTTCAAGTTGTTGATGCCACATTGCTGGAAACAGCCTGTTGACAATCAGGGCTAATTTGGGTAGGCAGATAGTTAGGATTTGGCCTTTAGGTTATGTTGGATTTACTGACCGCTGAGACATTGCATTTCTTTTCTGGGACCTTCTATTCCTTTAGCTCTCTTCTTTTATCCCAGGTTCCCAAAACCCCCTCATCACCTAGGAAGACCAAAAATGAACTGGAGACATCATGTGCAGAGAAAGTGAAGGAGAAAAGGAAGGTAGTGTGATCTTTCTGAATGGTAGTAGCTTTTAGAGCTGATAGATTAAAATTTTTTTTTTAAAGATTTTATTTATTTATTCATGAGAGACAGAGAGAGAGAGAGAGAGGCAGAGGGAGAAGCAGGCTCCCAAGGAGCAGGGAGCCCGATGTGGGACTCGATCCCAGGACCCTGGGATCATGACCTGAGCCGAAGGCAGACGCTTAACCATCTGAGCCACCCAGGCGCCCAGATTAAAATTTTTAATGTAGCAGTAATCTGTCTAAATTACAGTGTGCTTCTGAATTGATACAAATTTTATAGGAAATCTGGTTCCCTTGGGATATTATATTTGAGTTAGAGTGACACTGCAAATTTCTGGGAAATCACGTTAGCGGGGGCAAAGTAGGAGAAACTATACCAACAATGACAACTCAACAGTAACTATGTGATGTCAAAATAATAGCTAATTTGTTTTTGAACATTTATTTGAAAGTATTACGCTTGTATCTAATCTTCCCACAACAAACTTTTTCAGAGAAAATGCTTCTATTAATTTAGCCTTTAGTATTTGGAGCGATGGATTATACAGGTGAGGCCCTACTAAAAGGACTAAAGAGTTGAAACCAATTTATTAGTGAATCTATGACACTGTGCTTTTGCTATAAAGTCTTTGCAGGATATTGAGAACACTGATTTCTGATCTCAATTTACTTTGTCACCCAGAGGCTCTTTCTTCCACCAGGAAAAGCAACCGAGGAAAATGGAATGGGTCAGGTACCAGGAACAAGCCAACATCCTTCAGGTACTAAGATCTTCCAAAGTTGAACATGGGATGCAGTTTTATTCAGACAATGTAAAGTTTTTTAGTTTTGTAATATTCATCCCAATTCCCTCATCTGTATTCTGCTAAAAGAAAATGTTTCATGGGGAGATAGCTGCAGAGACCTGTCTCCAGCTTCACATTGAATAACTTAAATACATTTTCCCCCCTATAGTCTTGGTTTTGTTCTATTTGAAATGGGGGGGTGGGGAATCACAAATACTTTCTGCCCAGCTTTAAAGACTGAATGGGATGATTTTAAACTTCTGAGTAAAAAGGATCAGGTTACAAGTGCTTTAGAGAAGCCTGTACTGTATGAGTAGTTGTGAAAATGTTGTCTTGTAGAATGACTTTAATGGCAAAGTGATTGAGCTGAGAATTGAAGCCTTGAAGAACTACCAGAAGGCCAATGACCTGAAATTATCCCTGTACTTACAGCAGAATTTGGAAACAAAGCAAGCATATTTTAATCTTCCTGGGTCCTGAGGTAGGTGGAGTATCATAGGTACACAGTTTGAGGTTTTATTTTATTTTACAGTGAAAATTCCATTACTTATGAGGTGATCAACACAATGCCTGGCACACCATAAGTTACATGTTAGTAGTGATCTAATAAATTTTATCACTATCATTATTATTACTCAGAAGCTCTTGTAAAATAAGGATTCCTCTGGAGGAAATGAAATTTTCTTTTGTAAAGACTAAGTTACATATTATGTACTTAGTATACGTAGTTGGTACAAAGTTGACCCCTGAAAAAATACTAGTTTCCTCCCCACTTGCACCCCTTTCCTAGGAATTATTGTGGTTTGATCTCATGAATCTTGTTGGAATAGACTCTACTTCAGAACAGAAAGCCAAAGAGATAGACTTCTGACAATGGTTGTGAGTTTCACCAATCCAGATATTCCTCTGAGATTTTCAGCATTTGCCCCCAAAGAATTTATGGCATCATTAGAGGAAATTGTATAGTTTACCATAAAAAAATAAAGGAATGGCTTCTGAGGGGCAGAAGAAAGAGTTCTTAAATTTTCAGGGATCTATGAATCTGAAATCTATATTTTAAAGAAAACACATTCAATGAGAAATCATGGTTAGGGGATGACAATATTTTATCAGTAACAGTATCAGTATGTATATCTCTCATTTCTTTTTTTTTAGATTTTATTTTAATTTATTCATTTGAGAGAGAGAGCTCCAGAGCTTGAGAGAGCAAGAATAGAGAGGAGGGGGAGAAGCAGATTCCCTGCTGAGCAGGGAGCACAATGCAGGGCTCCATCCCAGAATCCTGGGATCATGACCTGAGCCGAAGGCAGACGCTTAATCAACTGAGCCACCCAGGTGCCCCTGTATATCTCTAATTTCTTCTCAATCTTATTCCATAAAGGGCTTGAACAGCAGATAAAATCACACACAGCACATAAGATTAAATAAATAGATGAGTAAATCAAGCCAAAGGAAAAATAAGTTGAAGCCAGGTAAATACATGAAAATGTATAATGAAAGTACTATATAGTTGGTAGAAGCAGGCTTCAAACTTGGTTCTGGATTTCCCAGAAAAAGAAACATAGATTTATGGTGTCCACAAAATAATAATAAATCAATTGCTCAAGAATATAGCTTTTACTAGTACTGAGACCAGAGAGAAATTTCTCCTCCATGGAGACAGGACATTCTATATGTGTTATAGTAGCTAATGTTCTCAATAATATTTCTAAAATGAATTCAGAATCTAAATTTTCTATGTTGTTTCTTATCTTTTTGTTGGCACAATCTAATAAAAAAATATTTATTTGAAAAATTTAAAAAGCAATGGGTCAGTTCAAGATGATTTGGTCCAGGTACATAGCACTGTCAGTCTAACTTGATTCATATATAAAATTTACAAAATCTAGAAGGCTGGATCGACCATCCATCCTTTAGCCAGTGTTCTACTTATATTTTTTCTTTTTTTTTTTTTAAGATTTTATTTTTAAGTAATCTCTACACTCATTGTGGGGCTTGAACTTACGACCCCAAGATCAAGAGTCACATGCTCTATAGACTGAGCCAGCCAGGCAGCCCCCCCGCCCACACACTCATATTTTTTCTTTTAACTGTTGTTTTGATTTGAATTGGACAGCAGAAAGCTTGAGATTTTCTTCTCAAGCAAGAACCTAGAATACAATCAGAAGCAATAATAAGTCATTAAGGAATAAATTAAAAAGCTGGAGGAGAGGAGGGTACAAGGAGGACAGATCCTTGTTTTACTTTGTTTAAAATTAGCTGAAGGTCATCTCAAGGGATCTTAGAGTAAGGAGTTAAAAATCTTTTAGCTCCAGATTCAAATCAAGCCAAGATTAGTAAATAGTGAAGGGTTCCATTCGATTCAGTCACCTTAGGGGATTTCTTTTTTCCCAGTACACTGGATCTTTGAAATTTGGACTAGGACAACCCACACATCAGTACTCTCTTTTCTCTTCTCTCCTCTTATGCTCTGGAGAGTTAAGTGATAGGGCACTAAATTTCTAGTTACCACCAATGCAAGTAGCCGCAGGCATGTGTGACCCACGGTCCCGTGCTTTACTGATTGTGCATTCACTGAACACTGATTACAGGTCAGTTTCATTTTCTAACACACACATATACAAAATCTTTGGGTTTGTTTGCGCCTAAGTGGATCTGAGTCCTAGATTTTGGTTATCTTGACCTATTTGTTTGATTATTGAAAAGAAAACAAAAGAAGCATTAGTTTTCTTCATAGAGGAATTTTTAAAGTAATTATGTTAAGATACCATTACCAACAGTGATATGATAGGGAGGCGGTTTAGTGGTGCTCATGTTTCCCAATTTCTGTGTCACTTGGTCTGTTGTTTTCAATATATTCTGTTTAGACTGACTTCTTTAATTTCTTAAATGCATCCCTGGAAAATAAAATTAATATTACTGTTTTCAATGAAAAACCAATATAGCTTTCCATAATCGAAAGTAAACTTAATGAGGATACTGAAAAACAAAATTTTAATGTTCTAACCAGATGCTAAAGCCTGAGGTCTGTTTTATCTTTATTAGGAAGTGAGATTAGCAAGATGTAGAGAGTTTTAAGGAAAACCAGCAACAAACTGAAACTTTCTCCTTGAGGCCATCAAATTTGAAGAATTGGAGAGGGAGTAATTGTTTCACTGTGATTTATAGTGTTTAATGCTGTGTTCTAGCACCTCCTAAATTTATCTCGGTTGCCACTCAAAATCATCTTGCCATCAAATTTTTTGAAACAGTATTTTAATGGCAAAAGCACTGCATTTAGAGTCAGGTATATGAGTTGCAGGCCTTATTCTGAAGCTAAACAGTTAAATAACCTGGGCAAGTCATTTAGTTTCAGTTTTTTTCTTTGCCTAAAACAAAACATACTATAGAGCATGTTGAAAGCATGTGGTTTTGTGTAATGCTCACAATGACTCTGTGGAGTAGGTATCATAAAACAAGAAACTAGTTCAGAGAAGCCAGGCTTCTGATTCTGTATCTAAAGCTCACCTTCTAGAATGTGCAGAAAATGGCAGTGTTGAAGTATGGGATGTCTCATGACTCTTCCACCTCTAAAGGCTATGATTTAAATCCAAACTTATCCCTGTTTAATGTATAATACTCCCAACGAAGACTCATACTCCCTAAGGGTAATTTGGTTAGTAATAAAACAGTTCAAAATGGGTTGACAGTTTGTAATTCTACATTTATCCCAGTAGGTGGCACCAATCACATCCAGGCTTCTAGTCTACAAATAGTGGTAATTCAGGAACCCTGATATACTGTGGGAGAGATTGGTCTTCTATTACCCTTAGGACAAAATGTGCTACATTTATATATCAAATGAAAAAAAATTATTGATGTTTTCTGCCATGATCTGTTGCACTGAGGTGTATTACTGGAAGCCTTGGTTAGACCTTACTAAACTCAGTATTCTGCTGTACAATCCTTATCTGTTTTTCTACTCCTTGAACTACAGTTCCCTCCATTCCAAAAACACCCACTGTCCACTTCCTTCACAATCCCTAATACTGTTTCTTTCCACCACAGATAAATCAGGTAATCGGGACACTGAATTATAAAATGAGTTGAACAATTATACAAGGTGGTGATTTTTTGAAGTTTAAGTACTTAATAATGTTCCTAGATACGGTTCATTTTTCTCCAGTCTCAAAAGAATTGAATTTCACAAACCTGTCTTAAAGGGTGAAATGTAGTTTTGGACATACCTCCCCGCAAATCCGGGTACAGGTCCTTCTGTTCTGCACATTTCCAAGTAAAGGAAAGGTTTCTCCCACTGCTCTTTGCCAAGAATCCTTCCTCCCGCATCACCTGTCGGGTGTGCTGGTTGGCTGTGTTGCAGTAGTGTGAACTATTTGATTGGCAAAACACAATCCTGTGTTAATATTAGTTTGTTACACTTTAAGCAATCCCTACTTGCAAATTCTCTTGAGCCCCTGGTTATAGCATTACCATTGTCAGTCTAATCTGTTTGGCATACTGCCTCACCTAGTCTTATAGAAGAGAAAAACATTTTACACCGAGTGTGTGCCTTCTGGGGACGGGTCACATTTGAAGGTGTAAATTTACACTGTAAAATTACAATTTGACCCAGGCTGTGTAACAGCCCTTCCCTGGCTTCTGTAGGGTCAAGAGAACAGTTCGTGGCCTTTGGCATCCACCTATCTTAAAGAGTACAGGCAAGAAGTAATCTTTAAATTCAGCTGAATTTCCCATCATGCCTGCTGGTAGTTTAAAGAAGTTTATCTTCGGTAATAACGTAACTGTCGATAAGACATTTGATTCTGACACTTCGTTTTTCTCCTCCCCTCCCCGTCCCCCCACCAAACTCATCCTCTTGGCATTTTTTTGAGCTCTTTTGAGAAGAAGCTGAAGGTTGGATGTGATTATTTTGCTACACTTATAAATTCAGATGAAAGCCCAGTGAGGTGGGAAATGAATATTCTTGAGACCTTATTTATTCTCTAACTCCCTCCTTTCCCAAAGCAAGTCATTCTTCCTGGCTTTAACCTTTACTTCACTTTAGTATGACTCTTTCTGATGGCTGGGATATACTTCAGTAGGTGCTGCTGAAAGGAAAATAGTAGTGTTAAGTTAAAAGGCTGAAAGGCAGGGGTGGAAACCCACAGTTAACTTGAATCTGGGTCCTTGATAAATAGTAATGCTCTCAAATACAGGCTTTTTAAAGCTTTGAGGCAACCTGAACTTTTTGAATGTCAAAATTAGGTTTATGGTTTGTAGTGCTATGTAATAGTTACTATAGTAACTAATAGTAGGTTATGAAGTTAATTTCTAAACTAAGTAGTTTTTTTACTTCCTATAAAACCCCACAGAGGGATGTCTGGGTGGCTCAGATGGTTAAGCGTCTGTCTTCGGCTCAGGTCTTGATCCCAGGGTCCTGGGATCAAGCCCCGCATTGGGCTCCCTGCTCCGCAGGGAGCCTGCTTCTCCCTCTGCCTGCCACTCCCCATGCTTGTGCTCTCTCTCTGAGACAAATAAGTAAAATCTTTAGAAAAATAAAAAATAAAACCCCACAGAAGCCCAGGGGGAGAATAAAATTCTTCTTTCCTAAATATAAATTCTGAAGGTTGAAAAAAATAAACTGTACCTTTATTAATATTATGATTATTTCAATGAGTGACAATAGCTTCCAAAGTTTTTTGTATTACACGCTTAGGAAATTTGGCAGGATTGTTAGGATTGGGTTGTCATATTTAGCAAATAGAAAGAGGATGCTCAGTTAAATTTGAATTGCGGATAGTTAACTTTTTAGTATAAGTATGTCTTAAACCTTTAATGGGACATACTTATACAAAAAATTATTTGGTTTTTATTGAAATCCAAATTTAACTGGGTATCCTGGCAATCCTGACCTAGGACAAACTCCCTACAGAGCCTGTTTTGCACCCTCCAATTCTTCCTTTTCCCCCTTTTTATTGGCCCCCTTCTCCTTCTCTATCTCAGCCTATGCCTGTCATTCTCTTTGCCTCCTCTTTTTTGTCCCCACACCCACCTTTATCTTTTTTTTTTTGTTCTCCACTATCCACAGTTGGCCATTTTTATGGAATATGTATCTGGGTTATCTGAGGATATATATATATATATATATATGATTTATCATCCCATTTCTTCATTTAAAAGTTGTATTAAATGTACAGTTTGTAGGTTCTCAAAGAAAATTGTTTCTACTTGCATATAATCCTCAAATGATTTTCTTCTGCCTGTGAGACATGAGCCCTTAGCCGAAAAAGGTTTGCCATTCCAACTTTAAAAATACTGCTTGAAAAAAAAAAAATACTGCTTGAAGTTATCTTCTAAAACAACAGTTAGAAAATCCACATTAATGCTAATACCAGAGTCATTCCTACAATGATGCAAGGATATGGTATGCAATGTGTGATGAATGTTAGTAGCTTTGCAACTCAAAATTAAACCAGGTTTTGTTTTGTTTTGTTTTTTCCCTCAAAGAAAGCTCCCATTTTCCTAATGTTTCCCACCAGGTACTATAAGTACTATAACTACAGGCGGAACAACTACCAGCAAAAATGAATCTAATGTGGTAAGAATTACTTTCATTTTCAAAATTATTTTAAAGGCTTGCATAGGTAGTGGGTATAGATTTTTGGAATTTTTAAATTTATTTAAAGATTTATTTATTTCAGAGAAAGGCGGGGAAGGGCAGAAGGAGAGGGAGAGAGAGAGAATCCTAAACAGACTCCTCACTGAGTGTGGAACCCTACATGGGGCTAGATCCCATGACCTGAGATCATGACCTGATCCAAAATCAAAAGTCAGCTGCTCAACTAACTGAGCCACCCAGGTGCCCCTGGATTTATTTTACTTTATTTATTTATTTGAGAAAGAGAGAGAGCATGAGCAGGGGGGAGAGGCAGAGGGAGAGGGAGAAGCAGGCTTCCCACTGAGCAAGGAGCCCAATTCGGGACTCCATCTCAGGACCCTGGGATCATGACCTGAGCCAAAGGCAGATGCTTTTGACTGAGCCGCCCAGGCACCTCTGGAATTTATTTTTTAATACATTCTAATTTAATATTTTTAGGGGATTTGCAGAGTGAGTGCCAGGGCACTTGATGTTTTAGCTGTTTTTTTTTTTTTCCTCCTCTATGTTGTAGAGAATTCTTGAATCAAAGACCTACGCAGAACAACAAGGAACTAAAGGAAGTCACTTTGATGATGTAGGAGGGATGCTCTTGTTTCTGAGGTCACTGCCAGATGAAGCTCTGAAGGATTAGAAGGCTTTCACTCCATTTGCTTTGGCCAGATTTAAAGTCTAGGCACAGCCATTTGTGTTAATTAAAATCTCCCAAACCTTTGCTTTAGTGCTGTTTACCATGTCCCCACCAAATTGGGTTTAAATGCAGGTTAGATGCTTGACCTTAAGTATGTCAGGAATTTCATCATTTAAGGATTGGAAAACAGTCTCTGATTATTTTGATAGCTCTTGATTTTGAAATGACTAGATTCAAACCACATTGTGTATTGTTAACAAGTCCATAAAAGGCTGTTCCCCTCCACCTTTGAAATGTTTCATTCTGGGCAGATCCATCACTAGCATATAAGCAAAAGTAGGTACAAAATAAGGAAAATTATAAGCTATACAGTTCTCTTACTCTCTCACCTACCTTGTCCACCTGCCCTGATGATTCTGTCTCCTACTTATCTTTTCCTTGAATACCTTCTACCTTCCTATCTTCAACCTACAACTGTTTTAGTTCAGGCCATCTTTCCTGCCTAGATTACCACAGCCTCTTAATTGGTTTTCCCACTTCTAGTCCCTCTAACCCTACCTTCCACACCACCTAAAGAGGTGCTTTTCTATAAGAGAAATGAGATCATGTCTCTTTCCTCCTGGTTTTCCATTGACTTTAGTATAAAGTCCAAACTCCTTCACAGACCATAATGATCTGCCTCCTGCCTATGTCCCCAGTCTCCTCTTTCACTGTATCTCCCTTTGCTCAGGTATACAACATTGAGCTCAACAGACCTATTTACAATTCCCCTGATGTACCATGAGGTCTATTATCTCCATGCCTCTGCACAAAGTTGATTCTTCTCTCCTTGTCTGTGCATTATCATTTGTCCTTAGGGCTGAGTTTGGTGCCCTTCTCCTATCCCAGTGATTTTCAATCCTAATTCTTATACTAGAATCTCTTTGGGAGTTTTTGAAAGTACCAATTCACTGGGCCCCTCCCTTAGATCATTTAAATCAAGATCTCTTAGGGATAGGGCAAGAGCGTCTGTATTTTTTAAAAGCTCCTCCAGAAATTCTTATGCACAGCCAGGTTTGAGAATCACTGTTCCAGGCTGTCTTGGCTTTATCATAACACTTAATGAATTATATTGCAATTTCTTATTTGTTTACCCAATTATCTCCCTCACCAGATTGTGAACTCTTTGAGGCCCAGGACTATGTCTTACTCATCTTTTCATTTTGACTACCTAACAGCACCTGGGGTTAGATAGAGGCTCAGATATTGCATAAGGCCTCAGCCAGGTTAATAGCAAAGTCCCAGGGTCTCTTGATACCTTGTCTTGTGTCAGTTTGGATCATACTGTAGTTCCTGAGTTCTCCAGATCTTTTCTTTGCTCTAAATTGTCATTAATTTCCTATATCATGTCAATACAGGGAAAGTTGATTTGTTACAAAACATTTCCAAGTCTGTAGGAACTCCTTGTATGTTCTGGTAATGAGCAAAGTAAGACAACCAATTAAAAATTTTCTTTCCCCCAAGGTTAATTTAAATCTGTAAAGATGTATTTTAAAATGTAATTTTGGACTTGAAAAGGTTTACATGAAATCACAGAATTTGGGTATTAGAAGGAACTTTAAATAAGTATGAATTTCTTTCATTTTACAGAAGGGAAACTGGAGTTCAGATATGTTGAAAGAGTGTCCAGAGTCCCACAGTTAATTGGGGATGTTAACAGTTTAGGCTGATTACCAGAGCCTAGGTATTCTTACTACCAGTTCATATTCCAATCTAATTCATATCTTTCCTTTCTGGGCCACAAGAATAACAGGTTTGGCAGCCCTGAAATGATTAGTTTCATGTTCTCCCAACTGAATTAGCTGAGTATGTAATCCATGTTCTGTTTCAAGAAAGCCACCTCTGTACTTACTTAGTCCTTGTATGCTTCAGCAGTCCTGAGAGACTTTTCAAGTCATTTGAGTTAGACAGAGCAATGAGAGCTAAAGTCAAGAATATAAAATCTCACTGTACACTCACTACTTAAATAAGTCATTTAATTTCAGGGCCTTAGATTCCCAATTTTAAAACTGGATTGAGAGAGCACCATTCAAATGTTTTAAAATCATATGTGTGTGTTTTGTTTGTTTGGCATTCAATAGGTTTAGTATGTGACCTTTCCCCCCTATTTTCTTCATTAAGTAAGACATGAAATAAACTAGCTGCTAGGAGAGATTTGTAACTTCTTAGAAAAAGAATCATTTGCTATTTCCAAAGTATTGAAATTGTATGTTTACTGTCACTTAGGCTTATCATCTTTCCCTCCAATGCTCCACATCTTTCAGTTTCTTCAAAACACAAAATGGAAATATCGTAGCCTTTTATCTTACTTTATCTGTAAGACTTCACACTGGACTCTGACGTGCCCTTATATAGCAATGCAAAGTTATTATTTGGGTTGGCTGGTTATGGGTATCTGCGTTTTGATAAATCCAGGATATGGTTCTCAGCTTTGTGGGTACAAATTTATTTGGTCAACTTACCCAACAGATCAGAGACTCATTCTAGCTACTCAAACTCCCAAGACAATCACTGATAAACCAAATTAATTTAAATTACACAGATGGCTATACCTTCCAAGGTGGTTGGAATATGTCTATATGTAGGCCATTCCCATTTCAGAATCAAATTATTAGGGAAGCTGAATTAGCAATAAGAAAGTATTGGTGGAACTGAAACATTATTACAGTTTTATGTACACTCGTAATATTCCAATTATGTTTCTCTGAGAATAAAACTTCCGATCCTTGACTGTACTTGGGAGATACTTTTCAGTTTTAACCTCAACTGAGAAAAACTTTGTCCCATTAGCAATACAATTACAATACAAGCCATAATATTGGGTAGTACTATTTTTGTAGCTACTCTTATTTATTTTACCTTGACTTCCAAGCTATTCAGGGAATATTTGCTAACATTTCACCTCCAAAAGTTATCTTTTGTGAACTGTGGCCACTTTAGATGGTGTCTTCTTTATAGGGAGAGGCTTCTGCAATCTGTCCCATGCCAAGGCAAATTTCTAACAGCCCCTCTGGCCCCATGGGAGGAGCCTGCATTGCTCACAATTCCAAGTCCCTATTGCTTCATATGTTCTGTATTTAATCATCAGATATTAGGAAATGTGAAGAGAACAAGGTTCTATGTTGGAAAGGGATACTTGCTCTGCAACAAATCAATCCCACAGCAGGAGATATACAGGCAGATAAATATGAAATGTAATAATCACATGGTAAAATGAGTGGTCCTGAAAAATCCATCATCTCTGCTTCTTTCACATATTCATTTATGCTTCTTAACATCTCAAACCTTTATTTAAGATTCGCTTTAAGCTAAACACTGATAAATATTCTTATAAACCATTTTTCCTCCAATCATTGGTCAACCTAGGACAAAATGAGGTTACTTAGGCTAACAAAATAATTTTCCTTCCTTTTTAAAAATATTTTTCCTTTTGTATATTGCTTTTATAGAGACAAATATATTTTCCTAGGGTAGCTGGACCTTAAGCTATGTTTGATTACATGGAAACCAATTAATAATAACTTAGGAAAAGGATGATGTTTTCGATTTTTTTAGAAGTTCAAAACTTAAACTCAATCCATGTCAGTTTTCAAACTTGGGAATATCTTTTTTATTAATTTTATTTATTTGAGAGAGAGGGAGTGCATACAAGCAGTGGGGAGGGGCAGAGGGACAGGGAGAAGCAGACCCCCGCTGAGCTTGATCCCAGGACCCCGAGATCATGACCTGAGCCGAAGGCAGATACTTAACTGACTGAGCAACCCAGGCACTCTGGGACTATCTTTTCTTGACTTGTGTATACTGAATCCTAAAACCTGAAGGACTTGTAGACAGAGCCCCTTTAAAAAATCAAATAACTTCTAGGCACTTAATGCTACTTTTCTATTTAACAAATCTCACTCTCCTTTTTCTTACCTAATAATTCCTTCCTCTTCTACCAATTACTGTCCTCCTCCCCTATGGTCTACCCTTTCTTTGAATTAAGGAGGGAGGAAAACCAGTGCTTTCTTTAGAAATCAAACTTTTTCCCTCCTTGCTTCCTTCTTTTATCAGATGAGCAGACATATAAGTAAGTGGTGATCTTCTGTAAATTGTCATGACACACTGGGAAGTGCTTCTCTATCTTCTGAGTATTAACAGAAGACAATGTCAGTGGTATTAAAGGTATAAATTAGAGCCCTCAGAAAAGAATACAATCTGTAGTAATGGTGGAGATAGGAGTCTGTAAGAAGAGTTGAAGAACTAACTGCTGATCTATCAAGGTACTACCCTTATATATGGTACCTAGATCCATCCTCCCTTGGTCTTAGCCATTTGGTAGGGCTCAGATGATCCTCATGCTCTGGATGAGTACATGACTGAGGCCTAACGAGTCAGGTTAACTTGCCTTAGTAAGTGGGGACATGACCTAGTTCTATGGTTCTCAACATTTTGGTCTCAGGAACCCTTTACACCCTTACAAATTATTGAGGACTCCCAAGAACTTTTAAGTAGGTTATATCTATCAATATTTAGCAAACTTTTTTTTTTTTTTTAAAGAGAGAGAGTGGTGGGTGGGGGGAGAGGGAAAGGGAGAGAGAGAATCTTAGGCAGGCTCCATGCCCAGTGCAAAGCCTGACACAGGGCTTGATCTCACAACCCTGAGATCATGACCTGAGCTGAAATCAAGAGTCAGATGCTTACCCAACTCAGCCACCCAGGCACCTCTAAAACTTTTTTAATATAAAAATATATAAACACACATTCTATTAGCTGTCAGAGTAATGATATCATTATATATAATTTAGCCTCTGGAAAAATTCCACCATATCTAATGAGGAAATGAGAGTGGAAAGACAAATAATGCCTTAGTATTAGTATGAAAATATTTCTGACCTTGAAGACCCTCAAGAAAGGGTCTTGGGGTCTCCAGGTATCCCCAGACAAACTTGAAAACTACTGATCTAAATTATTGCTTAGAGAAAACAATACCAACTTTGCCACCAGGTGGGGAGAATCAATATGAGAAGTAAGACAACAAAGGAGAAAGCATAGCTGAAAGATTTTGATGACATGGTTTCAGATCCTGAATCTAGCCAACCCTGAAGCTATATACATGTCTGGAATTCATAGCTGCATGAGCCTTTTGGTGTAAGCTAGGGTCAGTCACTTGTAACCAAAATGTTCTCATACATCTGGATTTCCAGCTGGGGACCTCAGAGGAAGAGAGCAAGGGTGAGAAAAATACAAAGGACCAGGGCACAAAATTACTCAAGCAGAAATCTGGGCAGCAAAAATATAATATCAAAAGCCCAAGGAAAAGTTAGAATTTATTTTTATAAACATGGCAGACATTGGAAAACATTGTCCTAATTATTCTCAAATAAGTGCCATCAAATTCTGTGGACAACTGTGGTGGCTCAGCTTCATTAAAAGATAACAAAGGCATCAAAACTAACAGCAAAATGTCAATGTCATTAGTAGGAATGTATTGCCATTCCTTTGAAAAATTCTAATTTGCCAGACTTTGAAAAATTCTAATTTCGGAAACTGCTTTTGTGGGGAAAAGCATTAGGCCATTTAGTTCAAATATTAAAAACTTCCCCAGTATTCTCTACTATAGAGCTGTGTTTTCTCTAAGCATGTGTCTACCTGTACCTCTGAAACAAATAATACATTATATGTTTAAAAAAAAAAAAGAAGATAGTAGGAAGGGAAAAATGAAGGGGGGGAAATCGGAGGGGGAGACGAACCATGAGAGACTATGGACTCTGAGAAACAAACTGAGGGTTCTAGAGGGGAGGGGGCAGGGGGATGGGTTAGCCTGGTGATGGGTATTAAAGAGGGCACGTATTGAATGGAGCACTGGGTGTTACACGCAAACAATGAATCATGGAACACTACATCAAAAACTAATGATGTAGTGTATGGTGATTAACATAATAAAATTTAAAAAAAAGCATGTATCTAATTTCTAAATCCCAGCTTTTAAAGAAATCTTTGAACCTTTGTCATTGCCTGTACTGGCTTGAATAGTGTCTTCCCCCACTGCTCCCAAATTTCACATTCACTCAGAATCTCAGAATGTTACTTATTTGGAAATAGGGTCTTTGTAGATATAATTTGTTAAACTTGGATCATACTGGATTATAGTGGGCCCTAACTCGAGTAACTGATATCCTTATAAGAAGTGCAAGTGAAAATACATATAGACAAGAAGGCCATGTGGTGATGGAGGCAAAGATTGGAGTGATGCAGCTACAAGCCATGGAATGCTAAGGATTGCCAGTAACCACTAGAAGCTAGAAAGAGGCAGGGAAGAATCCTCTTCAGAGGATTCTTAGATCCTTCAGAGGGAGCATGGCTTTGCTGACAGCTTAATTTTGGACTTCTGGGCTCCAGAACTTTGAGAGAATAAATTTCTGTTGTTTTAAGGCACCCAGTTGTGATAGTTATGGCAGCCCTAGGGACTAATACATTGCCTAACTCAGCCAATCTAAAATTCATCTTGAGTATAATCAAGCTTCCCTTGGGGAAAATAATAGGTTAAAATCAACCACAATTTCACCTTGCACCCATTTTTGTTGTTGTGCTGAATACACATAACAAAATTTACTATTTTAACCATTCAATGACATTAAATATATTCAAAGTCATTTTTAATTGACTCAGTTTTAATTGTGGCTGCTAGCCTATCAGGAAAGAGGCAAGAATGGAATAAGCCTTAGAGGAAGAATAATTTATTGCCAAATTTGTTCTTGCTCACATCCAGTGTTAATGAGGAGAGGCTGACCTCAGAAAAGCCAGTAAGCTTTTACCTTATACTGAAATTGTAATTAACCACAGGAAAACTAAAGTACCAGGAGGGCTAAGTGTAAACATACTATTATTAGAAAAATTTCAACCTTTACACTAATTCATTTCTACTGATAAACTTTCATCTTCATAATGAAAATCATTATGAAAGCCAGATGTTTACCTATCTTTTGCATTAATTTTTAGTTAATGTAAACTCCTGTAGTTTTCATTAAAACCTTAAGAATAGAGAGAGTGAAACCCTGGGCATTGCTAATTCTTTACATACAAACTCTTTTTCATTTCTTGTTTTCCCTTTCCCTCAGTATATTCTTGAGACATCTGTCAATATTCAGGAATGCTACTCTCTTCTTACCTTGGTTTGAAAATTTTTCTATTATAATGTTTGATTCCAGGATGAATTTTGAAGAAAATTCATACTATAAAACAGAAGGAAAAAAACATGTGCATCCTGCAATATTTACTCAATAACCAGCAGTAAAAGAAAAGTCATATTAGACAGTAAGGTCACTGAGTTTTTCTTGGGCAAATTTTGTTACAGTTTGCTAAATTCAATAGAGATGAATACACTTGAGGAAAATTGTTGGAAAACAAGCACATATTAATAGTTGTTCAGCTTAGTTCTAGTAATTACTTTTTTCAGCAATTTTAGTAGTTTTAGCAAACAAACCTCCATATACTTTAGGGTTAATTCTCACCTTTCCCAATTAAATTTCACCATTATTACTTTTACATAGAAAGTCCCTTGTTTTATTTAAAATTTTATTTTTTACCTTTTTAAAAATTTAAACTCAATTTAATTAACATATAGTATATTATTAGTTTCAGAGGTAATTTAGTGACTCATCAGTTGCATATAACACCCTGTGCTCATTACATCAAGTGCCCTCCTCGCCCTCCATCACCCAGTTACCCCATCCTCTCACGGGCCTCCCCTCCAGCAACCCTCAGTTTGTTTCCTGTAGTTAAGAGTCTCTTATGGTTTGTCTAAAGTCCCTTGTTTTCTGTTATTTATTGTGAAACAAAAATACCAGTTTCTTTCCATGAATAATTATAGAATATTCTAAGTTGAGAGGGTGCTTATTTAGACAACCACTTTACTTAAAGGGTGCTTATTTAGTCTGCAACCTTAAAAAACCCCAACTTAGTTTAAGGTTATAGAACCTATTAGTAGCCAGGTTTAGAATTTATCTCTCTAAAACTTCAAGGCATTTAAAAAACATTTCAATTTGAGGGTGCTGTAGGTAATAGATTGAAAAGGTAATAATGTAACCAACTATTTGCTCTTCATCTTTAGTTTGAGATAAACCATTTTCTTGGACATACTTTCACATATATATATCCCTCTCATATGAAACTAGTTAAGAATCTGTTGGTCACCAGGCTCTATGGTGATAGATTATTAAAGGAAATGGCTTTATGATCTGGCTTCAATTTTTTAATCTATTGTCAAAAATTCTAGCAATACACATACTCAAAAGAAATTTTACTATTTTTTTTAAATCCCACCTCAATTTCATCCGTCATCTCCTTTGTACTCCCATTATTATTATTAATTTATTTGACATTGAGAGAGACAGCGAGAGAGGGAACACAAGCAGGGGGAGTGGGGGAGGGAGCAGCAGACTCCCCGCGGAGCAGGGAGCCCGATGGGGGGCTCGTTCCCAGGACTCTGGGATCATGACCTGAGCCGAAGGCAGACGCTTAAGGACTGAACCACCCAGGTGCCCCTGTACTCCCATTATTTAAAATGAAATACATAACGACATGAATTTTAAGTTAGAGGACAGATCCATGTTCCAATGGCACAATAAAAAACATTACCATCAAATTAACTGAGATTGTGTGTACAAACGATGATTATACATGTTTGACATTTTGCTTTTCATTCTTACGCTTCCCAGATTTACCATGGCCGAGAACAGAAGGAAAAAAAATCTGTGTGTATTATTATTTTTTAATTCAGAAGTTGAAAGGACTAGGAAGAAAGGAACTAAGGAACCGATGTGAAACAGCCACAGGTGATTAATAACACATTTTTGAAAGATACATGAAAATAAGTGGCAACAAAAGCTATTTTCATGGGTAATCTCACGTCTCACAAAAATACTGAAATGAAACTCAATTGTCACGGCCTGAGTTCCTACTTTCAATTTTTCGATCGTGGTTCAGGGGAGAGGAACACGTTCTACTCGTTCTCTAAGATTGGTGCTTTTCATCTAAAAGTAGAGACCGTGGTGATGAAGCGTAAGGCCACGAAACCAGGGGGCAGCGGGAGGGAGAAAAGCCAGGCATCCCCATTCAAGATGCTCTGCTTCGACCGTGAGGATCGTCATGTGGGTAGCGACTTGGAGATGGGATCCTAAAGCACAGGGGAAGCGGATATCCTCCGGCAGGGCGAGCCGACTGAGGAAGCCAGCGGGAAGGTGAGGCGGGACAGAATAACTCCTCCTTCACCCACGGCGGGGTCCCGGTCTTAGCGGCCACTGTTCTGCCACCAAGTAGCTTTCTAAGCCACTTCCAGAGGCCCTGGCGCTTTCAGAGGGTCGGCTGGTCGCGCCCCAGGGCTCGAGGAGAGGCCCCGCGTGCGGAGTCCTTTCCTCGTCCCCTTGGGAGAGCGGCTCAGCGGCCCCGAGAGCTGCCCCAGGGCTCTAACGACGAGGCGCTGGCTCGGCAGGGGATTGCTTCTGTCTGAGGCTCGGTCGAGGCTGCGTTCCTGTCTCGCGGGCACCCGCTCCGCGTTCTCCAGCCAATCCCGCGCTACTCGCGCGCCTAAGAGCGTTCCCCGGTTCTTTTCGGGCTGGGCCGCCTCCTTCCCGCTTCCAGTACTCCGCAACCGGGCTCTCACACCTCCCCTCACTCTCCACGAGTTCCACGCCTCGCGGTGTAGCTCCGCCCCTATCCCCGAGTCCGCCCCCGCAACCGTCCGAGCGTGTGCACTCCTTTCCCTTCACTCTCCTGCTGTCTAGCCGGTCTGGCTCTCGGGCTTCTCAGAGCGGTCTGGGTCTCAACGGCCTCACTCGGACGCCTCCGCGCGCTCTCCCCCCGCGGCCCCCACCCGCAGCTAGCCGCCTCCGACCTGGACTCGGGGTCGCGCGCCCTGACTCCGCCCCCCCACTCAGCGGACTCGCGCACTCCCGGCCCGGCCTCTACCCCGCGCAGGCCGCGGAAAGCCTGGCCGCCTCCCCCTCCTTCTCCGGTCGCTGCGAGCTCCCCGGGCGCTCTAGCTCTCGCGCTCTCCGAGGCGAGCGCGCTCCCGGCCCGCGCGCTCCGGGCTCCGGCTTCTCCCGGCTCCTGTCAGTGCGGTGACTGCGCTGGGAAACATGGCGACCGAGGGAATGATCCTCACTAACCACGACCATCAAATCCGTGTCGGAGTCCTCACAGGTAACCGGGGAAGGAGGTCCGGGACCGCCGAGTCCGCTGTCCCCGACTAATCTCAGGCTTCTCGCCCGTGGTGACTCTTCTCTGCGGCCTCGGGAGGAGGGAAGGCTGAGGAGGGGGGACGGGGGGGTGCGTTTTACAACCACTGAGAGCTGACGGAGGTTGGGGTGTTCCTGCGGGCCCCCCGGGAGCTGGAGTCGGCCCGTGGGATGTCAGGCCCCAGTACCTTCGCAGCCGAAGTCCCTGGCCCCGGGGGACTGAGGGGCCGTGCGGAGGGCGCTGCGGGGCTCCTTGCTGCCGGTGCGGGCGGCGGGATCCCGGCTCCGCAGCCAGAAGCACGCCGCTCTGACTGGCCGGCGCGCTTCCTTCGCTAATGCTCATCTCAGAGAAGGGGGATTCCCGTTTCCACCCCCTCCTTCCCCTCCCCCTACGCCGGCGGCCCCGCGCCGCTCTAGCTTTGCTTGCCCTGGGCACCGGTCGGACCCGACACGGGCGAGTATCAGGCGAAACTCTGCTCTGCCTTAGGCTGCCCCTCGCCAGCGGGGCATCCCCTCAGTCACCCAAGGGACACCCCTTGTCTCTCCCGGGAGATGGGGGATCGCTTGCACCCAGACCTCGGAAAGTGTCTGCATTCCGCTTGTCGGAGCAAAGGGGCTTCTGCTCTCCTCTTCCTTTTCTTAGAGGGACGGGTTGCATCCTGCGCCTTGGGCTTTTTACTTGAGAAGGTAGGATTCCCCGACTTGGGCTCCTCTGTCCTCCTCCCTTCTGGGAAGCCCCCCCTCCTCCGGATGGTCCCAAGGCTTGTGAGGAGCGCACTTTTCCTGGGTCTCGTTTCCCTCCCTCGCAGAAGCTGTGTGTGCTCTGCATGCCTGATTCCGTTGCGTTGTATTTGGGTAATATCCCTCAGTTCGGCGATAGGCAGTTGCTGCAGGGCATGACTTCCGAGATGAATAGCAAGCCAATTTGTAGGGGTTTCTGCTGTGGTTCTGTAATTGGCAAGGTTTACGTGTAATTCATTGGCGAGATGGGGGTTAAAGAACTGTATTTGAAATCTGAGGGCTTAGTTTGGAGTGAAGGAAATCCAAGACACACTGATGTGATTTCGGAAAAAGAAGAGATGTAGACGGGAATCCTTGTGTCTCCCCCGTCCCCCGCCCCTCACTTCTTAATTTTTTTTCTCTTGTCAAATCTGACAGGTTAAGACGGTGCTCGGGAAGGGACTAAATTGAATGAGACTTGCTTTTATTGGGTAGGAAAAAAAATCTCTGTCGGTAGATACTGAGTGCTAAGCTTAATTTGGCTGCTGAGTTTTATGAAAAGGAGATACCCATGGCACCCCTTCCTCTCTTTTAAGTAAAAGGGTTGCGTTGCCCTGGTGTGCTTTCCAGTTGTTAATGGTGATTTATTGAATTTTCCTAATCAAAAGCCCCTGGGATAGAGAAACTAGTCTAAACCAGTTGCAGGGAAGGGAACATTCCCCCCCCTCCCCCCTTGATACGCTGTTCTCTTCTTTTGGTGCTGAAACTGTTCCCTTGTGTGAATATTCAGTTGTATCAGAATTCTTAAGTTGACATTGCTGATTTTCAAAGACTCTAATCGCGGGGTGTAAAAATGTATAGCCCATATCAGCCTTCAACTTGCACTTTAAATTCCAGCCGGTTTTGAAAATTAATAGAGTAGTAATAGTGAAGCTTTATAGAAATCAAAGTATTTCAGCTGTCCATGGAAATGAAAGGTCAAAGCTGTTTTAAAGTGAAGCCATAGCGATTAAAAAAGAATCATATATATATATATATGTATATATATACACACGCACATATGTATATGTATATATATATATATGTATATTTTGTTCATTTAAGCTTTCCCTAATAGTTTTATTTAGTGAATCATCTTACCTGGTTCAGGTAACACAGTAGATGCCTTTACAGAATGCTTTGATAGATACAGCCCTTATCTCTATCCATACAGTCCAATAGGGATAATATTGATATGCAAACAACTAAAGAAACAATGTATGAAATTATTGTGCTACAGTTGTTTAAATAAAATTACCTGTGTATTTGGGGGCTAAATGTAAAAGGAATTCCATTCCAGGATGGATTAGGAGCAAATATAACTGACTACCTGAGGGGAGAATTTAGTTCATTTACCAAAGGTAAGAAGAAACTGGCATTTTATTTTATTTAAGATTTTATTTATTTATTTGACAGAGAGAGACACAGCGAGAGAGGGAACACAAGCAAGGGGAGTGGGAGAGGGAGGAGCAGGCCTCCCACGGAGCAGGGAGCCCGATGTAGGGCTGGATCCCAGGACCCTGGGATCAGGACCTGAGCGGAAGGCAGACGCCCAACGACTGAGCCACCCAGGTGCCCCAGAAACTGGCATTTTAAAGGGGAGTTGAAAGTCAGTGGCAAAGTTATAAATGAATATGTTTGTGAGGATGAGGCTCTTGAGCAGAATAAAAATGTAACTCAAAGACCTTGAAAAGCTTAGGTGGAATAGGTGGGTGGCATAGGCAAAATGTCAAGGAGAGAAGATAACTTTGGCAGTGGAATTATAGGTAATCTGGAGAAGCTGTCTCATGAAAATGAGGTACATTAGTTTA
Source organism: Mirounga leonina (assembly GCF_011800145.1). Taxonomy (NCBI): domain Eukaryota; kingdom Metazoa; phylum Chordata; class Mammalia; order Carnivora; family Phocidae; genus Mirounga; species Mirounga leonina. Next base: position 33,738,497 of record NW_023270825.1, on the reverse strand, counting down.
GGGGGAAAGGTCTAGGGTTAAGAATAAGGACGTAGCTAAAGGAACAAAAAGGAATATGACCGATTTGGGAGAAGTGGTAATGGAGGACAACTGGATGTGCTGATAAAATGGATATTTGAAGTCAGAAATAACTGTGTTTTTACTTGAAAAGTTATTGTCTTTTCTATGATGGAGCCTGGAAACAGAAGAATCAGAGGAAAGAGCACCAGCCCTCAGTCTGCAATTAGAGGATTTTATTACAGACAGCTTAATATTTATGGTCTTGATATTGCATGTGATTTTGCGTAAGAAAAAAAAAACTACAAAAATGAGGCTATATTGTGTATTTTGTGTCTTGTAGAACTTCAAGTTTTTTAGTTCTACTATGTAGAGTTTTTCTTTATTGAACTGAAGTACTATGATTTCCTACTTAAGAAAATTGAATTAAGAGGCCACCCTTAATGCTGTGATTTTATGAGTTATATTTTGGCTCTCTTAAAGGCGGAGGGCGTGTTTTATAAAATATCTTCGGCATACTTCATAACAGTGGTTCTAAGTATTTTATCTATCTTACAAAGGTGGTTGAAAGTGTTGTCTACCCATGCACACGTTTTACAGTGCGTTTGTATTTTGGTGAAATTGTATTGTCATTTCTCCAAGTCTTCAATTGACTTTCTTTGTGACATTTTTTTATTATCTGTTGAAAGATAATATTTATACTTTGAAACTTTTCATCCTTTAGATTTTTTTAGTCTTCATCTCGGCAATGAATTTTGCAAATAAATGTATGCAGTCTATTAAACTTCTCATCAAATAATATTAGAATTTTGAAACAGTGGTAGGACAGTATTTAGCAATGACATTTCTTTTTTGCTTGATGATCTTGAATCATTTTGGACTTGGAAATTTGATTATAATAATTAGTGTGACATCGCTATTTTAGTTATACAGATTATTTTTATCAGGAAAATGGGAACATTTATGTATATAAAAATTGGTCATCATGGAAAATTTTAGATTGACAGTAATTGCCCATCTGTAAAAACAATACTTCTATTAGTAACTGTCTTACGTTGATTTGCTAAAAATGAAGATTATATGATCTTTGGTGACAGTTTTTAATATATGTGTTTCTAATGTTTTCTACTTCTCTTGCTGTTTATAACAGAGATTAAAGTAATGTGCTGATGCAAATATGAGGCAAATAAAGAGGTATTTGCTTCTTTGAAGCTAGAAACAAGATGTGGGGCAGATGTAGGATTTTTCTCCCCTTGATAACGTTAGTAGTAATTATACTTTCAGCTAGTCTTAACAATTACGTAGCAGAATCATTATATTTTAATGTGTCACTTTTCACCTACTTTTTACTTTTTCTAAAGAAAACTTTATCAAGGAAGCACACTAGTTCTACCACTGTAAGAGCTCCACAGAAACATCAGGAAAATAACGAATACATGCATTTATATAATATAGAATGAGCTAGGTGGTATTCCATTGGTTATTTAATATTGTATTAGCTAGCTATTGCTAATGTTCAGTACCAAAGCATTTAGCACTTAGCTAAAGATGATAATCTATTACCTAAATTTTCACTAACAGTAGTATGGATGAGAAAAAGATACACATGTTTAGGAAAGAGCATTTTAAAATCATTTTTTTGCTCTAGTAATATACATTTTTATTGCACTAAGCTGTAGATCTGTAATCAGTAAAAGATATTAGAACAAATATAAGACTAGATAAGAGACATTAAAGACTAATTATAAAATAGAGCATCAAAAATATTAGTTAGATATAGGGAATATTTTAGTTATTCATAAATAGTCATTCAGAATATTAAAAAAACAAATTCTTAGCCAAGGAAATTATAATCAAATAAGTCTAGAATTGTTCAAGCATTTATTTTTATTTCATTCCTCAAGCTTATCCTTGTACATTAAAGGTTTTCATATTGTTTTCTAAAAAGCCTATTTACTGATAAAGATATATTTATATACCTTTGTTTTGAGAATGGGTGTTATCATTAAGTAGGCAAATTAGTATTGCAAACCAAATCTGAATCCTACCAAATGGAATTGTGTGTTCTGGCAAACATACCAATATTGATCTGTATGATCATTGTTAAAAAGTATCCTATGTCTCAAACTACGTTATTCCTTCATGAATTTTTGGTTGGAACCAACGTATTAGAGAATTAAATGTTTAGCTAAAGCAAGAAATTGTTAATTTCTAATGCACGTACTACTATCATCACTGGCTAAAGACTTCTAAATTATTAGTACATGTGTTGTTACATATTAAGAGTTTTAACTATATTAAAACCACATATGACTATTTGACATTAAATGGGGTGTATGGTGGAGAATCAGCAGTTTGTTGCTGGGGAGAAATGATGAATAAGAGTCTATTTTTTTTTTTTTAAGATTTTATTTATTTGCGAGAGAGAATGAGAGACAGAGAGCATGAGAGGGAGGAGGGTCAGAGGGAGAAGCAGACTCCCTGCTGAGCAGGGAGCCAGATGTGGGACTCGATCCCGGGACTCCAGGATCATGACCTGAGCTGAAGGCAGTCGCCCAACCAACTGAGCCACCCAGGCGCCCCAAATAAGAGTCTATTTTTATTCTTACTGGTGATAGATTCCTATTTAAGGGAATAGGGTGCTTTTTGAAACAGTAGGTAAAATAGATAAAACCTGTACTTTGTTCCTGTAAATAGGATTGAACAATAAGGAAATATATTTGGAATTTGAGCTGTTAAAAAAAAGAAAAGAGAGAGATCCTAAAGAAGAAAGTAATAAAACCACAAGGGATTTTCTCCTTCACATCTGGGCAAAGATGATAAATACCAAGGAAGAAGAAAAGATTATTTAACCTGCTCAAAAGTATTTGGGACTGTAGTTAGTATGGACAGCATGGAATCTTAACTTAATTTTTGAGTAGCCAACCCAAAAGCAAAAGTCTAATGAAGTATCTTCATGTAGAAGTCTATCCAGGTTGTTCAATGGATTCATAAGTGAATTTGTATTTAACTAATTAATTTTAATTAAGTAAAATTTCTTGAAAATTTTGTAATTAAAATAAACAACCCCAGCAATTTTTACAGTTTTGCCAGTAAGTATGCATTTTGAAAGAATGGAATGAAATTTACTATGCTTTTAAAAAATTTCCTAATTTGAAAAATAAAGGAGCAAGGAAATGAGATGTGGTAAAAAGGAGCATTACACAATTTGTGTCCTGCTTCTCATATTGGGTGCATGACATTGTGTCAAGGGATACTCTTTAAGGATTCTAAGCCTTGGAATCTAAGCTATGAGAACCAACATAATAATTCTTGAAGTGTCAGTTTTGAGACTATGTAATTTAAACCATTTTAATATTAAGATAAGTATGAGTAAATTAGGAACAGGATGTAGAATTCACACGAATTGTTAAGATAAAATTAGAAACTTCAAAGAAATTTCGAGTGAACCCATTATGTAATTCCAGACCTATCAGTCTTCTCTGTTATTGGTACTTTGGCACCAAAAATTTAAGGAGAACTGGGTCATAGGAAGAACATTTAGAAGACTTGCTTTCTAATGCTAGTTTGGCCAGTAAAGTTTTGTAATATTACTTAACTCTCTCTCTTAGCTTTTCTTACCACTCACCAGAGGAGTCATTCTCTAAGATCACTTTAAGTTCTCATGGCAATATGTTTCTATCCTTTAGCATCTTTAATGGCTGCAAAGATATGGGATATTAGACTTAGTTCCTACTTTTTGTCTCTATAATAAGAATCATTATGGAAGGAGGTAGATTACGCAGAAAGAAATGCAAGAGAATAAGAAATGGAAGAAAAGATAAAAATTTCAGAGATTAAGTCCTGTCAGTATAAACCGAAGGAACAATACTTAGTTTTTTTTTTTTTAAAGATTTTATTTATTTATTTGAGAGAGAGAGAATGAGAGACAGAGAGCATGAGAGTGGGGAGGGTCAGAGGGAGAAGCAGACTCCCCGCCGAGCAGGGAGCCCGATGCGGGACTCGATCCCGGGACTCCAGGATCATGACCTGAGCCGAAGGCAGTCGCTTAACCGACTGAGCCACCCAGGCGCCCTTAGATTTTTTTTTTATTTAGAAATTTTTGTGGCCTTACTAATCTTTTTCTTATCAGTAATTTCAGTCCTACACTTAATTTCAGACTCAGCTCAAGCCTCCCTTCCTCAACAAAATCCTAGGAATTATTTTCTACAATGATGTCTTTCTTTGTTTTCCTGCAGTATTTATTAATGTTGTCTATACCTTATAATCATGTATATGTGGGAGGCTGCAAGATGTAGTTAAAAAAACAACAACAACAAGAAAAAAGTACTTTGGAGTCAAACAGACTTGGATTTCAGACCCAGATTTGCTCTTTATTTTGGGAAGTCATTTAATCTCTCTGAATTTCAGTTTCCTTTTCCAAAATGAAGATGGCAATACTTCACAAAGTTTTAAGAACTGAGATAATGTATGTGAAAATGCCTACCATATATGTCTAACTTGGAGAATATATTCAATAATCCTTTTTTCCTTTCCTCATCATATGTTGCTTTGATGTAGTTTGCTAGCAGCTTCATGTATAAACATCTTAGTCATAGTAGATTTTAAAGTTTTTGAAACAGATGATTGTGTGCTTTACTTCTTCTGTGCCATTTTGTCATAGCACCTCTTAATGAAGTAATTGCATAGAAGATGTTTAATAAAAAATTGGGTGGTGTGACATTTATATAGTGGCTTAGGAAGCAGCTACCCAGAAACATTTAGGTAAATCAGAACTTCACTGTTATTACTAAGAAGGCAGTTCAGGGGTTTAGTATTTTCCTATATGTTACTGGTAAGAGGATGATATTAATAATGTAATATTAATAATGTATATTTGAAACATTTGTATACTATCAAATTTGATATATTGCTTCTTAGTTGATGGGCAAGTCTGTATGAGGATTATTTTAGAGTAATTTTATAGTAATTTTTAAAAATGTCATCTTAACAAACGAAAAAAATTATAGGTTGAATAAATTCTGAAAATGTTATTTTGAAGGTCAGTTCTGATAGTCAAAATAGCAAAATAGCATAAATAGGAGTCAAAAGTTCTACCTCTTCTACCCCTCCCTCCCTTCCCGTCCTTCCCTCCCTCCCTCCCTCCATCCCTTCCTTCCTTTTTCTTTTTAAAGTAGGCTCCACACCCAGCGTAGAGTCCAATGCGGGGCTTGAACTCACGACTGAGATGGAGACCTGTGCTGAGATCAAGAGTTGGTCGCTTAACTGACTGAGCCACCCAGGTGCCCCTCTACCACTTCCAAGACACTTAATTACATTTTACTTGTTTCCTTAGCTTTGAATGAGGGTAATTATGCTTATCTAATAGGGGTAATGTGAAGAACAAAGGAAATAATCTATTCAGTGTTCAACACCTACTATACGCCAGCTCTGTGCTAAAGTGAGGGATTCAGTAGTGAATAAGATACGGTCCTTGTCCTCTTGGAGCTTATTTTAGCATTAATAGGAAAACACTGTTTAGTCAAGTTGGATATTGACAAATTCATGCTTCATTTATGTTGCAAAAGTGCTTCTGTATTTTATTTTTGATGTAGATAACTTAAGTATAAACGCCAAAATTATTTTCACGTCAAGCCATTTTTGACTCAAATTTTTAAACCATTACATATTTCCTGCTTTCTAAGATAGAATATACTGAACATAATTTTAATTATTTTTTGTTCAATCAGGTTTAAGTAAATATAGCTAACATTTATCAGGCCTATATACATGGAATAAATATGTTCTATTTGTGCTAAGCACTTGACACATGTTATTTAATTCTTACAACCTTTATAAATTGCCCTTCACCTTCTAGTTTCTAATCTACTATACCCTTGGGAAGCATATAAACAATCTTGCTAAGAATTATATATGATAGGACATCCACTTAGACTTGCAGGTCTAAAGAATAATTGTTTTCACTTTTGGGTTGAAGGCATCAGAGGATGAATGGTTATTACTATAAGACCAAAAGAAATTTACTTGTTTCTTTGTACTTTGAGATTTCAGGATCATGGCTAATTGTGTCTGCCTCATGCTGAAAATGCTAATAAAAATGCAGAAACTTGTGAAAGGAAGAGATAAGTACAATCTGAGCGCTAAATAGAAATGTACTGTTAAGTTCTTTTTTTTTTACAAACATTAAGAAGTATACTTGGAATTAATGATCTTTAAAGTCTAATTCAGGTTAAGAACTTTTGGATATCTTGGACACAAGAAATTGAATAGGGTACATATTTTTTCAGAAAAAAAGGATGAGGGACGCCTGGGTGGCTCAGTTGGTTAAGTGCCTTCCGCTCAGGTCATGATTTCAGGGTCCTGGTATTGAGTCCCACATTGGGCTCCTTATTCAGCAGGGAGCCTGCTTCTCTCTCTGTCTGCCGCTCCCCCTCCTTGTGCTCTCTCTCTGACAAATAAATAAAATCTTAAAAAAAAGGATGAAACATTTTAAAAAATGTGATCTCCTATTCTGCCTCCACTTAGAGGAGTCAATAGTGAATTTTGATTCTAATGCAAATTTCAAAAATTATGCTTTGATAAAATTAATATCCCCACAATAGTAGTTGCAAGTGGGACAGCTTCTAAATTCTTATCATGTTTTTAATGAGTTTTAAAAACTTATGGAGTATATTTGTGTTGTAAGGTATGTAACAGTACAGAAAGGTAAGGTGTGAAATTAAGCCCTATCACTCTACTTTCCCAGTCTCTCTCTAGTGTTAATCATTTTTAAGGTTTTTATTTTTGTTTATTCTATGTACAAGTATATATTTATTACATCAGAGTTTGCAAATTGGCAGACCAATGGCCATAACTGACCAGTACACGTTTCATTAGGCCCCTGCTGTGTTTTTACAAAAAGTATTTTTCTGGGGCCCCTGGGTTGCTCAGTTGTTTGACCATCTGACTCTTGGTTTTGGCTCTGGTCATAATCTCATGGGTTGTGAAATCCATCCCCACTTCAGGCTCCATGCTCAGCAGGGAGTCTGCTTGAAGATTCTTTCCCTCTGCCCCTCCCCCACTTGCATGCTCGCTCGCTCTCTTTCTAAGATAAATAATAAATCTTTTTAAAAAAAGTATGTTTCTAACATTTAAAAAAGGTCAATTTCATGTAAACCCATATTTTTAGCTTTTTAAGATTCAGCAACACTGCAACCTCTTTCTCACATGACAATAGTTGGTTAGAGTGGTTGTCCCCTGGAAATAGGGCATGTATTCTTCAGTTTCTCACAATTCCCATTTAACCTATTTATATTCTCCGCCTAGCTCTGTAGTCCTTTGAATTTGTGACCTTTGCTTATACATAGTATTTTCTCCTCCCTTCCTTTCTAGCATGTCTTGGACATCTTTTCATATTAGTGAAAATAATAGTTAACTTTTTTGAGAGCTTACCAAATATGAAATGCTTTTCTGAGCCTGTTATAGAGCCTATTAATTCATTTAATCCTCATAATAGTGTCACTGTATTACAGTTGAGGATATTGTAGCAGAAAGAGATTAAGTAATTTGCCCAAATTACTGTGATAAGAGGCAAAGTTTAAAGGCCGAGCTCCAAATTGAACCCATGTAGTCTCTTCCTAGAGTGTAAGCTCTTAACCACTACGTTATACTCCTTGGTATGTAACAGTAAGTTCATATAGATGTACATTTTTCCTTTTAATGGGTCTATCATATTGCATCATAGGGTGTGTGGTATTTATTAGTCCTCAAAATTTCTAATTTTTCACTGTGACAAAGGTAGACAGTAACATTGTACATTTATCATTGCATATTTGTGATTTGTTTTTAAATGTGAGATTAATTACTATAATTTTTAGGTCAATGGTATATGAATTTTAAAATTTTGATGGAAATTACAAACTTGCCTTCCAAAAAGAATGTACTAATTGTAATTAATATTACCCCTCTTTTTGTTTTTTTAATCTTTACAAGTTCTTTTGAGATCTCTTTATTTAATTACATATGTGGATTAGGACCATTTATTGCAAATGACAGATACTGGAGCTCAAAATTAGCTATGTTAAAATGGGAAGTTATTAATTTACTTGGGCATGGAGTATAGAGGAGGAACTGATTTTAGGGTCTCAAGCAGTGTGATCAGGGAATTAATGTAATCATGAATTTTTTTTTTTTTTTAAGATTTTATTTATTTGAGAGGCAGAGACAGAGAGAGAGAGTACAAGCAATGGGGAGGGGAAGGAGGGGGAGAATAGGTTCCCCGCTGAGCAGGGAGCCCCATGTGGGGTTTGATCCCAGGGCTCTGGGATCATGACCTGAGCCTAAGGCAGACGTTTAACCCAGTGAGCCACCCGGGTACCTCTTAATCATGAATCCTTATTCTTCATTTCAGTGCTTTGTTTTTCTGAGCATGGTACAAGTTGATTTCCTTCGTGTAGATGCTCCTTTACCTGGCTTGGCTTACATGTCCATCTTTGAGCCAATCATTAGAACTAGGAGAGTGAGGACTGATTAGCCAGGCCTATATCACATGTCTATATTGAGAGTGGGACACTAAATAGGCAGCCTCACCAGAATCACATAGAAAGGGGAAAGGGAAGCCTTCAAAAGAAGTGGAATTTCTGCTACTAGAAAGGGAAAAGTGTGCTTGGGCAGAGAATTCTTTTGCTAGAGGTTCCCTGAGGTCTTGTGCCTTTTTGCTTTCTTTTTTTCCTAAGAATATAGTTTATTATATCTTCTCCTTTTCTTCTTTCTCCTGTTTCTTCAATGAAAATGGTTCTCTGGCAGAGAGATATAAATTCGAACTGGAGCAAGTTAAAGTCTGAGAATTAGTGGGTTAAATTAGGGCTCCCTAATATCAGCAGTGACTAATTGACATGTTAATTAACTGACCTCGAATTTTTCATGCTGTGTATATGAATGCTTATCTAAGGACATTTTAGAACAGTAGTGTACATGTGTATAGTTAGATTTTACTAGTTTTTACAACAGCTGTTTTATGTTGCTTTATTTTAAATTTATGATCAGTTATGGGTCTTTAGTCCTTTTTTCTACAAACAACCTTTCCCACTGTTTTCTAAATTTTGTTCTAGCAACATTTCTCTGGGAGATGTTATAATAGGTATGGCATAAAGAGGTTTTTATTTTCAAGTAAATTTGGGAAGTGCTATATAATAACCTAACCCTCCTTTTGGAGATTGATAGTATATTAAAGCATATTAGTATATTAAAGAGGGGAGTAATATTACAATTGTGGATCCTTTTGAACTCTATGTAGTCTAGTGTTTCTAAAACTTTTTGAAAATGGAACACTTTTTCAAGGCACACGAGAATTCACTTCTTTGGGAAATTGTGGTTTTTCCCCTGCAAATGATCTTCCGGAAGTCTATGTAAGACCCTTATATTTATTTTTTAGCTTTTTGCTCTAGAAGTAGTGGTTACCTATAATAATCTATATTGTGAAAATTAATTCTTTTATTTTGGATGTGTGTGTGTGTGTGTCTGTGTGTGTGCGTGTATGTATTTATTTATTTTCCCCCAGTCACTTACCACCTCCCATTTCTTTTTTTCCCCCATATTAAAATAGTGGCTGAATGTATTATCTTATTCAGAAAATCTATGATAGCAAAATCTAGACAGATCAGTCTTGGTTCTGTTACTACTACATGGGAAAGAACACTGGATCAAGTTCTGTTTTGGATTTTTCCAGTGGGAGTTTGATATCCTTATCTGTGAAATGTAAAGTTGAAGAGATGCTCTCTAAAATCTCCTTCAGCTCTAAAATCTTATTAATCCCAAACTCAGAACATACTTCATGTTTATCATTCTCTTATTGCTTGTATTCATGTTATCTACAATCTGTTACTGACAGCACAGTTATTGATCTGAGATGCCTTTCTTACTTCAAATAGGAAAAATTGCTAGAAAAAGACACTGACATTTATGCCAAGTATAAATGGAAATAAATGTCTGTTACTTCCACTGCATAATATGTGCGATTTTATTTCCTTCAGTAGTACATGCTACAGAGTTCAAATTGCAAAATGCTTAAAATTTAGCATAAGAATTACATGCATGTAAGTGTAATAACTGGTTCACAAAATCAAACTTAGAAGGATACTAGTGATTTAGAGGTATTGATGTATTACATTTTTCTTTTTGAATTAGTATACCAGAGATCTGGAAAACAAAGTTATAGTACTCCCGCCGCCCGACCCCAACGTTGTAAATATTTTGATCTTACATATTTAAAATAAAGCTATTGTAAAATAAGACCTCTACTTTAAAAAAATTATTTTTATTTTAGAGAGAGCCTGGGCCTGTGGGGTGGGCGGTGGTGGGAGGGGAAGCGGGGAGGGGCAGAGGGAAAGAATCTCAAACGGACTCCCGACTGAGTGCGGAGGAGATGTGGGACTGACTCAATCCCACAACCCTGAGATGGTGACCTGAGCTGAAATCAAGAGTCAGAAGCTTAACCAACTGAACCACTTAGGCCCCCAGACGTGTACCTTTAATGAACAATATTGTTTTAGGTTCACACAGATAGTTGGAATAGTAGGTAGGCTCTGGATTAGACTACCTGGGTTTATACCTAATTAAATGAAGTTAAATTTTTAGAGTTACTTCTCTAAGCTATGGTTTTCTCATCTGTAAAATGGGGAATAATACCAATGCCTGCCTTAGAGGGTTGTTGTGATAAATGAGATAACTGTAAACATTTAATGAATGTACCCACATAATAAGTACTCATTAAATGTTTGTTGTTGGTATTGTAATAAATTTGAAAATAATTAACCTTTATAAACATTGTAGCAGAAATCAGCCAATACAACTTTTATTATTATTATTTTTTTAAAGTAAGCTCTACATGTGATGTAGGACTTGAACTCATGATCCTGAGATAAAGAGTCACATGCTCTACTGACTGAGCCAGCCGGCTGCCCCGCCAGTACAGTTTTTAGATATATGATCTAGCCATGGTTTACCTTCATGCTATTTTTCCACCATTTTATTTTATTATTTTATTTTATTTTATTTTATTTTATGAGCTTCTTTAAAGATTAGTATTGTATAGGGGTTCTCCTTGATCTAAATTCTTATTTCCTAGCTTAAATTTTGGGCTGTTAGAGTCAGAAGATGGTATTTGTAGTGTAGTAACTAATGACAAAAACTTGAGATTTTTGAGGTATAGTTTGAAATTAAAGTATATATGGGAAACTCTTGCTGATCAGTTCTCTAAGGCATGTTAAGATCTGTGGAGAAAACTGCCTCTATGTACATCTGTGTGGTGTTATGGAGTTCTATAGTAAAGAAAGTGGAAAAGTTTTAAATGTTATACAAATGGTGCGATAATACAGGGTGGTAAAGTGATAGCAAAATAAAACTACATAGATAATTGTTGATTTGTAGAAGAGAGATTTTTAATTGGTAGATGAGGAAAATAGTAAACCCCAGGGATAAGGAGCCAAGGCTTAGGCCTTATTATGCTTGGATTGAAGTAACAATGAGTTGGGGTATAAGGCAAAGGAATATTATATATAAAAAGGTAGAAGTACTTTATGAAATAACAGATGCCAAAAGAAAAATCTATAGAATTTAGAGCATTGCCAAAGATAATTTTTGGCAGGAAAGTTTGAGAATCATTGACTTAGGTTAATATTGGACTTGGCTTCTTCTGCAGATGGGTCTGTGAAGTATTGTTAGGTAAAAACAAAACTGCCAGCTATGCATCCTAAGGAAACATTCATTCTTTTCTGATTCTTAATGCAATTCAGAAGTGGGTCATACCTAATATATGAGAAACTTGAAATGGAGACGCCCTCCACTCCCAGACCCCCCGCTCCTATAGTAGGAGCACTTAGAAGCAGTCAAATAATTATGGATCCGATTTTATTACTCTGTTGTTTTCCTGTCCATGATTAATATATTAGTCTGACTGTAGCCTTACTTGTTAACAAACAGTACAGCCCAGTTCAATATTGTCTTAGTCTGTTTGGGTTGTTATAACAAAGTACCATAGACTGGGTGGCCTATAAACAACAATTTATTTTTTATGGTTCTAGAGGTTGGCAAATCCCAAGATCAAGGTACCAACAGATCTGATGTCCAGTGAGGGTCCACTTCCTGGTTGACAGACAGCTATCCTCTGTCTTCTCATGTGGCAGAAATTGGGAAGGAAGTCTCTGGGTCTCTTTTATAAAGGTATAAGGGTACTAATTGCATCCTCATGACCTAATCACCTCCCAAAGGCCCCACTTCCAAACACCATCCCACCGGGGGGATAGGTTTTAACATAATGAATTTTGGGAGGAGACAAACATTCAGCTTGTGGCAAGCATGAGATTTGCTTTGCATTATGTGAGGCTAAAACTACAAAATATTTATAGTGTCATCTATCCTATGAGTATGAGGAGTTGGTTGTAAAGTAGGTTTACATTTTTAGTCATTTATATATTAAAAAGACTTGCCAAGTACTGTATGATAGGTTTACCAAACTTTTTCTGTAAAGGGCCAGATAGTAAATATTTAAGGCTTTGTGGGCTATATGATTTCTGTCATAGCTATTCAGTAGCATGAAAACAGTCATAGACAATATGTAAATGTATGAGCATTTATTTATAAAAACGGATTGTGGGCTAGAGTTGGCCAAGGGCCATAGTTTGCCAATCCAAGCTCCAAGACATAGTCTGTGTTAGGGAAGTAGAATTCCAAGTTACTTGCATGGAATTGAACTTTTGTATTAGTTAAAATTTGCATTTATAAACCACTACAAAACTTAAGACTGGCTTAAAACTACAGTTTGATGTCTCTCACATTTCTTTCTTTCTTTCTTTCTTTTTTTTAAAGATTTTATTTATTTGTTTGAGAGAGAGAGAGACACAGCTAGAGAGGGAACACAAGCAGGGGGAGTGTGAGAGGGGGAAGCAGTCGTCCCGCTGAGCAGGGAGCCCGATGTAGGGCTCGATCCCAGGACCCTGGGATCATGATCCGAGCCAAAGGCAGAAGCTTAACGACTGAGCCACCCAGGCACCCTGTCTCTCAACATTTCTATGAATTAACTCAGTGGTTCTGCTGTGGGTGGCATTAGTTGGGGTTCTGGTATAACTGCAGTCATCTGGAGGCTTAAATGGGACTGTTGTCCAGGGCTGGTTCTCCTACATGTGGCTTTATCCACATGGCTGATTCATTATCCTCATGGTGTGGTGGCTGGGTTCCAAGAAGTATTCCAAGAGCAAGCATTATGAGAGGGAGAAAGCAGAAGCTGCCAGGACAATTAAGGGATAGGCCTGAAACTGGCATAGCTTCATTTTCACCATTATTTTATTGGTCAAAATAGCCACAGGCCTAGCCCAGAGTCATTGTGGGAAAAGACTAGGAATACTAGGAAGTGTGGTTAGTTGGGGGGTCATCAAAGTAACAGTCTATCACAGTATTGTTTTGGTTGCAAGTGACAATTCAAATTGAGCTAGCTTTAGTAAAGGGGAAATTTATTATAAGAATAATGGGGTGTCTATCTCACAAAAACTAAATACAGGATGAAACCTTAGGAATATTGGATCTAGGGTTTGAAGGTCCTCAGGACCGTTTCTCATCTTTGCTTTATTCTGTAAGTTAGTTTTATTTTCGTTTACCACAGATCTGCCTTTTCCACAATGGAAAAAATAGTGCCATCAACAGTTCCTATATTATTTATATCTTCCCATTTCAGCCATCCAGAGAAGGACTGAGTTTATTTTCATGTTGTTTTCTAAAATTTTTGTGGAAGAACTTTGTCCTGGGCCAGTCATTTGTGATTAGAGGATAGAGATTATGCTATATCAACCATGTGGACAGGAGCAGGGTCAGTTAACAGAAAAGGAATTTGAATATATAATCCCAAAGTAGTTTACTTGCCTCTTCCCTAACCATCTGTTTATTGAGATAAATAATTTAATTTCATAAATAATTTGTTTCCCCATTACAGCCCTAATTTACTTTTTTTAGTTGTCTGCCTTTGTTTAATTGTTAGAGAGTAGGCTGAAATAAGGACTGGGATTAGTTCAGTAGCTTGAATATTCATTGTAATCTGTTACTTCTTTGAGTAGGAGACAGCAGCATTTAGGATATACTATTTCACTTTGCCACCATTAACAGAATTAAATATGAAAGTGATCTTACTGTGTTGTTACTCATTGATTTCCAGGGTTGATTTGGCTGATCTGGCTGGCTGAGTAAGTATAGTTTTCCTCTGGAAAGTGTCCACTTATATACGTGAAAGCAAATACCTATAAGACAGAATGAAGTAAGAGCTATAATAGAAGTACAAGCAATATATTGTGGGTGCATGGAGGAAGGAACAATTAATTTAGACTGAATGGCTGTAGGAGGGATGGTACCTTAAAGAAGATAGTGTTGGTGTGCCTGGGTGCCTCAGTCAATTAGGCGTCTGTCTTCGGCTCAGGTCCTGATCCTGGGGTCATGGGATTGAACCCCGCATCAGGCTCCCTGCTCAGTGGGAAGCCTGCTTCTCCCTCTCCCTCTGCTGTTCCCCCTACTTGTGCTTTCTCTCTCTCCCTCTGTCAAATAAATAAATAAAATCTTAAAAAAAAAAATAAAGAAGATAGTGTTTGAGCAGGGCCTGGAAGAATGAATAACCCACCCTGAGAAAAGCAAGGGAAGGTAATCTGGCTGTCAGGTTTTCTTGGCTGCTAAAGGGGTGGCATTAGAATGTCTTGACTAAAGTAGATGAGCTTAAATATAGGTATAGGAAATTCAGGATATACAGCAGCATGATTTATCTGATTTTAACCTTCTTCAATTAGAATTACAAGACCTAACTTGGTTTTGCTACATGAAAGCCTTAGGTGACTGTGGTAGTTTGAAATTTAAGAATTAGATTTTTTTGGGGGGGGGGGTTATTCTTTTTTTTTTTTAAAGATTTTATTTATTTATTTGACACAGAGAGAGACAGTGAGAGAGGGAATACAAGCGGGGGGTGGGGTGGGAGAGGGAGAAGCAGTCTTCCCGCTGAGCAGGGAGCCCAATGAGGGGCTCCATCCCAGGACCCTGGGATCATGACCTGAGCTGAAGGCAGATGCTTAACGACTGAGCCACCCAGGTGCCCCAAGAATTAGATTTTTTAATTAAACAGTTTATCTCAAAGACTCAGATTTTTAGATATAGAAAGAACTGTAAGGATTATCTGTACAAACCCACTCTACTAGGTAAAGAAACCAAGACCCAGTTAAATGACTTATTTAGGGTTACATGATAGAGTATGCAGCTAAAACCCAAGGCACCTTACTTCTAGTCTTGGGTATTAAAAAATAATTATGCACTGTGTTCTCTATAGTAAGAAGTTTTGCCCCAATATACACCATTTGAATTCCCTGCTGTAATGGTTTTAAAATTTGAGATAAAACATGCATACAGTAAAATCCACAAATTGCACAGCATGATGATTTTTCATGGTATAGACCCTTGTAAGTACCACCCAGATCAAGATGTGGAGTATTTCCAGCATTCCAGAGTCTTCCTGCCTTTTACTAGTCAATATCCACTTCCCCTGCCACGCCTAAGTAATCACTATCCTGATTTTTGTCCTCAAGAATTACTTTTGCCTATTCTTGAATTTATATAAATAGAATGACTTCTGTCACTCATCATTATGTCTGTGATATTCATCCATGTTGTGTGTAGCAGTTGTCCATTTTATTGCTATGTGGTATTCCACTGCATGAATGGGTCATTATTCTGTTAATGGACGTTTGAATTATTACTAGTTTTAACTATTGTTAATAAAGCTGTCATAAATATTCTCATATATGTCCCTTGATGAATAAATTGTCTCATTTCTATTTGTAGAATTGCTGGGTTGTCATTTCCCATAAAGGTTGTACCATTTTGTATCCCCACCCAGCAATGGAAGAGAGTTTAGTGCTCTACATTCTTGCCGAGATTTAGTGTTGTCAATCTTTCTTAATTTTAGCCATCCTGGGTAGTGTGTAGTGTTTTCTTATTTACATTTCCCAGATGAGCAGTGATGTTGAGCACCTTCTAATGTATTAGTTTTAAATATATTTTTTAATAGGGCTGTCTTACAGGTTTGTAGGAATTCTTTATAATTCTGAACATAAGTACTTTGGATATACATAATGGCAGATATCTACTCCCAGTCTTAGCCTAGTATTTTCACTCTCTTAATATGTCTTTTAATAAATAAAAATTTTTAATATTAATGTTTATTAAAATTTCTTTTTATTTTTAGTGGGATTTTTATATGCCTCTATAAGAAATCTTTGCCTACTCTAAGATCATGAACATATTCTCCAAAGTTTTCTTCTAGAAGCTGTATTGCTTTCCCTTTTACTTGTATTTCTTTGGTGCATTTCAGATTAATTTGTATGAGGTAAGGTAGAAATCAGTAGTTTTTTTTTTTTAAACATATGGATTGTAGGATACCTTTGATATAAATCATATGGCTCTGTTTCTAGAATGTATATTCTGTTCCATTGGCCTGTTTGTCTATCCTCACACCAGTATTACCCTTAGTTCCTATAGATTTATACTGAGTCTTGGTATGTAGTAGTATAGGTTTTCCTTTTTTTTTCTTCAACGTTTTTGTTTGTTTTTGGAAGGGAGCTATACTTCATCATTTGTATTGTCATATGCATTTGGAATCAGATTACAATACAAAAATCTATTGGTATTATGATTGGGATTGCATCAAAACTGTACATGAATTTGGAGGGAATTGGTATCTTAACAATATGGAGTTTTTTGTTTTTTTTTTTAAGATTTTATTTATTTACTTGTCAGAGAGAGAGTGAGAGAGAGCACAAGCAGGGGCAGTGACAGGCAGAGGGAGAAGCAGGCTCCCCACTGAGCAAGCAGCCTGATTCAGGACCCTGGGGTCATGACCTGAACTGAAGGCAGATGCTTAACTGACTGAGCCACCCAGGCATCTCAATATAGAGTCTTCCATTCTGTAAATATGGATATCTAGCCATTTACTTGGATTTCTAAATTCTTTCAGTAGTGTTTTATGGTATTCAATGTAGACATCTTACACATCTTTGGTTTATGGCTAGATATTTGATGTTTTAAACATACTGTTGTAAGTTGTATTGCTTCATTATATTTCATTTTCCTATTGTTTCATATTAATACATAGAAATGCCACTGATTTTTGTATTTTGGTCTATAAACAGCGTCCTTGCTAAATTAGTTTATTTTTAATATTTCATTGTTTGTAGATTTTTTTGTATTTCCTATGTATGCAGCCATATCATCTGGAAATAATGATAATATTTCTTACTCCTTTCTAGTCTTTGTACTTTTTTCTCCTTCCTTCCTTCCTCCCTCCTTCCCTCCTTTCCTTTCCTTTCCTTTCCTTTCCTTTCCTTTCCTTTCCTTTCCTTTCTTTCCTCCCTCCCTCCCTCCCTCCCTTTCTCTCTCCCTCCCTCCCTTTCTCTCTCCCTCCCTCCCTTTCTCTCTCCCTCCTTCCCTTCCTTTCTTTCCTTCCTTCCTTCCTTCCTTCCTTCCTTCCTTCCTTCCTTCCTTC